>NC_090929.1:184056007-184359804 GCF_040938575.1 Ambystoma mexicanum
ACAGATCATTACCTGTTCCAGTCCAGCACGAGCGTCTTCAGTCTCCGGAACCCATCCTGCATCTTACAATATAACGTTATGGATAATAATTATTGGGGAAATCACAACAACAAATATGGAGAATAATCATTTATATAAAACACCTACCTTCAAGGCGAAATTGGTCACAGCCGGTCTGGATCTCCACGCTAAGGACCAGTGATGCAACTAGATCCATCGACGGCGCCTCTGCTGAGAGAAAGCAGGACAGAGAGCTCATCCTTACATTAAAACAAGTGAGCTTGCATGGGCAAACTCTTGCTCACTTCATTCTGGCACGAAAGGGTTGAGGGGGGTCACAACACCACCACACCATTCTCACTGCCTCTTATCTTCTCTCAGGGGCAGTACCATCATAGCGAGCCTTCGATTTCGCAGAAGCTGGGGGAGAGAGTCGGTCCAAGGGATCCAAGTCCTGCGAGGGCTCAAACCGTGCCCCAACGTCCCTGCAGAGACCAGCTGAGTGTAACATGGGGATGGGTTCCTTGAATGAGGAATTACTGGGCCCTCCAAGGTCAATGGCCTGGTAATCCCTCATTCAAGGAACTCGGACCCCGGTAAAGGGGTAGCCATGACGCTAATAGTGGCATGGCTACCTCCTACCTTGTAATGGCCCCCAAGTCTAGAGCAAGCACAAAAATCATAGGCTATGCTTGTTCAAAAAAAATTGGCGAAGATTTGTTTGGAAGGGGCGGTAATCACAATCTCTATGGAGGGATAGGGTGAATCGAGCATAATACAGGGTTGGATGGACAGGTATGCTCCTGGTCAAAGGCAAAGTAGAGGGTTTCCGAGGGGCAGAGGAGAATTTCCGCGAAGAAGTGGGTCATTTGGCGGGTGCGGAGGAATGGGTCCTCAGGCCAATGGGAAATAATTATGGAGGGTTCTATGGGGTGCAGTGTTGGTTGTGTGCAAGGTTGGGACATTTGTCACAGGATTGTCGTGACCAGCCACAGTATTTCAACAAGGGAGCTCAGCAGAGGCAATCCTGACCTTGCCATATGCCCAGGGATCTGTGCAATAGCAGCAGGCATGGGTTGAAGAGAAGCCAGCGCCTGGGGCTGCACAGACCTATGGGATCCCACCGACCATGCCAGCACAAGCATTGGTGCACACATGGGACAAGAATCCCTTACCTCAAGGAACAGTTACTCACTATACAGGAGCAAGTGTGTTTGGAAGGAGTCTTTTTTTTGTTCCCCGGTGCTAATACATACCAGTGGTAGGACAGCCCACAGAAGTCTCTGATGTGTCCAGTCCATTACCACTGATCTGGAGGAGGAACCCCGGATAGGGGTGCAGGTAGGTGATCGAACGTTCTCATTCATGGTCGACACTGGGGCAACAAAATCTTGCATTAAGGAAGGTGAGTTCCCCTTGTCAGGCAAAATTATGGACACACAGGGATTCTCTGGGGCTATCCGGTTGGTTCCTTATACTAAAGATCTTCGTATTAAGGTAGGTACTCAAAATGTATCTGCCCCCTTGTTGCATTGTCTAGATACCCCGGCAAAACCTCCTGAGCAAGCTACAAATGTTGATTGCTTTCACAGAGGAAGGTATAGTATGCCTGACTCCAGGGTTGTATATGGAAAGAGAAGCAGCACTTTTGCATGCCTATTGTAGCGACAGCACGACTAGGCGGGTCCTGATAAATTCTACATTGTTTCTTTATGGGGTGATGGTTTTGTTTAGATTGGTTCCAGGGTTCAGAAATCAGACATGGTGGGTACTGATGGAGTTTTTGGCCTGATGTGCTGCAGAAAGTAACTCCAGGCATCATAGTTATAATTCTCTTAGAGGCGTTAGTGATCAAGAAGAACAGGGTGATTCTCTCAGGCACAGATGAGGAAGGTGGAGAGTGGCACACAGTTATGTGCATCAAACCAACCTTATAGCTAAGGGAGGTGTCTGACAAGCAATTGTTCGAAGACACTGAAGACACAGGAGAGATAGTCTTTGAAATCAGGGTGCCTTGCCAGATAGCGATAGAGCAAAGGGAAGTACAACAGACCATGCTCATCATTAAAAATACATAGTCATATTGAAAGGAGGATTTGGGAAGCTGCCGAACCATTTGTGGACCAGCAATCCTCATGCCCCAGCCTTTTTTGCCTTTTCTGGCTAAACTTTTAGAGTCACTGGTGTCTCCTCTGCTCTCTACATTTCTGGAATCTTCCATTCTTCTGGATCCTGTTCAATCTGGGTTCCTCCTTACCTTAATATTGTAAAAGGTGGATTCTCTGTCCTGCTCCTTGTGGCAGGGGCGCATAGATGTGGGGGGCAAGCAGCGACCAAGTTACTTCACTGGTGCAAGCCCCCCTGTGGGAATCCAGGTCTGTTGCGACTCTGTAGGTTTGCTGCTTTACAGTCTTTATATGCAGTTCTTATGTTCCTCTTACTTTGAATAATTATGTCTTGCTTCTTTCCTTTTAGGTATGGAAAGGTATTTTGGTGTCATGCAGTTTGAAGAGGAGCATGGGCCGGTAGGCGAAAGCGCGGTGTGCGCGATGCTGTCTGGTGAGTAATGCGCGATGCGTGGCGCTGATTCGCCTTTTATATTGCTAACCTGTGTCTTTTCTCTCCTTGCAGGTTGCGATGTTCCTCACCGAGCGCCGTAATGTTCCAGCAATGATACTGACCAGGAGATGACTACCCAGGTAAGAATTGTGTGGCTTTCTTCATTCGGGAGGAAACGTGAGTAAACGCTTACTAATGCTATCTTTCTTTCTCCTCTTTCCAGGTTATGGTATTCCAGGATGCATGCAGTGCCGGATGATAGAGTTCGTACCTTCAGGTGAGTGGAACTGAAGTCGGCGATGGATTGAAGAGAGGATACTGTTCCAGGTAAGTTTTGTAGTGTTCTTTCTCTCTCTGCATGCCCTTGGTTTCAGGTAAGCTGGCATCAAAGAACTGGACACAGTGAGCGTTACGCTGCCCACAGCAGAATAACGCAAAGCATGTTCTGCTGTTTGGGTGCGGTTTAAATAGTCTCAGGTAAAGTAGTCCAGGTAAAATAGTCCAAGGCCTGCCACACCCAAAGTAGTCCAGGTAAAGTAGTCCCAGGCCTGCCACACCCAAAAGACTAGACCGCATAGCTCAATTCCTTGTAACTGAGCTATGTGTGTGTCTCCATGTTGGCTGAACCCCCCCAAGTTAAATAGTCCCAAGTAAATAGTCCCATTCTAATGTTGGTCTTCATGATGGTTATGAGCCTGGCGCCAAAGGTGCCAGGACTGATGCCAAGAGAGTCTTGGATGAGGTTTTAAGGCCTTTGACCTGGCCCTAACTGGAAGGGTGACTTGCCAGTGAGGGCCACGGGCAAGGGTCATGACAGATGCAGGTCGAGTGGGAGCCCTGATTTTGTTAGCTCTTACAGCAGCTTTTGACACGGTCGACCACTCCATTCTGCTATCCTGTCTGGCCCAGTTTGGTATATCAGGGCAAGTACTAGCCTGGTTCACGTCGTTCCTTGTGGATCATACCCAGACCCTCTCTATGCCCCCCCTTTCTTTCTGATCCTTGTCACCTCAGCTGTGGAGTGCTTCAGGGCTCCTCCCTATCTCCTATTTTGTTTAACATCTATATTTGGGCCCTTGTATGTCTTATCCAATCCTTCGGCGTCAGATGCTACTCGTATGCAGACGACACCCAGATTCTGACCCGATTAGACCTTGATCAGGCTGATGTGTCATTGTGCCTGCAGGAGTGTCTGACAGCTGTTGGAGACTGGATAAACTGCAATTGGCTCAAATTAAATGGAGATAAAACTAAGGTGATGATGGTGGGCTATCCCCCTGATCCTACACTCTGGGTGTCCTCCTTTTGGCCCTCATCTCTAGGATCTCTTGCGATCCCGGTAAGGCCAAGTGAAAAACCTGGGTGTTGTTCTCTCTGAATCACTCTCTATGGACCAACAAGTTACCGCTGTATGCCAGGCTGGCCATTTACAGATGAAAATACTGAGGAAGGTATTGCCCTTGATTGCTGCCCTACTGCGTCCTCCTGTTGTAGCGGCCATGATTATATTGATGCTAGATTATTGCAACTCTTTGTACGTGGGCCAAAATCTAGCAGCTTGGGTGGCCACTGGCACGCCTTTTGGAGCCCATATCTCCCCTGTGATTCGGATTCTCCACTTGCTCCCGGTGGGCCAGCGGGTTGAGTTCAAGGCATTATGTAATCAGGGCGCTGAATATCTCCAAGCCAAATTCACCTGCTACCATCCCGCTACCATCCCGCCAGTAGCCTTCGTTCCACCACAGCCGAACAACTTGTAGTGCCAAGATACAATCGGACTCGGGTTGGCGGCCGGGCTTTTTCCGTTGCTGCAGCAGTTTTGTGAAACAACCTTCCAATTTTAATCAAGAAAACATCACATTATTTCACTTCTAGAAGGTTGCTGAAAACCTTTTCTAGACTTACCTGAAGTAATCAGTTCCCACTCTCTCTCAAAGCACCAAGATACTCTTGGGTGACCGTGCGCTCTACAAGAATAGGTAACATAACTTGATGTGTGGCTGCTAAAGAGAGTCGGAGCGGTGCGGATAAAATTGAAACCCGGGGAGCTATTACGGTTTAAGCAGTACCACATGTTTAGGGAGGCAGACAAAGGGATATACGAGACCATTAGGGCATTGTTGAAGCAAGGTTTAATACAACCTTCTGTGTCCCAATGCAATACAAATGTCTACCCTTTGAAGAAAGTGAAGGGGTCCAGTTGGAAGATAGTACAGGATTTGCACCCCCTAAATAATAATGCATCCTGCCTTCATTCTCTGTAACATCCCTATTGTGTTGACCCACTTCACAGTGATTGATTTAAAAAGAATCTAATTTTCTCTGTTGCATTACGCACCGATTCTGAGTACCTCACAGTGTTTACATATCGTGGTCAGAGATTTGAGCACACACGGTTGCCCCAGGGGTACTGTGAATCTCTGAGTTTCTTTAACAAGGTGGTTTATTTATTTATTTTTTTGCATTTATAAAGCGCATAAACAGCCCGGAGGCATCATGGCGCCTTTACATGGAATCATCTTAGTTACAGGTGGGTTTACATACTTTAGTACATTATGTGTTACATGGATAGCAATATGTTTACATAGGGTCGCATAGTGTAATGCATCTCGTGACAATGCACATTGCATGTAGCTATTTTGGCATGAGTGCACATCTTGACCTGGCATGGAGATGCTGCAGGCTTTTCTGGGGGCGGGGGGTTAAGAAAATAAATAGCCTTGTTTTGATGGCTTTGCGAAAGGCGAGGTGTGAGGGTTCAGATCTGAGGGAGAGCGGAAGGCAGTTCCATTGCCTAGCAGCAATGAAGGGGAAGCTTACAGCACCCCCTGTAGCCCGCTTCACTTTAGGTACTAACAGCCGGTTGGTGTAGGGTGTTCTTGTAGGCCTGGATGAGAGGGGTATGTTTACTGTCTGCGATAGGTAGAGTGGGGCTGTGTGGTGGATGCACTTGTGGGTTAGGGCAAGTGTTTTAAAGAGCACAAGATCAAAGACTGGTAGCCAGTGGGTTTGTTGTCTGGCTGAGATGTGTTCCCTTTTGGGGATGCCTATGGCAGCGTGAAGGGCGTTATTTTGGATGGTTTGTAGTTTGTTGAGGATTTTTGCTGATGTGCCCGCAAAGAGAACGTTTCAGTAGTCCAATCTCGACGCGATTAGGGCTCTTGCACTGGCTAGGCAATTTCCTGAAGTGAGGAATGGCCTGGCTGCATTTAGAAGTTTTGTGTAGTAGGCTGCAGAGGATGCAATGGCCTGCCTTGCCTGGACATGGATAAGTTGGCATCTAAGTAGACCCCAAGTGTTTTTAAAGCCTGGGAGACTGGGATAGTGGTGTTGTCAATATTGAAGGATGAGTATCGTTTGTCAAGTTTTTTCTATGTGTCGGTGGGTCCTAGCAGTAGTAGTTCTGTCTTTTCCCCGTTGAGGCATAGTCAGCTTTCTGCCATTCAGGTGTGGATGGTGAAGTAGGTGGCGTTAAGAGTCTCGGCATCAGCCTCATAGTTGCCCGACAGAGGGAGGAGAACTTGTGTATCATCGGCATAGTTGGTGTACATAATGCAGAGAGAATCAAGTATGTTAAAAAGTGGTCTGGTGAATATGTAATAGAGCTTTGGGGATATGCAGGAGCCCTGTGGTACTCCGCATTGGATGATGGCTGATTTTGCAGATGCATGGTTGGAGAATACTCTCATGACTCTGCCTTGGAGGAAGCAGGAGATCCAGGCGGAAGCGTTGAGGGAGAAGTGTTCTGAGGAGGTTAGGTGTTGACAGAGTAGCTTAAGGTGAACCAGATCAAATGCGGCAGAGAGGTGTAGGAGGAGGAGTAGGGCAGGTTTGCCTGTGTCTCTATTGCCGTCCATCTGTTTTTTTAGATCGAGGAGGGCCGTTTCAGTTCCGTGGCCGGGGCGGAAGCTCGACTGTCGGGTGCCAAGGATGTTGTTTGATTCAAGGAAGTGTTGAACTCGTAGGTAGGCTGCTTTGTCCAGGATTTTTAGTAGGTGTGGTTATGGGTCTGTAATTGTTAGGGGTGGTGGGGTCGAGTGAAGGTTCTTTTAGGATGGGGTATACCAAGCTTCCTTTAGGCTGGATGGGACAGATCCTGAAGCAAATGAGGCATTTATGAACACAGTGACGAATGGTGCGAGCGTGTCTGCACACTGTTTGATGAGTGTGGCAGGGCATATATCACCTTTACACTTGGAGGGTTTGATGTATTTCATGAGGGTGATGACTTCCATTTTGTTGATGTCCCTAAATGAGAAGAGTGGTGAGTCATGGGCCATGTGGTTGGAGACAGACATGTGAGAGTGTTTAGGTGGGTTAGGTAGGTGTTGGTTGGCCTGTATTCTGTTGTGAAGGGAGTCTAGCTTGTTAAGCATGGCTGATTGTATGTCAGAGCACCAGGCTTCATCTTTGGTCATGGCCTGGGGCGGGGGGATCAGGAGTTTCCAGTTCCCTGAAGATGGCATAGATTTCTTTGGAGTCAGATTGGCGCTGCAATTTTTGTGTTAAATGAAGTGGCTTTGGCATTGATGATTGCTTTTTTATATTCCTTCGAGGATTTATTGAACTCAAGTTTGGCCGAATCCAAGTGATTGGATTGCCAGGTAGACAGAGCTGCCCATTTCTTAGAGCGGAGGTCTAGAAGCTCTGGGGAGAACCATGCATTGGAATGTTTTGGAGGCTTGTCTTTCCGGGCGGCCAGTGGGGCACTGGCCTTCACTGCATGTTTTAAAGTAGTGTTGAAGGTCTGACCCAGTGTGTTCAGGTCATTTGAGAAAGGGGGCCTAAGGGCTGGGACTAGTAGATGTGGTACAAGTCTCTCTTTGGTGAGTAGGCGTGATTACAATGTGATTACAAAGAGGAATCCAAGCCGCGCGTCTTCTGGGCGGTCGGCTGGATACTCCTCTTGTGCTCTATCGGTAAGAGTTTGGTTTAGTTTCTAACTCTAGTTTTCTAACTTTGATGGATTTTCTCCCTAACGTATCACATCGTAGCAAGCTGCCTTGGACTGGCTTCTGTGCATGCATGTTTACACGTGATCCCTCAAGCGTCTGCAGACCGATTACTTACTTTACTTACATGCCACCTATCAATTCCCCTCTTGGAACAATGCGGTTTCTCTGCACTTACTGCGGACACATTTCCATAAAAATCAGGAATGACATGCCGTCGGCGATTGTCATCTTGCGCATTACTAGATTCAGATACGTAATCACTAGACTGTCTAAGACAAGTGTACTCTGATTGGGGACTAACATTGCCTTTAGGGTTAACTATATTGGAATCTATATCCATTCGCTTTTTCTGCTTTTATTTTATATGCACCAGCTGCTTTACAGACTACTCAGTTATCACAGCCCAGCTGCTACATATACTGGCATCTCAGCTGGGTGAGTCCTAGTTCACTTTTACACCTTAATGATATTTATACTGAAATGTGATGACTATTATCTCTTTGAGATGACCCCAACAATACTTACATAGATCTTATCCTTCCCCCTGAATAGGCATGACCCTGCACACACCAACATTAACAGGGTCTGAAGGTTAGTACCACCTGAACATAACTTAAGTTATACTTACCTAGTTGCATGAAGTACATACTTACCCACTTTATTGTACAATCTTCTAGATATCTGCAAGCAATACACTATGCTTTATTTGAACTTATAGCTCACTTGCCCTGAAGATGGATCTTTAAAAATCCAAAACATGTTGGCTACATCACAATTTGAAAAGGAGCTATTTTGGATGAACTTTGAGTTTGTTTGAGCGTCGTGACCAGCCACAGTATTTCAACAAGGGAGCTCAGCAGAGGCAATCCTGACCTTGCCATATGCCCAGGGATCTGTGCAATAGCAGCAGGCATGGGTTGAAGAGAAGCCAGCGCCTGGGGCTGCACAGACCTATGGGATCCCACCGACCATGCCAGCACAAGCATTGGTGCACACATGGGACAAGAATCCCTTACCTCAAGGAACAGTTACTCACTATACAGGAGCAAGTGTGTTTGGAAGGAGTCTTTTTTTTGTTCCCCGGTGCTAATACATACCAGTGGTAGGACAGCCCACAGAAGTCTCTGATGTGTCCAGTCCATTACCACTGATCTGGAGGAGGAACCCCGGATAGGGGTGCAGGTAGGTGATCGAACGTTCTCATTCATGGTCGACACTGGGGCAACAAAATCTTGCATTAAGGAAGGTGAGTTCCCCTTGTCAGGCAAAATTATGGACACACAGGGATTCTCTGGGGCTATCCGGTTGGTTCCTTATACTAAAGATCTTCGTATTAAGGTAGGTACTCAAAATGTATCTGCCCCCTTGTTGCATTGTCTAGATACCCCGGCAAAACCTCCTGAGCAAGCTACAAATGTTGATTGCTTTCACAGAGGAAGGTATAGTATGCCTGACTCCAGGGTTGTATATGGAAAGAGAAGCAGCACTTTTGCATGCCTATTGTAGCGACAGCACGACTAGGCGGGTCCTGATAAATTCTACATTGTTTCTTTATGGGGTGATGGTTTTGTTTATATTGGTTCCAGGGTTCAGAAATCAGACATGGTGGGTACTGATGGAGTTTTTGGCCTGATGTGCTGCAGAAAGTAACTCCAGGCATCATAGTTATAATTCTCTTAGAGGCGTTAGTGATCAAGAAGAACAGGGTGATTCTCTCAGGCACAGATGAGGAAGGTGGAGAGTGGCACACAGTTATGTGCATCAAACCAACCTTATAGCTAAGGGAGGTGTCTGACAAGCAATTGTTCGAAGACACTGAAGACACAGGAGAGATAGTCTTTGAAATCAGGGTGCCTTGCCAGATAGCGATAGAGCAAAGGGAAGTACAACAGACCATGCTCATCATTAAAAATACATAGTCATATTGAAAGGAGGATTTGGGAAGCTGCCGAACCATTTGTGGACCAGCAATCCTCATGCCCCAGCCTTTTTTGCCTTTTCTGGCTAAACTTTTAGAGTCACTGGTGTCTCCTCTGCTCTCTACATTTCTGGAATCTTCCATTCTTCTGGATCCTGTTCAATCTGGGTTCCTCCTTACCTTAATATTGTAAAAGGTGGATTCTCTGTCCTGCTCCTTGTGGCAGGGGCGCATAGATGTGGGGGGCAAGCAGCGACCAAGTTACTTCACTGGTGCAAGCCCCCCTGTGGGAATCCAGGTCTGTTGCGACTCTGTAGGTTTGCTGCTTTACAGTCTTTATATGCAGTTCTTATGTTCCTCTTACTTTGAATAATTATGTCTTGCTTCTTTCCTTTTAGGTATGGAAAGGTATTTTGGTGTCATGCAGTTTGAAGAGGAGCATGGGCCGGTAGGCGAAAGCGCGGTGTGCGCGATGCTGTCTGGTGAGTAATGCGCGATGCGTGGCGCTGATTCGCCTTTTATATTGCTAACCTGTGTCTTTTCTCTCCTTGCAGGTTGCGATGTTCCTCACCGAGCGCCGTAATGTTCCAGCAATGATACTGACCAGGAGATGACTACCCAGGTAAGAATTGTGTGGCTTTCTTCATTCGGGAGGAAACGTGAGTAAACGCTTACTAATGCTATCTTTCTTTCTCCTCTTTCCAGGTTATGGTATTCCAGGATGCATGCAGTGCCGGATGATAGAGTTCGTACCTTCAGGTGAGTGGAACTGAAGTCGGCGATGGATTGAAGAGAGGATACTGTTCCAGGTAAGTTTTGTAGTGTTCTTTCTCTCTCTGCATGCCCTTGGTTTCAGGTAAGCTGGCATCAAAGAACTGGACACAGTGAGCGTTACGCTGCCCACAGCAGAATAACGCAAAGCATGTTCTGCTGTTTGGGTGCGGTTTAAATAGTCTCAGGTAAAGTAGTCCAGGTAAAATAGTCCAAGGCCTGCCACACCCAAAGTAGTCCAGGTAAAGTAGTCCCAGGCCTGCCACACCCAAAAGACTAGACCGCATAGCTCAATTCCTTGTAACTGAGCTATGTGTGTGTCTCCATGTTGGCTGAACCCCCCCAAGTTAAATAGTCCCAAGTAAATAGTCCCATTCTAATGTTGGTCTTCATGATGGTTATGAGCCTGGCGCCAAAGGTGCCAGGACTGATGCCAAGAGAGTCTTGGATGAGGTTTTAAGGCCTTTGACCTGGCCCTAACTGGAAGGGTGACTTGCCAGTGAGGGCCACGGGCAAGGGTCATGACAGATGCAGGTCGAGTGGGAGCCCTGATTTTGTTAGCTCTTACAGCAGCTTTTGACACGGTCGACCACTCCATTCTGCTATCCTGTCTGGCCCAGTTTGGTATATCAGGGCAAGTACTAGCCTGGTTCACGTCGTTCCTTGTGGATCATACCCAGACCCTCTCTATGCCCCCCTTTCTTTCTGATCCTTGTCACCTCAGCTGTGGAGTGCTTCAGGGCTCCTCCCTATCTCCTATTTTGTTTAACATCTATATTTGGGCCCTTGTATGTCTTATCCAATCCTTCGGCGTCAGATGCTACTCGTATGCAGACGACACCCAGATTCTGACCCGATTAGACCTTGATCAGGCTGATGTGTCATTGTGCCTGCAGGAGTGTCTGACAGCTGTTGGAGACTGGATAAACTGCAATTGGCTCAAATTAAATGGAGATAAAACTAAGGTGATGATGGTGGGCTATCCCCCTGATCCTACACTCTGGGTGTCCTCCTTTTGGCCCTCATCTCTAGGATCTCTTGCGATCCCGGTAAGGCCAAGTGAAAAACCTGGGTGTTGTTCTCTCTGAATCACTCTCTATGGACCAACAAGTTACCGCTGTATGCCAGGCTGGCCATTTACAGATGAAAATACTGAGGAAGGTATTGCCCTTGATTGCTGCCCTACTGCGTCCTCCTGTTGTAGCGGCCATGATTATATTGATGCTAGATTATTGCAACTCTTTGTACGTGGGCCAAAATCTAGCAGCTTGGGTGGCCACTGGCACGCCTTTTGGAGCCCATATCTCCCCTGTGATTCGGATTCTCCACTTGCTCCCGGTGGGCCAGCGGGTTGAGTTCAAGGCATTATGTAATCAGGGCGCTGAATATCTCCAAGCCAAATTCACCTGCTACCATCCCGCTACCATCCCGCCAGTAGCCTTCGTTCCACCACAGCCGAACAACTTGTAGTGCCAAGATACAATCGGACTCGGGTTGGCGGCCGGGCTTTTTCCGTTGCTGCAGCAGTTTTGTGAAACAACCTTCCAATTTTAATCAAGAAAACATCACATTATTTCACTTCTAGAAGGTTGCTGAAAACCTTTTCTAGACTTACCTGAAGTAATCAGTTCCCACTCTCTCTCAAAGCACCAAGATACTCTTGGGTGACCGTGCGCTCTACAAGAATAGGTAACATAACTTGATGTGTGGCTGCTAAAGAGAGTCGGAGCGGTGCGGATAAAATTGAAACCCGGGGAGCTATTACGGTTTAAGCAGTACCACATGTTTAGGGAGGCAGACAAAGGGATATACGAGACCATTAGGGCATTGTTGAAGCAAGGTTTAATACAACCTTCTGTGTCCCAATGCAATACAAATGTCTACCCTTTGAAGAAAGTGAAGGGGTCCAGTTGGAAGATAGTACAGGATTTGCACCCCCTAAATAATAATGCATCCTGCCTTCATTCTCTGTAACATCCCTATTGTGTTGACCCACTTCACAGTGATTGATTTAAAAAGAATCTAATTTTCTCTGTTGCATTACGCACCGATTCTGAGTACCTCACAGTGTTTACATATCGTGGTCAGAGATTTGAGCACACACGGTTGCCCCAGGGGTACTGTGAATCTCTGAGTTTCTTTAACAAGGTGGTTTATTTATTTATTTTTTTGCATTTATAAAGCGCATAAACAGCCCGGAGGCATCATGGCGCCTTTACATGGAATCATCTTAGTTACAGGTGGGTTTACATACTTTAGTACATTATGTGTTACATGGATAGCAATATGTTTACATAGGGTCGCATAGTGTAATGCATCTCGTGACAATGCACATTGCATGTAGCTATTTTGGCATGAGTGCACATCTTGACCTGGCATGGAGATGCTGCAGGCTTTTCTGGGGGCGGGGGGTTAAGAAAATAAATAGCCTTGTTTTGATGGCTTTGCGAAAGGCGAGGTGTGAGGGTTCAGATCTGAGGGAGAGCGGAAGGCAGTTCCATTGCCTAGCAGCAATGAAGGGGAAGCTTACAGCACCCCCTGTAGCCCGCTTCACTTTAGGTACTAACAGCCGGTTGGTGTAGGGTGTTCTTGTAGGCCTGGATGAGAGGGGTATGTTTACTGTCTGCGATAGGTAGAGTGGGGCTGTGTGGTGGATGCACTTGTGGGTTAGGGCAAGTGTTTTAAAGAGCACAAGATCAAAGACTGGTAGCCAGTGGGTTTGTTGTCTGGCTGAGATGTGTTCCCTTTTGGGGATGCCTATGGCAGCGTGAAGGGCGTTATTTTGGATGGTTTGTAGTTTGTTGAGGATTTTTGCTGATGTGCCCGCAAAGAGAACGTTTCAGTAGTCCAATCTCGACGCGATTAGGGCTCTTGCACTGGCTAGGCAATTTCCTGAAGTGAGGAATGGCCTGGCTGCATTTAGAAGTTTTGTGTAGTAGGCTGCAGAGGATGCAATGGCCTGCCTTGCCTGGACATGGATAAGTTGGCATCTAAGTAGACCCCAAGTGTTTTTAAAGCCTGGGAGACTGGGATAGTGGTGTTGTCAATATTGAAGGATGAGTATCGTTTGTCAAGTTTTTTCTATGTGTCGGTGGGTCCTAGCAGTAGTAGTTCTGTCTTTTCCCCGTTGAGGCATAGTCAGCTTTCTGCCATTCAGGTGTGGATGGTGAAGTAGGTGGCGTTAAGAGTCTCGGCATCAGCCTCATAGTTGCCCGACAGAGGGAGGAGAACTTGTGTATCATCGGCATAGTTGGTGTACATAATGCAGAGAGAATCAAGTATGTTAAAAAGTGGTCTGGTGAATATGTAATAGAGCTTTGGGGATATGCAGGAGCCCTGTGGTACTCCGCATTGGATGATGGCTGATTTTGCAGATGCATGGTTGGAGAATACTCTCATGACTCTGCCTTGGAGGAAGCAGGAGATCCAGGCGGAAGCGTTGAGGGAGAAGTGTTCTGAGGAGGTTAGGTGTTGACAGAGTAGCTTAAGGTGAACCAGATCAAATGCGGCAGAGAGGTGTAGGAGGAGGAGTAGGGCAGGTTTGCCTGTGTCTCTATTGCCGTCCATCTGTTTTTTTAGATCGAGGAGGGCCGTTTCAGTTCCGTGGCCGGGGCGGAAGCTCGACTGTCGGGTGCCAAGGATGTTGTTTGATTCAAGGAAGTGTTGAACTCGTAGGTAGGCTGCTTTGTCCAGGATTTTTAGTAGGTGTGGTTATGGGTCTGTAATTGTTAGGGGTGGTGGGGTCGAGTGAAGGTTCTTTTAGGATGGGGTATACCAAGCTTCCTTTAGGCTGGATGGGACAGATCCTGAAGCAAATGAGGCATTTATGAACACAGTGACGAATGGTGCGAGCGTGTCTGCACACTGTTTGATGAGTGTGGCAGGGCATATATCACCTTTACACTTGGAGGGTTTGATGTATTTCATGAGGGTGATGACTTCCATTTTGTTGATGTCCCTAAATGAGAAGAGTGGTGAGTCATGGGCCATGTGGTTGGAGACAGACATGTGAGAGTGTTTAGGTGGGTTAGGTAGGTGTTGGTTGGCCTGTATTCTGTTGTGAAGGGAGTCTAGCTTGTTAAGCATGGCTGATTGTATGTCAGAGCACCAGGCTTCATCTTTGGTCATGGCCTGGGGCGGGGGGATCAGGAGTTTCCAGTTCCCTGAAGATGGCATAGATTTCTTTGGAGTCAGATTGGCGCTGCAATTTTTGTGTTAAATGAAGTGGCTTTGGCATTGATGATTGCTTTTTTATATTCCTTCGAGGATTTATTGAACTCAAGTTTGGCCGAATCCAAGTGATTGGATTGCCAGGTAGACAGAGCTGCCCATTTCTTAGAGCGGAGGTCTAGAAGCTCTGGGGAGAACCATGCATTGGAATGTTTTGGAGGCTTGTCTTTCCGGGCGGCCAGTGGGGCACTGGCCTTCACTGCATGTTTTAAAGTAGTGTTGAAGGTCTGACCCAGTGTGTTCAGGTCATTTGAGAAAGGGGGCCTAAGGGCTGGGACTAGTAGATGTGGTACAAGTCTCTCTTTGGTGAGTAGGCGTGATTACAATGTGATTACAAAGAGGAATCCAAGCCGCGCGTCTTCTGGGCGGTCGGCTGGATACTCCTCTTGTGCTCTATCGGTAAGAGTTTGGTTTAGTTTCTAACTCTAGTTTTCTAACTTTGATGGATTTTCTCCCTAACGTATCACATCGTAGCAAGCTGCCTTGGACTGGCTTCTGTGCATGCATGTTTACACGTGATCCCTCAAGCGTCTGCAGACCGATTACTTACTTTACTTACATGCCACCTATCAATTCCCCTCTTGGAACAATGCGGTTTCTCTGCACTTACTGCGGACACATTTCCATAAAAATCAGGAATGACATGCCGTCGGCGATTGTCATCTTGCGCATTACTAGATTCAGATACGTAATCACTAGACTGTCTAAGACAAGTGTACTCTGATTGGGGACTAACATTGCCTTTAGGGTTAACTATATTGGAATCTATATCCATTCGCTTTTTCTGCTTTTATTTTATATGCACCAGCTGCTTTACAGACTACTCAGTTATCACAGCCCAGCTGCTACATATACTGGCATCTCAGCTGGGTGAGTCCTAGTTCACTTTTACACCTTAATGATATTTATACTGAAATGTGATGACTATTATCTCTTTGAGATGACCCCAACAATACTTACATAGATCTTATCCTTCCCCCTGAATAGGCATGACCCTGCACACACCAACATTAACAGGGTCTGAAGGTTAGTACCACCTGAACATAACTTAAGTTATACTTACCTAGTTGCATGAAGTACATACTTACCCACTTTATTGTACAATCTTCTAGATATCTGCAAGCAATACACTATGCTTTATTTGAACTTATAGCTCACTTGCCCTGAAGATGGATCTTTAAAAATCCAAAACATGTTGGCTACATCACAATTTGAAAAGGAGCTATTTTGGATGAACTTTGAGTTTGTTTGAGCATAACTATTTTACTTGTGTGAATGTTGTAAACACAAGTCTCCATTACTCCAGACATGGTTTATGTTTTGAGATGTTATTATGCACATGTGAACAAACAACTGTTATGAACATTATTCTTTTATGTTTGATGATTTATGTTTCATCAATCCAATTATGATTTGTATTGATGTTTCTTCTATATTGATGAGATTAAAAACCCTTTACTTTGCTTTTATGGAATTTGAATTATTGTATCTAAATTTAACACTCCAGTACTTGGTATGAACAAGGTCTAAAACCATGCACAGCATCAGACGCACACAAGACTGCAGAGGTCTTAGGAGACGAGTTTAGGGAGTACCTCAGGGATTTAACAAAATGTGTTAAGATTATAGCTTCACAGGTTGTGTCTTCACACCACAGACTTCAGGAGAAAACGAGGAGGAAGTCAACGATCAACACAAGACACAGCTACACCTGGGAGACCACATTTCTGTCCCCTTTTGTGCATTGCTGGAACACACAGTGTTTCCATGGGCCTCACTGTGTGATCTAAACAAGTCCGACTGCTGTGAAGGGCAATGAAAATTGGATTAATCTCAGTGATACTCAAAGGGATACCGGCGCCCCTCAAACGACATTGGAGCAGGCACAAAGTTAAGTATGCCCTAAGGACCCACCATTCAGACCAGTGCAAAGAGGGTTGCGAATTAAGATACAGAACCTGAACATTTTGTTCAAGAAAAGAAACGTTTAGATTTGTAAATCACTTCAAAATGAGTGTTTCTGTGGTTTTAATGGTCCTCATGTCATCGTCTCTGTAGATGGCAACCAGTGTAAATTCAGAAGGTTTAAATGTATCTAGTTTTGTGGAATTCAAAGAGATCATTTGAAGACAAAAAAATAAATGATGATATTGATTTTTTTAATAATGGGGATGATTAATTAAATCCCACAACAAATGCACATTGTTTTGCAATGTATAACATATGGTATAGCCATATGAGGAAGGTTGGGAGAGAGAGATCCATAAGATATTGCTACATCGGCTCTCTCATCCCTAATGCTTCTGACATCCCTCAGGTGTTTTTCCTGAATGAGGTAGAGGTAGCAGATGCACAATGCCAAGTGCACATGGCCCTGTGCAGGGTCAGAGGGCAGTTTAAGGGGCAATCAGTCACAGCATCAATTCTACCCATCGTTGAAGATTGTTCAGTTTTCCAATCATGAAGAGCAGAAAAACATTCAGTGTATCCAGAGAGCCCAACCAAGTCTAGAAGGGGCTATTTATTTCTAAAAATTGATTTGAGGAAGGGTTGAAGAGTTGCTGAGCTGGGGAAATGAGGGGATTCTCTGAAGAAGGGGTGGCACAGATAAATCAAGAGTGTGGGACTGTATGGAGAAATTACTTGCAACAGCTGACGTGGCTCGAGGAGCCAGAAAAACCTGTTAAGATACAGGCACACATTTCTCTCTGTGTTTCAAGGGTGATGGCACTATGCCCGTTGCCACAAATGGGAACTGCAGTTGCACGCTTCACATCGCCGATCTGGCGGGAGGTACGCTGCCCGTTTGGCCAATTTCTGGATCTGTGGACCTAATGCATACAGACAGCTGCCTCCAGGCTGGCGAGGTGAGTGCAGCATCTCTACCTTCCATGGGACAGTCCTCATCAACCCAGAGGAGCACCTAGTTCTTGCCCATCCAGTGCCCAAAGCTATATCGGTGCCCCCTTTTTCCCTGTAACGCTTGCATCCCCTTCATCAACTTATATGGACCATTTAACGGAAATCAAGAACAATTGCAACGTAACTCACTGTCCAATTATCTTTCAGCAGCATCATCCTAAGTTTTAATGGACATTCCTGATCAATATCGGTTATTTAGTCATTCCGAACTGGTACATACTCAACCTCCTAACAGCAATGGAGGCAAAAAGTCAGTAAATTGGGAGTACATACTGCCCATTTATGCCTCCCAACAACACAGAGAATTGTACTCTAATACAAACCATCGTTGCCTTGCATAGCATAGAGCGATCATGCAGAACGAGGCAGGAATTATTAATGATTCGTGGCTCAAGTCTCTCTCCCCTTGGGTTCCATCTTGGATGAGCCTCACTGTGAAGATCCTGTTGCCCATTTTTTTCTTTTTTCTTTCTTATTTTTTTCGGCTCCTGTCAATTGCTCTTATGATGCTGGACTGACCAGATACCGAGTGCTAGGATGTCTGGGACCCTATCTAGGGCTAGGGCCACTACCACTTCTTGCCATATGGGTACGCAGACTGAAGCTGTTTTGCGTCCTCCACCAAAGTGGCATGATTGTGTGGAGGGGGACGAGTTGGGATTGTTCAATAGGGGAGTATCCCCATATTGGGACAATATGAGGGATGGTTGTAGGGTAGTTCCCCAAGAAGATTATTATGATTTGTTAAAGTATTAACTAAACGGGGAATGGTTGGGTAGTCAGAAGGGTCCCCATGTGCACAAGGGGTTCATGTTGCATGCATCATATTGATGACTGTGGGTATGCAGCGAACTGAGGGCGATGTTGCAATTTCATATTTATCGAGTGTAGTGAATTATGGATGGGATATGTTAGTTTTAGTGTTACTTTTTGTTTGAACTGATACATATTAGATTCGCACATGCGTAGAAAGATAATATGTTAACACCGTCAAATGTAACATAAGCACGATTCACACACAGGGTGCTCTGAAACACGTAGAAACTGGGACACAAATAGGGGTTTAATGAGCTTGCAAAGGGTGGCCTGCCCTGAAATGCCACTATGAAGTGACAAAGGAATAATATTTGTAAGATCTGCACATGGCAGAACAAACAAAAGTAGTTTAATAAGTGTTGTATATGAAAATCTTCATGTAGTGGGGTTTGGTGAATTCATTCGGACTTTGCGGTTAGCAGTTACACAAAGAATTTTAGTTAAGTGGGGAATTCTGGTTTCACCGGCTTGGGGGTGACAAATAATGAGTCATCCAGTAGACAGTCAGCCGGCAAACATGACACAGTGGTTTATGGCTTAACAGTTCCCTTAAGGAACCAATGTAATCTTGTCCATTGCACTGAAGTAGCGCAGAGCGGTTTGGACATTTGCTTGGGCCAGCAATAAAGTTGGGGTAAGATGGTGCCCGAGGCCATTGTGTCCGGTGTTCAATTGTTTTCTCAGGGTGGAACTAGAAGACATACGTGCTCGAGTGGTAGTTGCATAAATTAGAATGACTTAAGTGGAGCCAATAAACTGGGACAGATGAAATAGCAATCGGTGATTCAAAGAGATCCTGTTTGCTCAGCTTTTCCTCATGTTGTTAAAATATCCGTGCAGACCATGTAGAATCACACTTAAGGTTAAACGGCTTTAGGCCTGTTGTGAATAGTCATTAATTATGTCTGTACGTGAATGTTTTATTATGTCATGATGTCACGACCTAACACGGACCAATCCCCAGCAAAGGTGGACTTTGAACTTGATCTGAAGATGGTAGTAAAGAGTGTTGATGACCAATGTGAAGGGAAGGAACAGAGAAAGATGGAACTTCATTGTAAATGTTTTGTCCAATCATGTGTGAGGTGTGGGTGGTAATAAAGAATCTCGAGTGTTTTACCTGTTGAAAGAATGTTTAAAAATTTATCAATTGATGTGCTTCATTGAGACTTGGGTGTGTTTGGTCCCCTGGTACCATCGAACTGCTCCCCAGACGATTGTACAATAAACTTGTTTCGTGATGCAAAATTTTAAGGTGTACAATTTTACTTTTCTGTTTCTATGTATTGTAAAGATGCTTGCATTAAATACAATCTAAATAAAAAAATTAAATTTTTTAAAAACTTGCTTTACGTACAAACCGTGCACTCATTCCTCAGGTGGCATACCTGTTGTGGGGCGAGGTATTTGTATTGTATTTGTTTTATTTATATAGCGCAGACCAGGCCCAAAGGCAACCGGGCGCATATCTTGGCAGAAAATTACAAGTATAACATATCATCACAATGGTACCAACAGATTGTGAACAAAATATACAGAATATACAATTGACGTTACAAATCAGAGCAATAAGCAGAACAGTAGTGCCGGAACAAAGCAGAGCTAGCTCCCAGATGGCCCGTCAGAGTCAGAAGGGCGGTTGTTAGTGAGATGTAACTAGCCAAAGCTTGGCTTTGTGTTTGAATAGGTTAAATGACGGTAAGGTTCTGATAGTGAGTGTTACAGTGTTCCAAAGCTTGGCTCCCAGGACAGGGAAGCTGGCACCCCCAGCTGTATGAAGCTTGAATCTAGGGATTGACTGTGCAGATCTAAGTACTCGCGTTGCTATATGTTGAGTGAATCGAGAGGCTAGATATGAGGGGGCCTGGTGGTTAACACATTTGTATGTAAGAGTAAGTGCTTTCAGTGAGATCCTTTGGGCGACTGAGAGCCAGTTGAGGTTCTTCCTGGTTTCTGAGATGTGGGCAGATCGGGGGATATTAAGAGCCGCTCTAATGGCATTATTTTGGGTAGTCTGAAGTTTGTTAAGATTACCCTGGTTAGTGCCTTGGTACAATGCATTACAATAGTCCAGTTTGGACATAACCAAGGTCCTGGCCAGGGTAATGCAGTTCTGGGCGGTAAGGAATGGGCGACAGGCTGAGATCAATTTGCAGGTGTAGGCAGACGCAGCAGCCACTGCATTGGTTTGTCGGGTGAGAGTCAAGGAGGCGTCGAAGTAGATACCCAAAGTTTTGGTATCTTTAGATACTTTAATTAGATTACCGTCAAAGTTAAAGGAGCCGAACAGGGGACTCAGTTTGTTGAGTCTCTGTTGCGTGCCTAAGATGAGAAGCTCAGTCTTGTGATCGTTGAGGCACAGCTCGTGCTGGGCCATCCATGCTTGAATGACAAGGTAAAAGTCATTGAGGGCTTTGGAATCAACAATGTAGTCACCAGTAATGGGTATGAGTATCTGGGTGTCATCGGCGTAATTCTTGTAGGTGACACCCAGATAGTCAAGCACATCAAATAATGGTTTGGTGAAGACATTATAGAGAGTAGGGGAGACACAGGACCCTTGCGGGACTCCACAAGGGACTGGTGTAGGGTCGGCCGATGCGTTAGGTGAGGAAACTCCATTGTGCCGGTTGTCAAGGAATGACCTAATCCAGTTGGATGCGTTGTCAGAGAAGTGGGCAGCGGACTTCAGGTGCCGACATAGTATTTGGTGGTTGACCAAGTCGAAAGCAGCGGATAAGTCCAGTAGTAGTAGAAGGGCCAGTTTACCGTTGTCTTTAAGGTCCTCAATTTGAGTTTTGAGGTCAAGAAGAGCTGTTTCAGTCCCGTGCTTGGGTCTGAAGCCAGACTGTCTTGAGCCGAGGAGGTTATTAGTTTCTAAGTAGTTCTGAATCTGCAGGTATGCTGCTCTGTCAAGTATTTTGAGTAGGAACGGTACAGTGGTAATAGGTCTGTAGTTAGTTGGTGTTTCGGGGTCCAAAATAGTTTTTTTTAGGAGAGGGATAACCCATGCGTCCTTTAAATTGTTGGGTACCATTCCAGTTAGGAATGAAGAGTTGATGAAGGTGGTTATGAAAGGAGCGAGGTCATGTGCCGCTTCCTTAATGATAGGTGCTGGGCAGGAGTCACCTTGGCAATTAGAGGGTTTTAGGTTGCGAATGATGTTTTCGACCTCGAGGATGGTGAGTGGGGTGAAGCTGAAAGGGGTGTGAGTAAAGGAGGCCGTTGGCGTAGTGGAAGGTTTAGTGGGGGGGTTGGTGAGTGGGGTAGTTTGTTTGGCGTTAATTTTTGATTGCAGGGTGGTGATTTTGTTGAGGAGAGCGTTTTGGATGTTGTTGCACCATTGGCTGTCTTTAGTGCAGGTATCCAGAACGGGGGAGGGGGCTTCCAATTCTTTAAGGATTTTAAATAACTCCTTAGTGTTGGATTCTGCTTGTGTGATATGTTAGTTGTAAGTCTCCTTTTTGGCTTGTAAGATTGCTTCTTTGTAGTTGTGGGTAGCGATGATGAGGCGTTCTTTGTTAGGGTCACATGGGTGGCTCTTCCAGAGTGATTCAGCCTTGCGTTTTTCTTTGCGTAAGACTCTTAACTGCAGGGTGAACCAGGAATTCAAATGGGCTTGTTGTTTAGCTTTCCGTAATTTAAGCGGTGCTATATTGTCAATGGCTTTGAGCAGTGTTTGATTGAAGATGTCTACTAAGACTGTAGGGTCGTTGTGTTGGGACACACATTTGTTCAGGATAGGAAGGATGAGTGGGAGAAGTTTGTCCCTGGTGATGTCTTTTTTGTTCCTTGTGGGAGTGGCTGGAGCTATCGTGGGAGTGGTGAGAGGGTTGGTCGCTGGTAGGTGGAAGATGATGATGTGGTGGTTGGACCAGGCACAAGCGTGGTTGGAACTTATGGTAGTGTTGCAATTGAGGTCAGTAATCCAATCGAGCGTTCTGCCTTTAATATGGGTAGGTTTGTCAATGCGCTGTTGGAGTCCTAAATTAGCTAATGTGGTAGCGACCTCTGAGGCCAAATGATCCTTAGTGTCGTGTAGGCCAAGGTTGAGGTCACCTAGAAGCAATACCTGAGAGTTGGGTTTCGTATTGACAGTCAGAATGGCTGTGATCTCATCTATGAAGGAGCCAAGTAGTCCTGGAGGTCTATAGATAAGGTGGAGGGTAGCGGTGTTAGTTGGAGATAAGGTGAGTTTCACGGAGAGGGATTCTGCAGAACTGAGCTCTGTGTTGGGGTGATTCTAAGTATGATGTTATTTCTATGTATGAATGCGACTCCACCTCCTTTGGATGTTGATTGTCGGTCAGCTCTAAGGATAGAGTAACCGTTGGGAATGGCGAGGGAGAGAAGTGGGCCAGAGGCTGCGTGTAACCAGGTTTCGGTAATGGCCACAAAATCGAGGTGATGAGGTCAGAGATGTCCAGTGCGTGGGCCGTAATAGATCTGGCGTTAATGAGGGCACCCTTGAGTTCTTTGGTAGAGATGGTGCTGTGGGATGGTGGTAACGTCTGTGTAGTAGTGGTGATGTGTGTGTGCTGAGTGCAGTGGGCACGAGGCAGTCTGGATCCAAGTCTAAGATTCTTGACTTGGAATGTGCAAGGTTGATTAGGTGTGGGTTTAGTGGCAAAGTGTTGGAGCCATAGGGCAGGGTCATTGAGGTATGGGTTACTAAGGGGCATTGCGGGATGGTGTAAAGTAGGGTGATGAAGGTTGGTCTTAACGGTGCTGGGAGGAGTAGGGGGATAAAGGGATGTGGCAATGATGAACCCTACGATGATGGCGAGAGTAAGGTGGCTAGCAGTTGGCAGTGGCCGCATATCGTGAACCAAGTGCCCTAACCGTCTGTGCGGTAGTGTAAGCGTGCACTGGAGGGGACGTGGAGGAGTTCTGCGCTGGGCAGAGGAAGGATCAGCCAGGAAGTGGCAGTCCAAGTGCAGCTTGCTAGGTAAGTACATGTGCAATTATGCAATCAATGACTCAAAAATCAGAAGTTCAGCTAATCTGACTGGGTAAGTACATGTGCAAATATGCAATCAATTACTCAAAAGGCAGTGGTTCAGCTAATCTGACTGGGTAAGTACATGTGCAATTATGCAATCAATGACTCAAAAGGCAGAAGTTCAGCTAATCTGACTGGGTAGGTACATGTGCAAATATGCAATCAATGACTCAAAAGGCAGAAGTTCAGCTGATCTGACTGGGTAAGTACATGTGCAATTATGCAATCAATGACTCAAAAGGCAGTGGTTCAGCTAATCTGACTAGGTAAGTACATGTGCAAATATGCAATCAATGACTCAAAAGGCAGAAGTTCAGCTAATCTGACGGGGTAGGTACATGTGCAAATATGCAATCAATGACTCAAAAGGCAGAAGTTCAGCTGATCTGACTGGGTAAGTACATGTGCAATTATGCAATCAATGACTCAAAAGGCAGTGGTTCAGCTAATCTGACTGGGTAAGTACATGTGCAAATATGCAATCAATGACTCAAAAGGCAGTGGTTCAGCTGATCTGACTGGGTAAGTACATGTGCAATTATGCAATCAATGACTCAAAAGGCAGAAGTTCAGCTAATCTGACTGGGTAGGTACATGTGCAAATATGCAATCAATGACTTAAAAGGCAGTAGTTCAGCTAGTCTGACTAGTTGAGTGCAGCAAGTTGCGAGCAATTGGCTTAACATCAAACGCTAAGCGACTACAGAACATAAAGGATGGTGCACGGCGTACATATGAGCATTTACAAGAGGCGGTGATTCGTAATTAGAATGGTGATAAATAATGTGGCACTACGTAGTGAAGGCGCTCCCGAATGAGAGAGGGGAATGTCCTTAATATCCAGTCGGGGCAACAAAGGACGTCAGGCTGGGTGAGTTCACCATACTGGGTTCAGCTAGGTCAGGTCCGCCATGACAATAAGGGTGAAAAATTGAAACTTAACTATAGGAGCACAGGGAGGATCAATTGTAGTACCTGGTATTGGAGAACCCACTTGATATTACCTTTGAAGCAGCTCCTACACACTTATGGACAGATGGTCTAATGAAAGAGCAAAGCTGACACGTTCTCTGATTGAAGATATGAGGATATTTAATGTCAACAATATGCCGTGCATATGCTAGGAACCTTCTGGCTGCTGTTGGGATGGTGGTCAATCTGTATGACAACCAACAGGAAAGAGTAAAGAAAGGTACATTTGAACTAAAAGATCAGAACTACCAAGATTTGTGCACATAGAATGGCTGATGCCATCCACAGCAAAATATATGTTAGGTCATATTGTGCACATGCACAATTTTTGTCTTCAAAAGACAACTATCTGAACCATGCTTCAAATGTCAAGGCACGCATACTGAAGACTACAGTTCTTCTTAATCAATAACAGGCGCATTTACCTATGACCAAACAGGATCACAATAGTGTAACTGGGATGAGGTGATACAAAGACCAAGTCTACATGGGTCATTCTTTTGTTCTTCATACAAGAGATTGAGCACGACACATATAGACCCAGTCCTAAAAAATAGAAATTAAAAGAACAACAGAATGGCATATATTGTGTACGTGGACATGAGCAATGTGTATGTTATGTTCAGTCTTGAGCAGTTTTTAGATGAAAAAGGTTTAGACCATATTAATTGTGGTATATTTTAACATCAACTTATAATACTCCTCCTTTTAACCTATATGTATGTCTTGACTTGTATATATTTTGTGTTGTACATAGTTTTATTAACTGTGAAATTCAAATACAATTATTTTGATGTTGAAGTTGATGATGAACAGCTGCACACCTTCCACCCCTGCAGCACTAACTGTGGTGAATGAAGACAACAACCCTGCATGAACACCGGACCACATGAGGGCAAAGACAAATTTGAATCCTGCACGGTACAAAGGGGTGAGGCCGACAGGGACTTAAGAAGACTTACCATGTAAAGACCCATTGCCTGAGGAAATAGCAGACACAGAATGGCCCTTAGTGTCAGGTGAGACGACAGACCAATGGAAGGGGTGGAGGGAACAGAAACAAGAAGAGGGGAGTATAAAAGGGTAGAGAATGGAAGCCAGAGTGATAGGTCTTCAGAGAGGTCAAGCGAAGTGCAGGTCAACTGAGAGAACAGGCGGAGAACAGAGGTTAGAGCAGAGTGCGAAGGAGATTGTGGTGATAAAGGAGATTCTTACAAGTGTGGTGTTGGTAGTGAGAGTGAGTGGTACCAGAAAATGAGAGTGAAGTAGTCAACGAGTGAGTGTCTGTGAGACTGAGGGCAGTAGGGTAGTGTGGGAGTGAGTGGATGTTAAGAAGAAAGGTTACGTGAGAGGATAAGGAGAGCATGAAGCAGAGAGAGAGGAGAGTAGGAGAAGGGAAGAGAAAGACTGTGAGACCACTCGAGGGAGAAACAGAGAAAGGAGAGTAGGAGATGTGCAGAGAAGTACTGTGAGACAAACGAAGGAAGGGATGGAGAGAGAGGAGAGTAGAAGGGAAGAGGTAGAGCGTGAGACCAGCAGGGGGAGATAGAGAGAAAGAGAGTATTAGAGGAGAAAGATAGAAGAGAGAGACAAGGGATGAAAGAGAGCCTGTGAACATCAGACTGAGAGAAGACGAGAGCGGGAGAGGGGAAGACAGGAGACGGCAAAGAGAAGGAGAGCGAGAGTTGGAAAGAAGCGGTGAGTAAAATCAGGTAAGTAGAGATGAGAGGCATGAGTAACAGACAAGATGAGGAAAAGTCAGTGCATAGTCATTTATGCAGTACAAAATGATTTTGCACAGACTTTGCACTGCAAAAATACACTTTGCACAGTTCCATGAATCAGGGTTTGTGACTGCAGTGCAAATTCACTTTTCAGCAGTGCAAAGTCACTTTGAACCGTGCACAAAATGCCATGAATCGGGCCCTAAGACATTTTGTAAAAGGAGCCCATTTTCTGTAGTAGCACACTTTAGATGCGCGCACATTGGAGTGCATACAGTGCTATGCTCTGCTTCCTCTATTGACAATGTGGACAGCCTCCTAACACCCCACCTAACCTGTCACCAAGTCATCCCATAAACCTGAAATCAAAATGCCCCCCAGCCCACGTGTGCACGTTGTCCTGGCACTGAGATAAAATCACTGTCTGCCAAAATGTTAATGTTAATGTTAAAGGTTACTTGTACCGCACACTATCACCACTGGTCCCCTGGCGCTCTGGCAGATCTTAAAAAGGACAGTGTAAAACAGGAAGGCTGTGGGAGTGGTCGCTAGGGTGCAGTGGGAATAGGAAAGTGAGATATGATGTTCTGTTGGCAGCTTCAGTCTGATTTGCACCATTGGCTGAGCTTAGGTGCAATTTTTGAGTCTGAGCGATTCCCATGTGCAGTTGTGCATAGTTATGTGTTGTTTGTATGTTGTTGTAGTGTGGTGAAGTACGTGCGGTTTGCTGTGCAGAGATGTGGTCATCTGAGTTTCTGTCAGAGAAGAGTTTGTGGAAAAATGTGGTTTTAGTATTGGGTTAGCAGGGTTTTTTTCATACATCTTTGCTTTGGTTCTCTGGTCGGCATCTATGACCATCCTGTGTGCTTTGATATTGTTTGACATCCTAGTCGGCAGATACGTTGCAGTGTGGTAATTATCTTCTGTAGAAGTCTAGCGGTATGTGGACATGAGTAGTGGAGGTGTGTTCCCTCCCTCCCTAGGTTAGGAAGGTTATGGGTCTCTCCCCTGACTTCTAGTGGGGGGTCTTTTCCTACTGTGGTATTCCTCTGTAAACATGGTGGTGTGTGTGCATGAGAGGTCCACAATCACCAGCAGAAATGAAGATCAGGCTTTCTGCTGTTTCCTCTCAGGCGCTTTACTGAGCCGCTACCTGCTCAATGACACCAATCCGCTCAGCGTACCAAATTGACTGCCAGGCACGGTTGATGTGGCAGGGGTTTGCACTGTGACAGTAAACTGAACTATCAACGTACAAGAAATATAGGATGTCCAACTGACAAGTCGCGAAGATGACGTGGTAGGATACACGTGTTGTCACTGTTTGTTTAACTCATGAGCAGTGAATTAATAATGCTTCAGCAGGGCTTTAAGCGGGCAGGGTTCAACATGTGCCTTTGAGCCAGGGCTCTGCAGAGGCTCTCTAAGATGATTTCTCATGTGCTAAAAGTCAATGAAACTGCTTTTCCCCAGTAGATGGCAATACGACCCATGTTTAGATTCACCTCATCGATTTTAGACATGTGGAGTTAGATTCTTTGTTTTGCAATACTCTGAAGAGAAACATACAAGCAGGAGAAATAATTGTTTGATTTTTGCAGCATATCTATATTTTGAAGTCTTGTTATTAGAACGATTTAATAAAATGAATACATATGTAAGCATTATGGATTTCCTTCAAAAGAAATGAGTGATTGGAACCTGTATTGGTGTATTTCGATCCAATTTTTAAAAATGTATTTGAATATTTGCAAAATGTTGCCTATTTTTTGGTTCCATCCTCTCCTCCTGCCACCAGAGCCAACACCCAACCTCTCTGACATTCTTGCTGTGCACACTGAGCCGCTCCCAAGATGCCATCTGTACTAAGTATGTCAACCTTAGAAGGGAGTTCTAACTCTCATGTTTACCACAACTGCGCTTGACTGGCAAAGATAAGTAAACCAAAGAAAGCACTTTAACAATCGATTCAACGGAAAATCCTGTGTCGCCTTGGTCGCCGTTACTATAGAAACACCTGTGCTGTCAAAAGTAAACACCAATTAAAAATAAAGAAATATTAAAACAGTGTTCCTCAAGATGACTGGAAAATCGCAAATGCACTCTCTTTCCTGTGTGTAAAGTGCTCCATTATCATGTTTCTCTTTGTCAACCAACAGCCACTGGAAGTGAAAGAATGACATTGTATGATCGTTGCATTGTTTTTTCTAATTAAACATGACTTTTAACAGATTTGCGAGCAGCCCTTTTGCATCTCTCATACATTGCATTGCCGATGGATATAACACACCTGCTTGCTCTTAGATGGTTTCTGTGTGCATAATTCGCTTTCTCTCTTCTTCACACATTCACTTCTTCAAAAAAAAACAAGCAAGCACTTGCTCCTGGCTGTGGATCAAGAGAGAGCACACTGCAGAGTCGAACACGCCCACCATGGCCTGCAGGGAGGGAGCAACTTCACGGCAAAAGCACGCGAGGATTGCCCAAGGCAGAGACATGTTCAGCATGGCAAATAGACTCAAATTACATTCCAGGCTCACGCGCTGGTTTGATGCTTTCACGCACGTCCGTGCTTTAGAGAGGCTGTCCCCAGATCAAACCCACCGCCACCGTAAGGGAGGTCACTTCAACATACATGTGAGACAGCTGCTTGGTGTCCTGGGGGCAGGAGATGCTGGGCTTAGTGCATGTCGGATTTCCATGGAAACAAGAACGCTGTTCACATCCTCAGTAGGTTGAGTTTGAGTGTTTACTATATCTGGTTATGCTTCATGTTGCAATAGGGAGCTCTCGGAACAATAGGATTTCAAGAAGATATTCAAAAATGGCCCGTAATGAGAAAATAACCAGCTCTATATATGCTTTCCTCACTAGCCTGATCTGGCAAAGGTCTCTGGGAAGATGACCACGGCTTCCACAATGTTGCACCTTTCTGAGAGGAGTGGCCACCCCTATACGGTCTGCATGCTCTACAAATATGTGGCCCTACTAAATGCTTTGCTTTGGTAAACCTAAGAGAACTGTTAGGCAGGGGGGTTGCTAGGTTTGTAAAAGATCTGGGGCTACGCTAATGTCAAGACTGGTGGGTCTCGGGGATATCTAGCCTTTTGGTTGTAGCCCTGGAGCTTCTATCCAGGTCACCAACCCTATAGCCCGCGCCCATAACCTCCAGCTTCTATCCGGGTCTACCCGGAGCTGGTTCTGAGGTGGTGC
Source organism: Ambystoma mexicanum (assembly GCF_040938575.1). Lineage (NCBI taxonomy): Eukaryota > Metazoa > Chordata > Amphibia > Caudata > Ambystomatidae > Ambystoma > Ambystoma mexicanum. The sequence continues at coordinate 184,085,090 of NC_090929.1, forward strand.
AGTCTCAGCAGTCTTTCCATACTTTCTATCATTGTGAGAGGAGGAGCTGGGCTTCACTTTATAAGCCCTTGACTACTGCGGAGCAGCTGCGGAGCTGGTGTTGAGGTGGTGCAGTCTCAGCAGTCTTTCCATACTTTCTATCATTGTGAGAGGAGGAGCTGGGCTTCACTTTATAAGCCCTTGACTACTGCGGAGCAGCTGCGGAGCTGGTGTTGAGGTGGTGCAGTCTCAGCAGTCTCCAGCCGATTCCAGAGCTCATGTGGCCACACCACACATCATTGGCATGGTAGACGACACCGAGCCAGGGATGTCGCCAGGCGTCCTGTTGACCCGGCGGAAGTTGCGACAGTTTAGCGAGATTAGCTGTTTTACCAGATATGAAGAGGCAATTAACACACCTACGTGCCATGACATAAGAATTGGTGCAAAGCAGATTTTGCCCGATGGTAACGCTGCCAACACTGTCAAGATCAACAAAGCTCATGACCACATTGGCGACACAGCTGTGGATCCATCCACGAAAGCACAGGAAACCTTACCCTGGCTGTTGGAACATATTGAACACACGTAACCAGACAGAGCACATAGAACACGTACCGTTTTTAGGTCTGACATCAAGCCCCCTGGCCATGCCCAAAGTATGGCCAGACCACCTTACATCAACATCACTGCACCTCATCTCATCAGCGACCTGTCTTCAGAAGCCGGAGTGGAAAACCACGACAAAACAAAAAAGACCAGAGCATAAGCGGCCCAACAAGTGCCCCCTTGCCTCCACACACAACAGAGTCGACAAGAGGGGGGCATGGTGCATGCTGCATCACACACTGTGGATGTTCAAAGCAATGTCCAAAGCGGGGAAATCGAAAGCGAAAGCACCTGTGAAAGGGCGAGTCCAACTACGCATGTGTATTCGCACAGGGCTCCGTGTGAACCCTCCGAACTAGAATTAAGTGCAAATCATTCCCCAAATTACACATCCATGGTGCCCTTTATCAAGTTGTACAAAGCAAATCGTGACACACTAAAGGATCAAGCAACACTACTAGCCATGACACACACCAAACTGATTTTTCTACAAGGCATAGTAAATAAAATGAACGCAAGGCTAGACCAGGAAGCTGAGACATCCCGAATATGTCAAAATAGACTATGAGACCTAGCAAGGAGAGAGGAAACGGATAAAGTTGTACTAATGACAGCCGTTCCGGAAAATTGCAAATGGGTGCGCCTACAAGCCCATTCACAACAAACAGCCAACTTGCAAACCCCAAACTTTGGCAAGCACCCAACAAATCCAACAAACCAGCAAACACATGGTGAAAATGCACCTAAACGTAGAATAATTGACATTTCACTAGGAACAGTAGAAAGACCACGTGACACAGCCCCTAGGAGAGTAGCAGAAGCGACTGAAGGCAAAGTCTGAATTTCAGCGAACTCCGAACACCCTGTCCCTTAACATAACACATCTGAACAATTGAGACAACCATCACACCTCATCACACCTCAAAAATGGAAGGAACAGTCGCTAAAACTCCAAATGCACAGGACTCAGTTTGATCAGATAATGTTAAGGAAACATCTACGGGCTTCATTGAATGAATCACAACTGAAAGAATCAAAACACATACAAACCTTTCAGAAACCAAAAACCAATGGGTCAAGAGCATTCCTGTGTAACATAAAAATGCAGGCAACAGAAAAAAAATCAAAAGTGACTTAAAGGACCTCAAACAGATTAGTCACTGACTGCAGCACTGAACGATGAAGGACGGAGCCTGCAACTGACAGATTCAATTGAGTAACAAAAAAATACAGTGAAAGGTGACAACGTGATACACTAAGTAAATAGGCAATGACACTGGGACGACGCTCGAAATCGTCCCACAAGGCTTTTCTAACCCTAGAACAAAAACAGTCTATCGCACAGGAGAAAAATACAACGCAGCGGGACCAGTTTAAGGGAAACCACATGTCGAACAGAGAAAACTCGACTAAAGCTGATCCCAAGGAAAGCGACATGGACTCCATGAGCAGTCTAGTGACAGTAGAAAGAATTCTGCGCTTTAAATATGATCGAATATTAAATCACAGAAACGTCATAAAATTACTGCATCACAGCCCTAAACTCAGATACATCACATCTGAGGACATCAGGATTGTACAGTTCATGAATGAAAGGCACACAGACTGGATGACCTGGTATCACTACGTATTATCCCCACCAAAAATATCGGCGTATACATGGTCGTCTGGAACGGCCATAAGCAAAATTTTTGGCCGGGGCAATCGTTTTTGTGGTTTTTAGGAGCGGGTTGCGGGTGTGTCCCCTGCTGCTTTAAAAATAATGCAGAGGTTGCGGGGGTGTCCCCCGCAGGTTCCATGCCTTAATATCTCCACAAAAACATGGCGATATTTTTGCAGGGATATTAACACATGGAACCGATGACCATACACCTAAAGTCCCGATAGTCATGAACAGCCTATTGGAATCCGCCACTGATTTCTTGCCACTGAGCTTTGAAATTGGGAGTCATGCGAGGGAACCCAAGACAGTCTCTGCACATCTAAGACAAAGTGAAGCAACAAACACAGGAGTCCAAAAATCAGGGCACGAATTCAGATCGCCATCAGCGATAAAAGAAGATGACTGGAAGTGTGAAATGAGAAAGCAACCTTCCATAAAAATACAAGTAAATTTCAAGCCGATACTTCACTACAAAAAGTGCCAAAACTGGCAGGGAATGGAATCCAAACATGGATGAACACGAGTAGAACTGGATTGTGAAAGCCTTGGCCCCTGAGACGGAGGACTAGAGCCGGAGAAACAATGACAAAGCTCCACTGCATATAGGATCCTGCAAATCGCAAGGATTCTATCATCTTTTCACTGATCGAAACATAGGCCTAGAAAAATACGATATTCTTTGTATACAAGAAACTTGGCTTAGGCAGACCCCGTCTTGGGATGAATATGCATGCTATTTACACCCTGCAATGAAGCGTCCTCTGGCCGACCCTACTCGGGTCTTCTCACACTCATTAAAACAGGAGCTGGCCTTACGGTAAGGGAAACAAGAAATCTAAATCTCTTTTCCCAAATAACTATACTTGACAGGCACTTATAGAGCAACAAGGACCCGCAAACGATAACAATATGCAATGTATACTGCAGCATAGATATGTGCAATCACAAAATATTTGTCAGTTCAATTATGGAAGAAATTTTGCAAAAGAGCACAACAATTCTTACGTGGTAGTATGTGGGGATCTGAACAAAACGTTAATCAACAACCAGGCAGACGTGTCAAGCAAACAGGTGCTAGAAAGGAAGGCATACGAGTGGATAAAAAGCACAGAAGTACACAATATACACCTGCTTAACAGACAAACAAAAGGGGACATACCTGGACAGATCACATGGTCCAGATGCACAAGTGGCCACCTAGACTTATATTTGTTTCCGAAAAATCTACTGTAGAAACTCTTTGCATAAAATACATGCCGTCAAGTGACCACAAACTCTTAGAGTTGCTCTGCGACAAAATCTCCTCCAGGAAGCAGGAGAAAATAAATAACAACATAGAAGTCAAGCAAGGCTGCAACAGGCTTAGGTTGAGAGCAAAGGATATAAGACGTATAACAAACACACTGAGCAACGCCCAGGGGGAAGTCGATAAAGCTCCAGAATATGCATGGCTGCTAAGGAGTTTCAAAGAAACAACAACAAAGTTGAGAACCCTCCATCGAAGCGACACACTTGTATGACACACTAGTAGATAAAGCCAAGAGAGAGCTCTGCTCTGATATAAGAAAATTTAAACAAAGTCAGCAACCTGACATGACATCTTGTTTGAAAGTCAGAAGACAAAAGTATAAAAATTGGCTTATAGCGACTAAATTGCAAAGAGCTCAACATGATGCGGAAACGATCACGAGAATGATAACCAAACAAAACACAAGATACCTATGGGAATTGCTCAATAACAATGGCCAACTCCAAGTGAGCCTTCTACTTCAAATGTCTCTGAAAAAAGTTGGACTGTGAACTTTTTAAATGTATATGCTCCTGTAAAACAAGAACCTCAATGGATATCAAAACCACGGCCCAATGGAACTTCAATTGGGACAGAGATGACATTGAAAAAATTATCGGCATACTGAACCCCTCGCTGGCACCAGGATCTGATGGCCTAACCAACTACATGCTGAAAGAGGCCTCTGGATGTTAGGCAGATTTTATGACTCTCCTATTTAGAAGGATCATGCAACATAAAAAAATCCTGTCTTCATGGACAAATGCCATCATTGTCCCGATTTTTTTAAAAAGGGCACAGAGATATTCCAAAGCCCTACTGGCCAATAGCCCTACTCGACGTAATGAGTAAAATCTTCAGCGCTATTCTACTATGAGGTTTAACCTTATGGGTCAAGGAAAGTGGCCGGCTAGATCCCCGACAAACAGGGTTCATCAAAGGAGTCGGCACAAACCTAAATCTCTTCATCTTAAACATACTAAAGCTGAAGACAATACAAAAAAGAACTAAATACTTCATGCCATTTATTGACCTTGAGCAGGCTTTTGACAGTGTGGATAGGGGCGGATTGTGGAGAAAATTACATGAGTGGCAGTGTCCACAAGATCTGTTAGAGGCTATTGTGACCTTATATTCCATCACAACAATCCAGATAAGATTAAGCAACCAAGGAGAAGTCCCAAAAAAAATACCAACATACAGAGGCCTAAAACAAGGATGTCCCCTTGCATCCATATTATTCAATCTATACCTATCGGACTTGCATGAATCTCAAAGATCTGTTGCAGCATTCCCCCCCGAAACTGGCGAACCAACACATTGCATGGATTTTATACGCAGACAACATGGTCATTATTGATCAGACTCAAATTGGGCTGCAACGAAGACTGAATGCATTTGTTGAATACATCACTGAAAACAATTTAAGAATAAACATAAAAAAACGTGCGTGTTGGAATTAGGAACAAAGCTGAAAAAATCCCAGACAAACAAAGAGGACGTTCAACTGGCAAATATGGGCCAAAGCCTCAGGCAAGTAAAATCCATTATCTACCTAGGCATCCTCTTCAACTGTATCATTAACGAGAATGAGTGGTATGATACACTTCGTTCCAAACCAAGAAGCCTGTCTGTCCAAGCAAAAGCCATTCTAAACGCTATGGAACATACACATTGGTACCAGTCATCACATTCTACAAACAGAAGGTGATACCAGTGTTAACACATGGAGCGGAAACACTGCTAAACCTATCATGGAAAACATGGCCAGTGCTCGGAGGCAGGTCTTACGACTACCCAAGGGCCTGCCCATCAGTGCCATTAGATATGAGGTAGGCTTACAAACAATAGAATCTCAAGTTCTGTGGAAATCCTTATGCTCAGTACAGAAATCCATACTGGAAGATTATTTTCCGCCTTTTGAAATTATTACAACTGAGAAAAACTCGAAACAAGAGAAGAACTGCTAGATCACTGGAAGGACAAACTGCTGACTTGGGTGAAAGAAATAGGAGCAACAAAGGCAATGTGGACAGCATATCCTAATATGGTCAAAAAGAAGCCCAAAGACTATGATTGGATTCAAAAGCAAGATTAGAAGTCCGCCAACCAAATAAATATCTCAAATCCATCTGAGAGAAGAGCACTCAATGACATGCCAGAGTACCTAGTCAACTTTCCCTCAAGACATTATCGAGATATATTTCTAAAGTTTAGGCTCAACATGTTCCCGACTGGAGAAATTCTGCACATCTGGAAAAAACACCCACATGCCAACACATGGTGTAGATTTTGTCAAAGAGACCAAAGTTTGGGAATCCTCCCCACATACAATAATGTCCTGTCCTGCGTTGAGAAACCTGAGGACAACATACCTTGGAAAGGTCATCTGCAAAACAAACTTGTTATCCCCAGAGGAATGGTGGAGCATGATCGTGAATGGGACAAAAGTGAGACAGGATTTGGATTAAAACTGACAGACACTAGCAACCTCTTTGTTGTTGTATAAACAGAAATGGGTGATTTACCAGACGTGATACACATGATGGCAAAATGATGATGCGTTAATCACAATTTTAAAGGTTTAAATAAACCATATTACATTTTTAAACTTTTTTTTTAACTATAGCCCCCCACCCATACCCTCCAGCCCCCCAGCACCGCTTCTGTTGTTAGGGGATAATAAAGGAATTTAGCGCTGTGTACATTGGCCTTACGGATTGTTACGTGTTGTGCTGGGATGTTGGATTATGTGCAGCTATTTGCTCAAAAAGGGTTTTGGGAGCAGATTAAAGTAAGCAAGGTGACGAAATGACTGCTGCTGTGCAGGAGTACAGGCATGAGTAGTGGCTAAATAATATACTCCCCCCACACTTCTCCAGATAAGTTACACAAGTGGAGACTACAGGATTCAAGGGTGTCTTGTGAAAACATCTTCTGAAAAAAAGCCTTTGATAATAATAGAACACAAAACATTAGGGAAGGACAGCAGGTAAGAGGGGAAAGTCAGGAGTGCATGGGGCATAGTGGTTAAACCCCTGTATAGCACTGGTCTAATGGGGGCCGCACACACCCAATGGTGGAGGGGGCCCGGCCACAACATATGTTACGCTCACCTGGTTCCCACAGAGGCGTCGATCGGACCCGGACAGCTGCGGTCTCCACCAACGTGATGCGTAGTGAAGAGATGACAGTCTGGACTGGCCCGCCTAATCTAGTCTGCTGAACTCGTAGAAGTATTCTCCTGCAAGTGGAGAAAGGGATTTAGCCACCCGTGGACTTTAGTGATGGCCCCCCAACAGTTCTCGTTCTCCCCACTAATCACCTCCGATATTCCCTTTTGGTAATCTCACCTTATGTTTTTAAATGATGAGCTATCCATCCTGCATGGCATGCAGGGGCGCGTAGATACCAGTTACTTCACTGGGTTGAAGGTACTGGAGGAGTTCCGGAGGAATATTGACTCCAGTGTCTATAAAGTTCAAAGAGTTCAATATGTCAGATGTTCACTCTTGTTCCATTCCCTCGTTAGGTTGCAGCTGGGTCCAAAAAAATATTGCCTGGAGGCAGCTGATGGCGTTCAGGTAAGAGTCTGTATTACCAAACACTGTCCGGCAAAAGTTGCATGAGTTTAACTTGCTGTTTTCTCTCCCTTTATAGGTGCGGCATAGGAAGATGCGGCAAATTAAAGAATAATACCTCTGGTGGTAAAGCAGGTAAGCCTATGGTGGCAAAGAGATTGTCCTTGTTGGTTTTCTCAGCTAACCTTGTTATTCCTTTTGTTTTCCCCCCAGGTGCTGGGTTTCGACGAAGAAAATGATGGAGGCAGCGCCAAGTCGAAAGATGCGGTGGACTGGTGAGTATAACGCGGCGCTGCTGCTGGCGAAGCGACGCGTGCTGAAATAATGTCCTTTCCAGGCTCGGAGATGTGCTGGGTCCGGAATCAGGTAAGGAATCAAATAATGTGTGTGATCTAACCTCTTCTCCTTTCTTTGCCTTTTGTCTAGGAGCTCCGGATTCGAGGCGGGCGTGGCAGAAGACTGGATGCTGACTTGCAGACACGATGAGCGTCACGCTGCTGGATGCAGAATAACGCAAAGCATGGGCTGCTGTTCGGGTGTGGTTTAAATAGCCTGCAAAGTAGTCCCAGGTAAGAAGTTCCCCAGAACCACACCCAAGTGAAAAATAGTCCCTGTAATAAAATGGTCCCATCCAGGCCTCACGTTGGCTTGGACTCATTTGCAGCATGGTCTGCATAAGGTAAGTAAAGTCTATGAGCCTGGCGCCCATGGTGCCAGGACTGATTTCTATGATGAGCCTGGTGCCTAAGGCACCAGGACTGAATCCAAACAGCCCCCAACCGGGGCTGTTGGGGTTTTAATGAGTATCTGGATGCCTGCTCCCGGGGCTGATGGACTCGATCCGGATGCCCGGGGGTAGGCATCATGACACATATCCTGGGAGGGGGTACCCCTTGTAATAACAAAAAAAGAAAACATTTATTTTGTCACTCTGCCTTGATAAAGAAATTATTTCTGTTAGAACATAACAGAAATATTTTCTTTATGAAGGCAGAAAGTCATGGAGTGTGGGAGCTCTACGACTTCAAAAAGAAATAGTTTCTTTTTGAAGTCACTCTGCCTTCATAAAGAAATTATTTCCATTATGGTTCGGTCCTTAACGGAAATAATTTCTTTATGAAGTGACTTCAAAAAGAAACCATGAAGTAATAGTGCTCCCCTCAACCCCATGACGTGTGCGTGTGTGAGTGTATGGTGAAAGGGTGCACACTTAAATATATATTGTGGCTGCCTGTGTGAGTGTATGGTGAAAGGGTGCACAATTAAATGTATGGCTGGCTGGGTGTGCGTGTCGAGTGTATGGTGAAAGGGTGCACACTTAAATGTATGGGTGGCTGCCTGTGTGAGTGTATGGTGAAAGGGTGCACACTTAAATATGTAGGCGGCTGCCTGTGGGAGTGTATGGTGAAAGGGTAGACTCTTAAATGTATGGGTGCGTGGCTGCCTGGGTCTGTGTGCCAGTATGGTGAAAGGGTCCACACTTAAATGTATGGGTGGATTCCAGGGTGTGCCTGTATGGTGAAAGGGTGCTCACTTAAATGTATGGGTGAAAGCCTGGGTGTGACTGTATGGTGAAAGGGTACACACTTAAATGAATGGGTGGCTGGTTGTGCAAGTGTGTGTATTGTGGGATGTATTGACGCACTCTGCTATACTATGCAAAATCACTCTGCTATCTATGGTGCAAGAAACAGCACAAATGGCAGCAAAACCCTTGGGCGTACCAAAACCATGTTTTCAACACACAAAAAGTTTACTGCCAACCTGCCACCCATGGTGCATGTGTGGTGGAACAGAGCACACACTGCAGAAAAAGTGCCAGTGGGCTCCATGGCAAGTAAACATGGAGTACAGAGGGAGCAGCAACACTTTGCAAGTGAAACTCCAAAATGTACCTATAATGACATTTACTTTGCTGCTAAAAATTCAAAATGCCTGTACATAACACTTCTCAACACTCAAAATCTGTCTTGGTGCTAAAATTCATTTAACCTAAGGAAGCATTCGGAATGTACAAAATCCTGAAAGGTTAAAAGCAAAACATTTTCCAGCAAAACTGGATTGCCTGTGAATGACAGTTCCTGTCAAAAATCTGTGTGCAGTACCCTGGGCTACCTGTGAATGACAGTTCCTGTCAAAAATCTGAGTGCAGCACACTGGGCTCTCCTGATTAGACCTTAAAGTTATCTGAACTAAAAGCCTGCCGGATTAGCAAAATATAAAAGGATTGTTGATGAAAGAAACACAGATCTCAGTTATTTTTGATTCCACAGGTTTAAATTTAAGAAAGTAATTTATCTATGTAATCTGATGCAATTTGTTTTCTGCTGGATTTTAAGTCAAGGAACTAAGAAGGAATCAGCCTGACTGGGCCTGCCAGAAGTTGAAAAACAGGTTTTTCCACCCAAGGGGAGGGCCTTCCTCTCAGCAGATACTCAATACTCACTGGCATATTATAATTGGGGGGTAGTACAGACTTTTGTCTGCAGCCAGAGACTGAACAATGGCAGATTCTCCAGGCCAGTAAATGGACGTGTGAAAGGGTCGTAAACTGGCCAACAAAGGTGGGGGCTACTCCTTGCTCCAGAGACAAAGGGATGACCATTTGCTGCTAAGAATATATAATGAACATTTCTTTAGAGACTTATAACTTGCTATCAGAAATGGTGAAAAATATAAAAAGGACAGATTTGTTAGTCTAATTTTTGGCACTACATTTCAAGATGTGATGGAACTATGTAACCTATTCGGAAAAGGAATGGCAATATATGTGGTTTTATGGGAACTGTATTTATGCTAGAATTGTTCAACTCTGCACTCACATTCCTATGGTAAACACACATAACTGTGGAAATTTGGAGAATATTTGGAAAATGTTTTCATGGTGAAATGGACAAAATGCTGCAGAAAGGCGAAACAAGATCCCACAGCTGCGGGATTTCAAGGAACAGATACTCCATATCCTATGTAATCCCTGTATGTGATTTTAGTAGAGGTTACAAATGTATAAATATGTATTTAGGACAAAATTCGATTTTGATACTAGTGGCTAGGGGAGGTTTCTAAGGATGGTAAAAGCCAAACCATAAATGTGACATCATCTGTCGTCGATCCAATCACTCGAATGCAAGGCGGAGATGGGGCTCTAATCCAATCCCGGTCCACAGGGGCAAGTTTAGTTAAGCCGGCCCATACACCCATTTTTATGATATCATTTGAAAGGATAAATAGAGACAGCTGACAACACATAGAGACTCACTCTTCTGATTCCAGCTAAGCACTCTGATCCAGCATTCAACATCCAGCCATTCAACATCCTTCCAGATCCAGATGCCAGGGACCAGGCCAACCAGTAGCTGAACCATTTTCAGCAAGGCCGCAATCCTCAAACTAATTCTTACAACCCAGTGAAGCGCTGAGGTGTGAGAAAGCATCCTGAAACTAGCCTCCTGAAACTATCTGGCTTGCTACCATTATGCTTGCCTGAGGAACTCGCAATCCCGCTGATTTGAACTACCCAGAAACAAGAAGGGCAGATCCTGTGCAGTTCCGCTGACCGGCCTAGCTCATCCAGTCCCACGCCTGATGTCCTGTCTTTCCTTGATAGACCCAATCCATTGACCAGAACCGTGACTGTCCAAAATCTTAAATCCCAGTGGGTTGTGAGTATTAATAGGATGCTAGAGAACTTTGTATATCTTGCATTATCTTGTTCCATTCTGATCTCTGAACTATCCCTACTTTCCTAACCAGTAACAGTGTCAACATCTTTAGTGCTATCTTATTCTGTCTAGTTGCTAAAGCACCATTTTCATAGTCATCTTTATTTTTGTAACTCTGATCCGTAAATCCCACTTTGAGTCTTTGGACTGGTGCCGCCGGGGAAGGTGATGGGGATCTGTTACTGAAGTCATGAATCAGTCTCAGAGCTTACTTTGTCCCAACTTGGTTGTCTAGTCTAAATGCTCTAGTCTTGAGTGAAAGCATAACCCATAATTTCTGATTTTAAACTGAAATTCCTGTCCAAATTTGTGTCTTTATTTTCGAAAAACACCTCTCACTAAAACCTCTATAACTCCCTCAGTCTTCAAAATAGAAACACAATTTCAATTCCCACTGATACCTAACATCCTTAGCTACATCCACAACCTCTTTTTCGCCAATATCGTATAAATAAGAGTTTGCCGCGGATTTGTAGAATTAAAAGGTTTTACACGTGTGAATTGCCTTTAAATTATCTCCCACTTTGCCTTTGAGATTCCAATTGTTTTCTTTTGATTAAATCATTGCTTGTGATTGCTTGCATCTGTTCAAAGCAGCTCGCATAGGAATTTTTAATAATTTAAGCTTTTTTGAACATATTTTGTGTTTTTGCTCAGCCGATTTCAAAGCCATGCTGACAGTTTAAAAGTCAAATCCGTTTTTTTCTTGTGTTTAAAGGGGGAAGGTGGGAGTGATTTTCTGTTTGTTTGGTGTTATTCCTCAGTACCGGCTCTCTCCTCATATCTATTTAAATTGCCTATTGGTTGGTTGAGGGGTGTTGCAGGGGGAACCTCTAACCACATTGCTATCTGTTCCAAACCAACTCAAAAGTATTCTTTTCTTTGCTGCATTCTCTTGGTGTAATTACTTGATTCCCAGTGCATTAAAGATCTTATTCATTGTTCCTGTCACCCCATTGGCGATTGTTGTTCCTATTAAAAATATATTGTGATTTTAAATTCTAAATAAATAAACAAATAATTACCTTTACAACTAGCCTGATTCCTGGTTCAGTGTAACCTGGGGGTATGGTGAGAAGGGTGTGATATGAGTGGCATATCATTCAGAATATTGAACTTATAGATAAACATAAATAAGGGTTTCATTTGCGAACTACATGCTGGGCGAGACTTGGGTGTGTGCCTGATTGAAATCACTTACAGTATGGTGAATGGTGTGTGTGCTTGTGTTCACGGGCACAACAAAACCTACATTTTGGGGGGTGCTAACCCGTCAAATGTTCGGAGAGGTGCTTCACCATACACTCACAAACACACACATCATGGGATTGAGGGGAGCCTATTACTTCAAAAAGAAATGATTTCTTTTTTAAGTCACTCTGCCTTCATAAAGAAATTATGGTGTGGTCCTTAACGGAAATTATTTCTTTATGAAGTCGGAGTGACAAAATCTTTTTTTTTGTCACTCTGGCTTCATAAAGAAATAATTTCTGTTACAGCATAACAGAAATAATGTCTTTATGAAGGCAGAAAGTCATGGAATGGAATGGTTCGGTCCTTAACGGAAATATTTCTTTATGAAGTGACTTCAAATAGAAACAATTTATTTTTCAAGTAATAGGTCTTCCCCTAGCATATGACGTGTGCGCGTGTGAGTGTAGGGTGAATGGGTGCACACTTAAATATATAGTTGGCTGCCTGTGTGAGTGTATGGTGAAAGGGTGCACAGTTAAATGTATAGGTGGCTAGGTGTGTGTGTCGAGTGTATGGTGAAAGGGTGCACACTTAAATGTACAGGTAGCTACCTGGATGTGCCTGTATGGTGAGAACGTGCATAATTAAATGTATAGGTGGCTGCCTGGGTGTGTGTGCCGGTATGGTGAAAGGGTGCACACTTAAATGTGTGGGTGGCTGGGTGTGTATGTCGAGTGTTTGGTGAAAGGGTGCACACATACATGTATGGGTGGCTGTCTGTGTGTGCCTGTATGGTGAATGTGTGCACACTTAATTGTATAGGTGTCTGCCTGTGTGAGTGTATGATGAAAGGGTGCACACTTACATGTATGGGTGGGTGGCTGCCTGGATGTGCCTGTATGGTGAAAGGGTACACACTTAACTGTATGGGTGGCTGGGTGTGCGTGTGTGTGTATGGTGATTGGTGTGTGTGCTTGTATTCAGGGGCACAACAAAACCTACATTTTCGGGGGGGGGAATGCTAACCCTTCAAATGTTGGGAGAGGTGCTGACTTCATGGGCAATGGGGGAGGGACAAACTTATTTGCGTGGAGCATCTAACTTCTTTATGCATTGTAATGCGACTATTCTAGTGCAGCTTCAATGTTACACGCAGTTAACTCTCTCCTTTAAGCCTGAAAGCACCCAATTATGGACTGCTGTGAGAATAAGCAGTCTCCTGTCTACTCTCTACCCTTCCAATCACTTCCCTGGCATGCAAGTACTAAACCCACATCAAGATTTCAATTGCCTAAAGAATTATGCAGTGGAATGCAGGTATTAACAGTGACATGCTTTATGTTAGTAACTGCTGGGCCTTTGTTACCAGCGAAACCCAGGTGCTGTTTAACATATGTGTCCTGTTCTTTCCGGTGACGGCTCTGTAAGTTCAGCCAGGTCGAGTCAACATAGCCCAAAATCTCAAGCCTTGCTGTGGTGGGGTGGAGGAGTCTAAAGCCCAGTCAGACTCAGCAAATTGTGTGTTACAACACTGCTGTAAAGGACCCAGGTGTATAAACAATTACCATAAAACAAACAACAATGTTCAGAAGATGTTATTGAGAAAGTTGTTTGTCAGAAAGATGCTGTTGCAAGGGAGCTGTGAACTCTGCCCTGTGTGTCGTTCTTATTTGCTGGGAACTACAGTTTCCAGAGCTTCTGGCTCGCTTCCGTGCCATCTCTGCACTGTAGTGTGGCCAACCCTCCCGTTTTTTGCGGGACTGTCTCGATTTCAAGGGCTGTGCCCCGTGACCTGCCCCGTGACCTGCACACCGTCTTGCGGGCCAGCTAAAAGTCCCGGCTTTTTGACGTATCTGTCTAGAGTTTTCCTGGCAGCGAGTTTGCACGTTTTCGCGTGACAGATCAAAGAGCAGGGACTCTCTCCCTGGGGTCCTGCTCTGTGTCAGTCGAGCATTACAGAAGCAGCAATTACAGACTTATGGCTGCTTGCTGAGTGACTGAATGCTATGATTACTTACCGGCCATTGTCATTACTCCTGTGCTCCTCCCAGTACTGGAGTACATGGCCTCTCATTGGCTTGTATATTCTTTCACCATGAATGCCGTTTAAAACCCAAACGATATATCTTTAGGTTCACATGCGTTTGTAGGATGCGACCATCATTTTTCTTACAGGATGTTAAAAGTGAATGTTAACGTACATCTATGAACATACTACTTGCTCGACATCTTTCAATAACAATGTGTATCCTTTCTGGTTTGGAATTTATGGCATTTGAGTACTTTTTGAGGCATTGCTTTAAAAGGAAAATGAACTATTATGCAAACTCTTGACACCCATACTTTAACAAATACTTATATCAACTAAAGCTGGGAAAACATCTTGTGAAATGCTTAAATCGATGACTAGGCCCAAAACCCAGTTTCACCAGTTAGCCAAAGCATGTGATATCTGGCAAATGTGTGAGTCTCTAGAAGTGGTACATTTTGTAGCTTTAGCCAAACAAAATCAATTCCCCTCAGGGCTTGATAGACACTAGCGCTCTTTCAAATATAATGATAGTGATCATTCATGAAATAACCACATTTTAAAAAACGAATGGAGAAATGACTGAATGTTTTGTCCAAAAAGCAAAAATTACTTTTTGCTTTTTGCACTTTCTTTTTTTTTTAATAAGGCGGGGGAGACCGTGCACCCAGCCTCAACCTTTACCTCAGGTAATACACCTACCCCACCCACCACCTATTATGTACTTAAAATATACAAAACCCTACCAAATTCGAACAAAAAAACCTCGGTCATTTCTGCCTCGTTTATTTTTAAATTCGCTCATTTCCACGGATTCCACCATTCAAATATTGTGCAGCGCACATTTATTTGCTTCTTGGCCTACACATGAACACTTTTCTAAATGTCTCTACCAATGATGCTCAAGAGTATCAAAAACCTATAAAAGGCCTGGTGTTATTTTCTGTGATATCACTTATGAGGTCGATATGTATGACTATATTGGGGGTCTGCTTGTCTTTTGCCACACAGGGCCTCAGAAATCATTTTTTGTCCTGTGCATCTGTTAAATTGCCTATGCCTCTAATTTTACCATAAAAGTGGACATGGGGGGAAAAAATAGCGTGATGTTGTACGGACCGCCCGCACCACAATCTGCTTCTGATGCACTGCCGCGTCAAAGGTGTCCTGCAAATCCATTTAGTAAAGTTGCCCACCCTTGCGGATCTGGAACTACGAGGGCCCCGAACATTGCATTTCTCTGTGCCCCTTCTCAGACTGAGTAGGTGTGAGAACTCCAGCCTGTACCACAGAGTATGAAGAAGGCTCATCACATCTGGGAACTGTAGACACTCTATGCTCTTCAAATCGTCTTTCCTATTGTGATGCACTCTGACCCTCATTAGCTATTCTTTCCTTGCTCTCCCAGCACGTGATGATTTCCTGAATTACTAGATTGCCGGGTCGGCCTTGTGGCTGCATTTGTTTTGACCATGGAGTATTTGCCTTGCCTTCCTTTCTGGACTGCATCTGTCTGCCTCATGAGCAACATTGTCTTTTGGGCCCTATTTTCTGTCTGTTCTCTTGAGCTCCTGGCATACTCTACTTGCTGTCCTGAAAGGTTCCTTTTCTTATTTTAACCTTAACCAGTTGGCTCCACGTTGCTCCTGTTTTCCTGATTTCTGTCTAAGTCTCATGGCATTTTACATTTTCTTTTTTTTATTGTGATTTGGTTAAAAGATAACCTTTCACACAAACATTACATTTGGACAAAAACAAAGAAGAAAAAAAACAATTTACAAAATATCTAAAAGAAATACTAAATAACCAACAAATGTCCATAATTTGAAATCAACAATTGACTAAAAGGGTAGAAAAAATTGCAGTGCCGAAATAGTTAGAGAGTTGTTCTTCCCACTAAGAACTCTGAACCAAAAATGGGAAGAAGAAAGAATAACCCAATTGTGTACATGGCGAAAAAAGTAAATACAATCAACACCATGAACATTAGGACACTCAACAAAAATATGCTCCAATGTCTAAAAAATCAAAGTAAAATGTACAGACTCTAAGGTATGCAGGGATCTTGTCTTGAGCACCCATCGCCTCATTAGTGGGTAATAAATTGAGACGTAGTCTCAAGATTTCATACCTCCAAGATCTATTATGACATTTGGATAAATAAGATAAAACAGTGTCCGAGGTTTTTTCAATACTAGTACAATTCTTGAGAAATGTGTATCTTTTAGCATTCTTTAGGGTGGCAATCCAGTCCTTTTCTATAACTTATGTTTAAACTTGATGGGGGGACTAACTAAATCTTCAATGGTCATTTCCAATTCAGTTAAACTCCCTGTGCATTTAAGTGCAAACATGTTTAAAATAGGATTTGATTTGTTTTTTAAAACCTCCATAAGGGTACTAAAAAGAGAACATATTACAGGATTCATCATTTTGTTGAAGAGCAACAGATTGCCATTCAGTGGGTAGGGAATGCAAACCAAGCTCAAGTCTAAGAACTTCCATGAGAACCTCTAGCATTGGTCTCATAGCATTTTTTAGTGCTTTCTTCCTAGTTGTCCCGTCATCCCCCTGCCTCTCTTGTGCCCTTATAGGGTGGTTTCTCCTTCATGAGGATGCTGTTGTCTGGTTCCTCTCCTATCCTCTGCATCCATTGTCCTCACGCTTCATGCCTTTGGATGTGCTGTGGACTTTCCACACCATCCTTGTGTCATGGGGTGTTTGTGGACTTCCTTTATTGTGTCGTCATGTTACTGGGGACTTGCATCACTGCCTTCCGGCCATTGGGTTCCTGACGGATCCCTATCCCCATTTGCCTATCCTCATCCTGGAACTGAACCAGCATCCATTCCAGCACATTTGATGTCCACTAGCCATTCCTAAGTTATAAAGTTTCTCCTGTAAATGTCTCAGTTGTTCCCGATTAACTTTTGGGTCTATGATACATAGGCGTTTCTGCCTTATTCTCACCTCTGTGCAATCTTTTCCTTTCAGCTTCTGGGGCCCTGGTGTTATCATCCTTTCCTTTGTATTCGTATTCCTTGGGATGTGGGTTCCTTTTCCAGCCTATCAGACGCTGTGGAAGGTCTGTGAAGTCAGGCCAAGTGGCCTCCTTAGAGATCCTGTCACAGAGATAGGGAAATCGACCAAAATGGAAATGGTGATGCATAGAACCTTGGATCACGTAGCAGTTTTCCGGGCGATGTGGCGGTCTATTTGGACATTTATGACCCTTACAACAAAGGTGTTAGTGATATAGTTGCTGGTGCATCCTTGTACAGAAGATGGTCTCCAACGGGGATTCTTTGATTGCATTAGCCTGTCCTTTTCATGACTGTTCACATGCTGCTTATTAATTCATGGCTCAAGATGGTAAACTGAGCTTCTGGGAGAAGATATCTGCAATGAAAAAATGGACTGACTGGGTGTAGTGGTTTTTAAGATTTTCAAGGAACACATTTCTTTTTTTAAATAATTTTATTGAGTGACTTTTTAAAACATTCCAAAGCATGGGAAACTCACATTACCAACCAAGGCAAACACAGCAGATGAATCAAAAGGTATAATTAATTTGGCAGTTAACGTCAACCAGAATCCTACAATTCGGGTTGTAATACAATATAGACGGATTCGGCACATTTGCAGTGGTCCTCAGATCCCTTCAGCGTCCCCAGAAGTCCATAAGTGAGAGAGTAACTGCACCCCTAGGAAGCCCTTTGAGGCAGGACTTCAGCTCATGCAAGTGGTTGCGATCGCCGCAGGTCCTGCTGCTTGGCTATTGATCGTAAGTATTGTCTAACGGGGTCCCAGATATCATGAGGGTGCTGACCCAATGAACAAAGATTGCCATCATTTAATTCAGTTTCCTGGCACCACACTAAGTTCTTCAACTAGGCCACACCGGAGGGGACTCTCTTTTTGTTCCAAGACATG
This sequence comes from Ambystoma mexicanum, assembly GCF_040938575.1. Classification (NCBI taxonomy): domain Eukaryota; kingdom Metazoa; phylum Chordata; class Amphibia; order Caudata; family Ambystomatidae; genus Ambystoma; species Ambystoma mexicanum. The sequence continues at coordinate 184,103,088 of NC_090929.1, forward strand.
AGGACTGCTTTTCGCTAGGATCAGCAGCCTGGCCCACAGGGGCCGGGTCCCCGTTGATTCCCTAAACTGCTTTCCCAGTAGGAAAACCAAAGGGTCTCAGGAAATCTCTATACCCATGATCTCGGAGGCATTTAACACCTGCATCCAAAATTGTTGCCTTATTAGACATAGCCACATTAAATGAAAGAAGTCAGCCTTTGCCGCAAAGCACTTCGTGCAGTTCCCAGTGGTGGCGGGGTCAAATTTGAGTTGATGGGCTGCAGAGATATATGTCTGGTGTACCACACAAGTGCTTCAAGTCCCAATCTTCAGTCGGATTCCCCGTAACCTTTTTCCATCTGAGTCTCGCCAGCGTAGAGAGATGAGGCAATATGTCCTGAACCATTTTATGTAACATAGACAGCTTCTCTGCACAACCGGCTGATGCACCAATGTATTTACGCAATGGAGGGGAAGCCGCTTCCTCAGGAAACATTGGGCTCCATTTACAGAAGACCTCCAGCATTCTAAAAAAACTGAAACAATAGATGAAAAACCCTCCCGACTTTTCTGACAAAGAGCTTTCTCAAAACAAACATAGCCAAGGGATATATGTCCCCTATGCACTGGATACCCAAGCATTATCGCTTCTAATCCAGCTACCACATGTTAGCGTGAGGTCTCCAACATCCCACAGAATTAATTCTGAGCATAAGGAAAGATAATGTTTATCGTTTTATGGATTCTGGTCCAGGCATCACCATGCAACTCACTGGGTCGAACTTGCTATGGTCTGCAGTCTCGGAGAATCGCAAGAGGGAGTGAGGGGGCTATGGCCAGGCTGAGACACGTTTGATACATAGAAAAACGGTGGGGCGTCAGGCATCCAATATGTTGTGAACTGGACCTGGGCAGATAGATAATAGAATTCTATGCCCGTGGCCATCATACTGCTGTGCTCAATGGCATGTCTCATGGTCTCCCACCATTGCAAGATTCCAGGCTAGATGCACAAGTAGCGATCTGAGGCACGAAAAAAGGACCTACCTGGATATTTATAAAGTAGTATAGAAGCTTGGGAACTATTATTATTAGTTAGCCTGTTGTAACGCGGAAATTACCAGAGATAAGTCTCTAAGCGTGGGACCGGGATTCAAACCTGTGTTACTTTGCGTTGTTTTGCTTCAAAGACAAACACGTTGCCTCTGAGCTATCCTTCTAGGCCAGTATCTTGGCCAATGGAACTCTTCCCCAGGTGGACAATGGCAGGCAACATGACCTCCTAAGGTTACGTTCAACTATGTCCAGCAGCTGTATATGGTTGTTAGGGAGCAATGAAGAGTGGTCCCTGCTGACCGTAATACTGAAGTACTTCATCTTCCTGGGTTTCCATCTATAGTCAGCCAGGCTGCCTGGCTGAGGGGTGCTGTCTGTGAACAGAAAAAGAGTAGAGGCCAAAGTCTACCACTTCTTGAATAAGAGAGGGTAGATTCCTATGGGGGTCCTTAACATATAAAGGCACATCGTCGGCATAGAGAGACATTCTTTCTCTTTGGCCCCCCGCCGCCCGGCTCCTCTGAATGTAATGCAATCTGATCTCAATAGCCAGAGACTCCATTGCAATGGCGAAAAATAGTGGAGGCAGGGGACAACCTTGTCAGATGCCCCTACCAAGGCTACATTTGTCTGAGTATCGACCTGATGCCCTAACTCTGGCGGAGGGAGCAGAATAAAGCAAGCAGATACACCCTAACAGATATCCTGAATTCCAATTCAAAAAACAAGAAATCCCAGGATACGGAATCAAAAGCTTTCTCAGCATCTAAGAATGCCAGTAGCGCTTCCACTTTGGGGTCCAACTGGGCGAGAACTCCAAATAACCTCTGCATCTACCCATGAGAAATCCAGATTGACCCCTATGAACCAGCACGGCTACGTGCTGCATCAGACAATTCGTTATACTTTTGGCAAACATTTTGGTGTCCAAATTTAATAGGGAAATAGGGAAATAGGCATGTAGGAACTGCATGATGTGGGGTCCTTGTCAGGTTTTAGCGAAAGGGAGATAAGGGCTTTTTTTTATAGTGTCCGGCATCCGGCCTGTCTCCAAGGCCTCCCCACACATCTGTGCATAAAGGTGGCCAATTTAGGAGCGCATTCTTTATGTAATTCCATGCTCATACCATCGGTGCCGCGGGCCTGAGAGAAGCCAGGAAATTGCTTTCAATATATCAAATGAATGTTGGTCTAGTTTTGGCATGGGAATCTCCTGGAAATAATGGACCATCTCACTGGTGGATTACTTTGATGTGGCTTTATACAGCGATGAAAGGTAATAAAACAGTACGCCCATTACCTCTTAACTACCAGTCTGCAAGGTACCTGCCCCATCCCTTAATGTAGCTATATCAGTCCTCCCTCTCTCCCTCCTGATAAGCCAGGTCAGTTCCTGCCCCGGACGATCCCCCTCACCATATTTAAACACCTGGGTAGGACCACTCAGGAAGCTGACCTCTTTGTCTGAAGCACATCTAAACCTATCAAGTTTGGACTTCAAGGGAGGAAGCAAGCATTTTTCATCAGATCGCCCCAACGCGTCCTCCAGATGTTTAATTTCGAGTTCCAGGGATTATAACTCTCCTCTAATGACTGTTAGGATTCCCACTTTCAAGACAGATTATGATTCCTCTAATGTAGGCGTTAAATGATTCCCAGATTGTTGCTTTACGGGGAACCGATCCCACATTATTCTAAAAAAGAGAGCTATGGCTTCATCCAGCTCATTCTTGTTTGCAGCAGAATTCAAACGTGCTGTGGCCTTAAAACGCCACAGAGGGAGGCAAATGCATCCTGGCTATAGGGAAAAAGACCACGTCAGCATGAGAGATCGAAAACCTTCTGGTGAGCAGTTTAGAGTTACTGGTTCTTTGGACCAGCGCTTGAGGGACCAAGAACAAGTCTATTCTCGAGTGCATATCATGTACTGAAGAAAAAAAGGAACCTCAGTGTGTCAGTATCAGCGAAAGGTTTTCCATTCTGTTACTGATCTCACGGGCTGCCCTAGGAATGACCTAGGGTCTGTGCCAGACGTATCCCTAATGGTGTCTAGAATGGTGTTGAAATCTCCCCCCAAATAATATGGGACCAGAGGTACTTTAAACAAAAATTGGTGAGGGATCGGAAGAATTGGGGATGGTCGATATTTGGGGCGTACACATTATTAAGTGTTATCCTCAACCCCACCAGGCTCACGAGGCGAACACATAGCGTCCGTTGGAGTCGACCTCGGAACAGGAAGTTTTAAAGGGATTTCATTTGTGGATCACTGTTCTCACCCTCTGAGAACCAGCAGAGAGGCCCATTGCCCTAGCAAAGGATTACCTGCGCCCAATAAGTGTGACTCCTGAAGAAGAGCAACCTTGATAACCTGGTGCTCCAGATATGACTGTATCTTACGGGCCTTAATGATGTTATTCAAGCCCCTTACATTCCAGCTAAGAATGGTGCAGTCAGAACAAGTCCCCCTAGCTTGGATGGCCCTGGTCTTCTTTAAGGGAGGTCGCATAACAGAATTAATCAGAATGAGGAGTACTACTGGATAGTATGATGCCTTCAAAACAATTAACCCATATACACAAAACCATGGCAGCTACTCTGGGGGGCCGGTAGAGCAATCACAATGACCAAGCTCCCCATTGGGAGGCCACCGGGAACCAAGTTGCTTATTGAATCAAAATACATGTGGACTGACAAGAAATGAAAGAGCTAATGAAGCCGCACCCTTCTAATGCACCATTCCAGGCCACCTGGGTTCGTAACAAAAAACAGATGGTGAACTTATGATCATGATGTCCCGTCAGGTGCCCATGTCTTTGGATCTATTCCTGGGACTGGCACCTCTCAGCAGAGAGTTGAGGAATAAGGCCACTTTTTCTGGATCAGTGAAAAAAAGAGATTTGCCATCATGGATAACTCTCAATTTAGAGGGGAAAAAGCATAGCATATTCCAAGTCTCTCTCGCAGCTTGCGTTACCAGTGTGAAGTCTGGGTAGAGGGAGATCCGGGTAGAGGGAGATAGAGGTAGAGGGAGATCCATGCCCCTTGGTAGTTCAGCGACCCCAGCTCTCATCCAGGCGGAGTATCGAGTCCCTGTAGTTCATAAGGTAGGCAATAACTAGTCTGGGGTTTAGCTCAGGCTATGGAACAGGGGCCTGCAACCTGTGATCCCTTTTGACAAAGAATTGAGTAGAGAGAGAGGATCCTGAAGCCCCTCCCAGGGACATCATTTCACCAAAATGTCAGTGGTGGCGGAAGTGACATCAAATGACCCTTGACCTCTGATGACATCACAGGAAGTGATGTCATTTGACCCCATCCTGAAGTGACACCATGGCAAATGATGGGACAAAACCTTTCACCGCTTGACAAAACAGGAAGTGGTATCACAAAACATTTTTTCTATGTACACTACGAAAAATATGGTTACAATATCACTGTAAAGTTATATACATTTCATACAAGAATGGATCACCATATGTATCGTTAATATCAGTACATATAGGCCCATATCACCAAATTACTGTGAATGCAAGCAGACATCCATGGCCAAACGATAATGATGTGTTATTATATAGCACTTACGCTTAAGCGCATCATATAGAAAAATATACATACAATATCATCCAACCTGTGTTGGTACTCATTTATCAACCTTAGCAGGATGAAAGGCTAAGTTGACCTTGCTGTGAGATGAACCTGCAACCTGCAGATCACACACACATTGCAGCAGTGAGCACTCAACCCATTGAGGTATCTTACCATCTATAGCTATCAGAAAACCAGCCACTCCAGAATAAAACAGCCACATGCTGCTGGCCACAGCCCAGGAGCCTCAATTTAGCAAGGGAGAAGGGATAGTGAGACCTCATGGATCGTGGGTGCGACCCTGTGTGCCCCTAAATGACAACCCTGGCCCCTCCTCAACAAACCATTAAATGAAGGACCCCAAATTTGGGTTTAGGGACACCTCGGGAAGGACAAGAATCCGGACGTTGTTCCTATGGGATCTCATTTCCAGGTCCTTGTTCGTTGCTTGGATAGACTTCACCACCTTATGTGGGACCTAGACCTGACTCCTAATCTCCGAGCCCTCATCCTCCAAGGAACTAATACAGTACTTTGCCTCGGTAATACAGTCTCTCTCCTTGTTAATTCTGTGTTAGATGCGTTCAACTTTGAAGGCCCGATTGTCCAGCTTACACTTGTCAGAGTCGCAGCCAGCCTTAATTTGGGACAGCAACAGGGGACAGTATGCTTAGGGCGCACCCAGAAGATTTGAAGCGGAGGGTGCTGAGGGGGTGGAAAAATCCCTTGATTCACATGCTAAGGAAGGCAGGGCTTCCAGATGGTCAGATACTTGGCGCTGCATTTCTGTAAATGCCCGGTCTTTGCTGGAAAAGTTTAAATTGGTCTGCTTCCAGGCCCCTTTGTCCTTGAATGTACTGCAGTCAGGGGCTGTCCCATGCCCTGGCAGGATCACAGCCTGCCAGGCTATCAGCCTTCCTGGGGTTAGTATTGCAGTCCTTGCACAATGATACCAGGTCCTCGTGCCAGTAGAAGGGTGGATGTATGGCAGCGAAGCTCTATGGCCCAGCGTAACACGCCGGCGGGGAGCAGTCCACGCATTTAGCCAGAAGTACCGAGCTCACCACAGCCAACCTGACCGGTACAGGCACAAGGCAGGAGCGAGGTGTGGCCTGGGGAAGGCTCACCTCTTGCAGTAGGTGCACTCACTTGCAGATCCGAGGTCACCTCAGTCGTCTGTTTCCTCCACAGGCCAGAAGCACCAATGTGGCTCAGGCGCCAGACCACTAGTTCCAAGCGGACCTGCAGTACCGCTTCCATGCAGCGCATCCTCCCGGTCTGAAATTATGGCCACAACGATGCCTAAAGTCAGGAATGCCACACAGCTCAAGGCACCACCACCACTGCGGCCCACCGCACTCTCCCTCTAGGGCACCAGCTTGTGACCCGAGCAATCTCTCTGGTCCTACCCACCAGCCACAGCTAAGAATGGAGAATGTCCACAGCCGTGCACTGGTGCCCAATCCAGGGATGCCCCGTGGTTCGGGGCCAGAGGTAGACTGGCTGACAGGGAACACTGGAGATTTCCCCGATAGGCCTTGGCACCCTGGACCTCTTTTTCTCATAGGAAAAGGTTTAATCTTGCTCAAAATATTGAATATGGGGACACTTTGAACATTATTTCTAGGGCCTCTTTTGGTTCCCCGTCCCCCCCTGTCCGGGGCACCATAACCACATCTATGCCAGCCCCGGAATTATAACTGGGTTTCCTCCAGGGCCCCTAGCTCGAAACCAGAGCAGCAGCAATAGTCCCACGCCGCCAGCTACAGCAAAGACTTTAGGAATTCTGTGGCTGGAAGTACGTTGATTCTGCTTGAGGGCCGAGCTTGCAACCAAACTGCCATCTTCAGCGCCCCCAGGAATACATTGGTCTCCATTAACTGGATCAATCTCCCAACTAGACACCTCTTGCTGGTGACAGAGGCCTGTGCCAGATCACCTGACTCTTTGATTCCCTATGCTTAATGCGCTCCAGTTAAAAAGAGTTGAGCAGTAGACTGTGACTGTGAATGCAGGGCTCTTCAACTCTTGAGACCTGCAGCATCAGTCTGCCCTGAAGGCGCAACCACTTCCCATTTGTGAATTTAGTACTGGGACTATAGAAAGTCGTGAAGGAAATCATGGCGAAGGAGTGAAGTGGAGATAATGACTTCCCCTTGTGCTCACGGGCTTGATTGAAAGAACTAGAGAACTATATGAACCACTGCGCCTGATCACAATAGACGGACTAGATAAACTGAATTAGCATGCTAACTACAGCAACCGCTATTGGCGAAGCCAATACTTCTGGCCTTTTCTGTAAACATGAGCGTGTAGGTGGGAGGAGGAATACGATTGCAGGGGTAGATGCAACGGAGAGTGAATCTAGTTGTATGGGTGGGTGAATGAGTGGGTGAATATGGTTGCATTTGTGAAGGGATGCGGAAGTGAGTGAATTTGTTTGCATGCAAGGATGGATGGATTAGTGGCTCGACATGGGTGCAAGCCAAGCTTTTAGGCAGCCACTCGTCCCTCTGCCTCTGGGAAAAGCTTCACTGTTGGGGCTGTAATTGACAGTGGTGCACGAATAGGAACAGGCCAGTTGCCTTCCTCTACAGGTTGCACAAAAGAAGAAGTCACACACAAAGTAGGAATGGGCAGCATTATGCCTTTCTCTTACAGGTACATTTCTCCACTTTTACTACACGAACTGTGGAGCGAGATCGTCCCTCCATAGATTACTGAACATTTTCTTTACCTCTAAATGTTTATAATCACCTTAAATCTTAAAGTCGCTCTCACAAAATGGCTGCTACTGTGATAGAGCTTTCAGCAGGTTGCATTGGTTATGCATGGTGGAGCAGCTGACTGACACCAGGTTCCCTCTCAAAAATGTATAGTGAAAGAAACTCGCTCTTGTCGGACCTAAAATGGCTTGTGTTTCTAGAAAAAGTAAGTGATCGTTGTTTATGTTACACTGACATGATCGATGCTTGAGTTGACAATAATCACAGTTCCAACATGAGTATGGTAATAATTGTAACAGCATGGTATATTACCACCTTTAAAAAAAAATACCACTTAATTATGAGTTAGGATTGCATGGTGCTTTTACCATGCACATACATATTCCCTACCAACTCTTAAAATTGTGATATTTTTTATAATAAGGGTTTATTAAATACTGCACGCATTTACCATTGTCACCATACACCTAGTGAGCCCTTGTCTCTAGTCAGATTCCTTGTAAGACAACGAGAGCAGAGTTTGGGTATGAGAGAGAGATCCGGGTTGACTTTGAGAGACAATCCGGTTCTGAATGAGGAGGTCCATGGACTGGTAAAGAGAGAGGAACAATGGCTTAAGAGTGAGAGAGGAAGCATGACCTAAATGGACAGAGGGTGCCACGGCCTGACAGAGCGAGACACTTACTTTACAAACTTCACACTGAATGAGGATACATTTTTATTTGCATGGTGATCTGCATTGGAGTGGGGCATATTTTTAAAAGGAGAAAGCAAGAGACAATTTGGCATAAATAATAGCAAGTCTCTGTGGTGAACTGCCCAAGAAAAGACTTCACACACTTTTTTCATTTGTCCAGTAACATCTGGCAAATAAGAGGACGAATTAACACTAGAAGAGGGCATGGAGGGAGGAGTGGAGAGAGCCAAGCGAGAGGAGCCTGGAAAAAGTCGAGAGTGGGCCATGCAGAATCGGACAGGACCTCTGAGGTGTTGAAGCTGGTAATGATATGTTATGTTATGTGTAATACCTACTGCCGTATGTTATGGCTTTGAAGCGTGGAAGGCTGAGTGGCCCTTCAGCAGACTGTAGTCCAAACAGACATGAGAAAAGAATCATCACATTGCATTCAAATAATAGCTATATTTTAAATAATTGTACAGTTTTTTTTAGCAGAGATGAGTCTAGTGACATCATAGAAGATGTGCAGTGAAGAGTGTACTGTTGCAGCGAAGATTTCTGAATCAGAGCCTATGTGACACCTGGACCAAATTGTTTTGTGGGGCTAAGCCTAATTTTATGGGGCGCAGTGCTAAAGGTTGAAAAGGAACTAGTATAACTGTATACATCAGTGTATCAACCCCAAAGGCAACTGTCTACAGTTGAGGGATCTGCTATACTTTGCACAGAACACACGCACAATGAATTATATGCAATCACATGACGATTACATGCACAAAGTTTCAGAAATGTATGAATCGTGAATAAAGAAAATGCTAGGTTAGGTAGGTAAATGTTCCAGTGAAGAAGACAATTAAGGCACATTCGTTAGATTAGGGGTACTCTCTCCACCCCACAACTATAGGGGAACATAAGAGGGATCCTTGGTCAGAATTCCACCGATCATGACAAGGCAAGGGAGAGTTAGGGAGTGGACTGTACAAAGAGTTAACTCCCATACAATGCTATGGTTGAGATGACTGGAAGCAGGTAAGCAAACTTGCCTTCTTTACTCAGATTCTCAAACAAACTATCCTTAGGTTTTTCACTGGGCCAAAATGCTTCAGCCAAAGGTTTGATTGGGAGGAAAGATGGGGTCAGAGGCCAACGGTTGCAGTTGTAACTTTCAGGTTCAGGATTGGGTCAGAATCGGTAGCAGTTCCGTGCTCTGAAGGAATAGTTCCTGATACATGGAAGCTGGACGACCCAAGCAACAGAAGAAGACGGCCACCACCTGTCCCACAATGATAGGAGAGCCCCAAAACACAACTCAGACAGGCAGCAATGAAGAACACCTCGCTCAGGGGTTTACAGAACGTGGCATGCGACACTCGTGGTGATATGAAGAAGACTCTGATCCAGGACAGCCCCTCTCCATGTTGGAGAGCATCTACATAAATTCTTGGATATGCCCTCCAATTTCAGATATTCTATGTGATGACTATTGGCTTACTGTGGGACGGTGAAGGGACGTACTGTGGTCTAACTCCTCCTCTCTCCAGAAGTGGCATTAAGTTATGTCTCGTTTTACCCTTTGTGTTCCATAAAATCGAGTCCTCACACCCTTCCTCTTCTTCCCTCTCTTCTACATCGTCAATTTCGTCCGTATTTCCCCTGCTCGTAACTCTTTCTTCTCCATCCTGTCCCCTTCTTCCATCATTTCCTGTATTTAATGTGGGCGTGTGTATTCGTCCTTCCTGCCTGCGTCTAGGGAGGTCTCTAAGCCAATATGCATAGGGTGTCAGTTCGTCTGTGAAGGGCGCAAGTTTTATTGTACGTAATGAGCGTTAGGTGGTTGAGCATGTAGGGTGGGGTGGGAGAGGGCGTGATGTGGACGGTGCGGCCTCATGTGTTTGTCTTTCCGCTATTCCATGCTCTTCCTCCTCACTTCTCTCCAGTTCATCCTTTCTCCTACGGATCCATGGTGAGTCTGTGTTGGTCCGGGTGATGTATAGCTTATCTAGGCTTTCCCTTTCACTGTTTCTTCCTTCCTTCTCCACTCCTTCTTCTTCCTCACTACAAAAGTCATTCATAAACGGCAGCCCCCACTCTTTTTTCCCTTGATTGTTACTGTTTTTAAGTCTATCAGGTCCGGTTCTCCCTTTCCTCCTTTACCAACCGCTCCCCTTTGCGCTGATGTTGTTGCTACTTCTGTGTCTCTATATAAATCCACCCTTACTTCACTCTCCCTTCTCCTTCTCCTTCATTTCTCTCCTCCATCTCCCTACCATTTTCCTCCCTTTTCCTTTTTAATTCCTCCATTACTTCACTACTCACCTTTTTCAATATCCTTTCATCCTCTTTCTTCCTTTCCCATCTCACCCTCTCCTTTCTAATATACTCTCTATCACCCTCCCTTCTTCGTATTTCTTAGTCGTTTCTGATAGTAATCTCTTCTTCCACATTGCCATTTCTCTTTCTTTCTCTTCTTCTTCCCTTTTCCTCTCTCGCAGCACTGCTCTTGATACCCTTTCTGCTGCTGCTTTTACCCTTTCAGCTTCTCTCCTTTGCTCCTCAGTTCGTTCCCTTATTTTTTCCAATTCGTTCTTACCTTCTTTCTTTTCCCTCGCTCTCCCTCTTTCCTCCCTCTCGAGCTGTTTGATCAGTTCATTCTGCTCATCCCTTAACTCTGCTAGTCGTTCCTCCAAAATCTCTTCCTTTTGTCGTAACAGCTCTTCCCCTCTCATTCCACTCTCCCTGCTATTATCCTCGTCTGTTTTCCTTACTACCTCCTTCTCTTCTCCTGTTAATGAACCTCGTAATTATAATAATATCTGCGCAGCTACCCACTCATCATGTCCTATTTCCACAGTTTGTTCTTCTCCAGTCCTCCCCTACCCTGCTGGCATCTTCCTATGAGCCACATATGGTGGAGGGCTGTATGCCGGGTTCGAGTACCCCTCAGCCGCCCTTAACTGTCCTCTTCCTATTTCTCCTAATTCTCTTAAAGGGTACAACCCCTCTACCTCTGTTTTCACTACCTTTACGAGGGGTATATCGTTGCTCGGTTCCTTTTTTATTTCATTTGATTTATTATTCTTTTCTCCTCCCTCTTGTCCGTTCCCCATGTTCTTTGGGTCTTCCCTCCCCGTTTTCCCATCCTCTCCTTCCTCCTTAATCTCTTTTTCTTCCGGTATTTCCCCCACAGTGAACATTCCATTTGGTCCTGGTCGGGACCCCTGGAACATCCTCCATAAGTTAAACACCTCCACGTGGTTTGTCAACTTCTTCCCTTTGTATGTATTATGCAAATGGTTTAATAGTGAATGTTGGGTATATGGATCGAAGCTACCATTAGGCTGCCATGGTGTTATCATTTTGTTGTCCGTCCCCTGTGTCCATTCTATGCTATACTTGATCAGTTTCTCCCTATAGGGTGACAGTGTGGTACATATGTGTTGTAGTGGGGTAGTGAGGGTGTTCCCCCACCCTCCCGATCCTGTCCCGTGTGACATAGTAGCACTCCACTTGTTACCCTTCCCCTATTTGGTAGCGGTTATCTCACTAGCAGTTTACAATATACAGCCTTATATCGTTACCTGGCCCCGTAAGTTTGGGGACTTGCGATAGTCCGCTAAGGAAAATTATAAAAATATAGTATTTACATTTGTATATTTTCTTCTGTCTTTCTTCCTTTACACGACACCCTTACGGCCCCCTGCGGCCGAGGCGCACGTAGCCCCCTGCGGCTGCGTACCCCTTATGACGTTCTTATACAGTCATCCTATTTTCACTTGCTCCTCCTCCTTCTTCTACACTTGCCGTGGCCGGCGTTCTCCGTGCGCAGCCACGTCCCCCGTTTCGCCTTTCCCCGATCAACTCATTACCGTTTATCTCCCTTTCCACTCCCTTACCACAGTTCTCTTACCCACCACTCGCAGAAAGAAAGATGCCTTGTGCTCGGGATATCCTATGAAAACCCTACTGGTGACGTCACCGATCTCTTCGAGCTACTGGTAAGTTCTTCATATATTCTTTAAGTTCAAAATACACTTGCAATCTACCCCCGTTAACCTCACAGCTGTCTTCCTGTCACTCCTGGAACAAGGTAATCAATAATATAATTGGACTGCGCACACTGCGTCGCCTCGCGTGTGATACGCCCCTCGACAGGAGGGCTTAACCAGCCAATTATCTTTGGTATTGGGTAACTAACTAGCTACCGCCTACAGGGAAACGTCATCTACCTATCGAGTTTCTTGCTCGAACAATAGGGATCCTCATCTACTCATTGATCAATAAATGCCAAATCGTAGGAAACCATACACACACACACCCTTACACATAGTCGCGACCTAGACCAATCAGTGTCTACGAGCGGCCGCACGTGATGTTTTCGTGCTCCACCCCCCCTCTCTCGCGCAACGTAGCCGACTGCTCTCGCACTCGTTCGGCTACCATTCATTTCATTGCCAACACTAAATTGTCAAACCTTCGCCGCGCACCTGTGCAACACCTCCCACCTCCCGTATTTAATTCCTCCCCCCTCCCTCACAATTTCACATTGCTTGTTGTGCGTGGCATGCTCACCAAGTTCTCTTGATGCGGGGCCGCTCGACTGCGTGCACCCCTCCAAGCGGCTCGCCAGACCCTCGTCTGGACCACGTCTGGACACTCGCCAACCGCGGGCGGGATACTTCTCAACCGGCTCCCGAAGGCCAATATCCGGATTGCGCTGTCCGGTCTTCTCGCAGTTCCGCGATGGTGCTGTAGTCCTCAGAAGGGGGCAACGGCAGAGGGGGCCGCGCCGCCGGGCCTCCTCGCAACGGGATTACCTGGAAAAAAGTAAAAATAAAAAAGCAGATCTTAAACAGATCTCAGCAGTGCCTCCAACTTGTCGGGGGGAAATTCTGCCGGGGTCGACCGGGCCGTCCGCAGACCTCCGGGCAGGGAGGCCCCAACTCCTCCCGTATATCCCAAAAGAGATAGAGTATGAGACACACGCAAGAAGCAAGGTGACTCTGCTGTTTATTAGACAAAACGGCAGGGATGGGTCAAGGAGCGTACGCGTCCGTCCTGACACACACACAATCGTGGGGCTCGCAGGCCCTTTTTACCTTAGTATGACGCGCTACTTGCGTCACTTGGAAAGTTTAGCAAAAAACCTATCTCCACTCTGGATTGGTTACTCGAGTGGTAGGGTTAGTAAGCATGCATATAGAGAACGGTATTAGTGGTTGAGGGTTAGTCAGGTGGTATACCTGAGCTGTCCCTTCAATTTGATACATGAAAATTGTTACATGAAGACCTCTGAGGATTGGTCAATGTTAATGGCGTCAATGATAGGAGCCCCATGTTCTGATTGGTCCGCTCGCGAGCCTCCCAGTCTGGGACTATCGCTGTTCCCAGCTCGCGGTGCACCTGTAATTTGCAACAATGTTTTAATATGGGTAGGTGTAAACAATGTGAGGATTTATTCATATGTTGGGAGGTCGACTACTCCCACTGCTGCAGATGTCCAATGAGTCTTTTAATTGTATCTGCCTTTGTCTTGAAACGTGGGATTCAGGCGTCTCCTTCCTCCTGGGCTTGGCATCTTGTCAGGTTTGGCTTTGTCACGTGAGGTGGGACCGTGTTTGAGGCAAAATTCAACACAATTAATATTGTTTTTCCTACTGTGTGCCTGGTTTATCTTGCAGGTGCGACCTTGGCGTTGGCTTGCAGCGTGCGAGATTGCAACATCGTGCCCTTGGCGGTGTGCTTTCGCCGGGCTCATTCTGCAGGGTCAGCAACCCAGTTCTTGCTCATTCAATGTTCATGGAAGCTTTTGCTTGCGGCCTACTTGGGCCTGGTGCATAGGTGGAACCGCTTGATGCAGAGCGCTTTAGGTTACGGTATCATACTGCTCTATCCTCAGTATCGTGTCTCCGTTATATTCTTCATTATGGTACATGGTTCTTAGAAGAAGCGTGAGCAAGCTTTTTTAGATAAGTTCATGATGCGTCTTGCGTTTCTGCATTTTGAGAGCCTATGTGGAAAATAATAAAGATGCACGTCCGTGAGTATGTCTGTCGCCTACGTCATAGCACTGAATATATTCTTCGTGTGGATTGGTGTGGGAGTGTCCGGTGTGCATGTTTGCAAGGTGTGCTGACCGCTGGCTAGGTCGTCATGGCATCTCTAACGACGGGGGCACAACATGCCAAATTGCAGTACCAGGTACCAGCCCTGTAAAACCACTACCATGGTGATTGGTGCAGTATAAAAGCGTAATAAAATAACAAAAAACAAAATCAGATTTGTTTTGAAAATTAGAGGTACATCACTTGTAAAAAGTCATGCAATCACTAATTTATAAAATCAGAATGGTTAAGAAATCAACAAGTTGCTCACTAATAGATCAGAGGATGCCACTTATAGGAAAACACTTGTCTCATCACCGCCTTGGCAGTATCCCAGCAGTAATATCGCTGGGATACCTCCAACCAAAATAGTGTTACAGCTACTCTGTCCAGCGCTATTAGTGCTTGATCACGAGTAGCGGTATGGCAGTAAATCCCCATTCCACATTTGGACCATTGGACCCAATGGGGTATTTCAGCACTACTAGCCCCAGAGCAATTAGCGCAGCGCTAATAGCACAAAGCGTGGACAGGAAGTTCAGATATTTACCTCCAGCAAAAAGCTGGAGGTGAAACTCCAACTTTTCGCATGACTCATGATTGTGCCAACCCTTAAATGCAGGAGTAATACCGTTACCACCGTATTTAAGGGCTACCACCAAACTTGTGATGAGGCTGAGGTCTTACATGCTGTTTTAAATTGTGATGCAGTAAAAATGGGTCAATTTAAAATGGCAATTTTTTTTCTATGGAAAATGAAGGGAGGAAACCAAGCCACCCAAGTGTCTACTCGGATTTTGCTCCCTCTTTCATTATCTGCTTTTCTTCTCCATTTAAGAACTAGTGAATATGTTTATTGAAGACCTTTATTAAAGGTATGGGCATCACAGGGCTGTTAGAGGTATTTTGGCTGTATTTTTGGTTTGGTAGTATTTTTGGCATTTCGTGGTATAGTGGTGAGCCTAACTTCAGAGTACCGCCTAACAATTGTTCTTATACCTGGTTCACTAACGGTAAGCAAAGACTGGACTTAGTACATGATGATTTTATGCCCTTGCAGTATTTTATTTACAATGCCACATTATGCCCTTTTAGCAGTATTTCACAATACATCTATCATGTAAACAGGATATTGTCATTCACAGACATATCCCCTCTGAAAACCCAGTTCATAACTATCCCGTTAGATATTATCTCACCACACGTGGCAAAATGATTTACCACAGAAATGCACTATTTCTTATTCACAGTGCCCTGTGTTACCAGCACAGGCCATAACACATAATAAGCACACCGAGGCTAATTCAATATACTCACTTCTATTTTGTGTAGAAGATTAGAAGATTAGAATTATGCAGAACATTCAAACAGAATAAACAAAACACAGTGTTCTCTCAGAGCATTTTACATCTGTGACTCAAAATGAAAATGAAACATTCAGAAATGCGACTCATCTGCAGTTACTTTCCCAGCGATATGTCCTCTAAATTTCTTAATGAAACTTCACTCACGGTAGCTGGATTTTCTCATAGCAAACTATAAATCCTCCCTTTTTTGATAAGTGCTGAAAGTCCTGTTAAAACTGACTATGACACTCGCAACTAAACCTAGCAGAATATAAGCTTCTGTTACATCTGAGTTTTATTGAATGAATGGAGAAACATAAACAAAGCTGTCTACATTAAAAATGTACATTGCAGCACCTAAAAAACATTAATTACCCACCCTACACTATCTGATCACAAATCATTCACTCCCTCGTACCTCAATTAACTGAACTCACCAAGAATAATAGTTGATTGTGTGTGTGTGTCCCTGGCTGCCAAAGACCCCACTCTAGTTAAAATTCTTTGTCTGGTACACTCCCTCAGCACTTGGAAAGAGCCCACAAAAAGTTCTCTGCCAGCCTTTACCCCTTTTTCTGCCACACGCTTCTCCCAGGGTCAGTCAAGGATTAAGAGTGCCTGACACTGCAAACTCTTCTGAGACAACTGCCAGCTCAGGAGCCCGAGAGAGACCAAGGGGGTAATTCATAGAATGCAGCGCACAAGTGGCGCAGCCGGCAGGCGCACAGTGTGCGCGTGCGAATCCCTGCGCCAGCCGCGTGCGCTAAAATCCATTTCCGCGCACAGCGTATTCATGGATTCCAGCCACCAAAACCAGCCGTGGCGCACAGTGGCGCAGCGACCCTGCAGCAGCGCCAGTTACGTCCCCAAGAACGCCTCTCACGCAGGGAAAAGCCATCAAAATCCCCAATCCAGTGCAAAGGGCTGCGCTAACCCTGTACGAGCATGGCAAGCGGGCTACGTGTATCACTGGGGTGCGCGGGAAGTACCTCACGTGATTGGCCCCGTGCGAGCAGGGTACGCGTATTTCAGGGGTGCGCGGGAAGTTCCACACGCGATTGCCGCAGGGTACGTGTATTTCAGGGGTGCGCGGGAAGTTCCACACGCGATTTCAGCAGGGTACGTGTATTTCAGGGGTGCGTGGGAAGTTCCACACGCGATTGGCCCCGTGCAAGCAGGGTACGTGTATTTCAGGGGTGCGCGGGAAGTTCCACACGCGATTGGCCCCGTGCGAGCAGGGTACGCGTATTTCAGGGGTGCGCGGGAAGTTCCACACACGATTTCAGCAGGGTACGCGTATTTCAGGGGTGCGCGGGAAGTTCCACACGCGATTTCAGCAGGATACGTGTATTTCAGGGTGCGGGGGAAGTTCCACACGTGATTCCATCAGGGTACGTGAATTACAGAGGTGCGTGGGGAAGTTCCACACGCGATCTCATCAGGGTACGTGTACTTCGGGGCGCGGGGGAAGTATCACACGCAACATCATCAGGGTACGTGTATTCCAGGGGTGCGCAGGAAGTTCCACACGCAATTCCATCAGGGTACGTGTATTACAGGGGTGCGCGGGGAGCACCATACGTGAATTGCCCGTGTGGGTCCTTCTAGGTGTTCCCTCTAAACCCTCCATGGCCCCTGCAGGTGGCTCACACCACAGGAGCCTACCCTGCACATGTCCTGCAGGCACCCCATCCACCGTGGCCATGCTCCCCAGCCAACCCACATGTCAACTTGCACTACTGCCCACCAATGCATGTCCCCCTGCACCCCCAGCCACCAGGGGCACCCTCCACCAGGCCCCCACCCATGTCTCCCACCCCCCCACCCCCCAGCACTGTGAGGCACCTGCCAGCAGGCCCCCACCCATGTCCAACTCATGTTCCCCACCTCCCCACCCCCCAGCAGTGCAGGGTCACCCTCCACCAGGCCCCCATCCATGTCTCCCACCACCCCCACCCCCCAGCCACCAGGGGCACCCGCCAGCAGGCCCCCACCCATGTCCAACTCATGTTCCCCACCCCCCACCCCCTAGCAGTGCAGGGGCACCCTCCACCAGGCCCCCACCCATGTCCAACTCATGTTCCCCACCCCCCCCCCCACCCCCCAGCACTGTGGGGCACCTGCCAGCAGGCCCCCACCCATGTCCAACTCATGTTCCCCACCCCCCACCCCCCAGCAGTGCAGGGGCACCCTCCACCAGGCCCCCACCCATGTCCAACTCATGTTCCCCACCCCCCACCCCCCAGCACTGTGGGGCACCTGCCAGCAGGCCCCAGCCCATGTCTCCCACCACCCCCACCCCCCAACACTGTGGGGCACCTGCCACCAGGCCCCCACCCATGTCTCCCCCCCACCCCCCAGCACTGTGGGGCACCTGCCAGCAGGCCCCCACCCATGTCCAACTCATGTTCCCCACACCCCCACCCCCCAGCAGTGCGGGGCACCTGCCAGCAGGCCCCCACCCATGTCCAACTCATGTTCCCCACCACCCCCACCCCCAGCATTGTGGGGCACCTGCCAGCAGGCCCCACCCATGTCCAACTCATGTTCCCCACCCCCTCACCCCCCAGCAGTGCAGGGGCACCCTCCACCAGGCCCCCACCCATGTCTCCCACCACCCCCACCCCCCAGCCACCAGGGGCACCCACCAGCAGGCCCCACCCATGTCCAACTCATGTTCCCCACCCCCCAACCCCCAGCACTGTGGGGCACCTGCCAGCAGGCCCCCACCCATGTCTCCCACCCCCCCCACTCCCCAGCAGTGCAGGGGCACCCACCACCAGGCCCCCACCCATGTCTACCAGCACCCCCACCTCCCAGCCACCAGGGGTAGCCTCCACCAGGCCCCCACTCATGTCTCCTACCACCCCCACCCCCCAGCAGTGCAGGGTCACCCTCCACCAGGCCCCCACCCATGTCTCCCACCCCACCCACCCCCCAGCACTGTGGGGCACCTGCCAGCAGGCCCCCACCCATGTCCAACTCATGTTCCCCACCCCCCACCCCCCAGCAGTGCAGGGGCACCCTCCACCAGGCCCCCACCCATGTCCAACTCATGTTCCCCACCCCCCACCCCCCAGCACTGTGGGGCACCTGCCAGCAGGCCCCCACCCATGTCTCCCACCACCCCCACCCCCCAGCACTGTGGGGCACCTGCCACCAGGCCCCCACCCATGTCTCCGACCCCCCCACCACCCAGCACTGTGGGGCAACTGCCAGCAGGCCCCCACCCATGTCCAACTCATGTTCCCCACCACCCCCACCCCCCAGCACTGTGGGGAACCTGCCAGCAGGCCCCCACCCATGTCCAACTCATGTTCCCCACCCCCCACCCCCCAGCAGTGCAGGGGCACCCTCCACCAGGCCCCCACCCATGTCTCCCACCACCCCCACCCCCCAGCCACCAGGGGCACCCACCAGCATGCCCCCACCCATGTCCAACTCATGTTCCCCACCCCCTGACCCCCCAGCAGTGCGGGGCACCTGCCAGCAGGCCCCCACCCATGTCCAACTCATGTTCCCCACCACCCCCACCCCCCAGCACTGTGGGGAACCTGCCAGCAGGCCCCCACCGATGTCCAACTCATGTTCCCCACCCCCCCACCCCCCAGCAGTGCAGGGGCACCCTCCACCAGGCCCCCACCCATGTCTCCCACCCCCACCACCCCCAGCACTGTGGGGCACCTGTCAGCAGGCCCCCACCCATGTCCAACTCAAGTTCCCCCCCCCCACCCCCCAGCAGTGCAGGGGCACCCTCCACCAGGCCCCCACCCATGTCCAACTCATGTTCCCCACCCCCCACCCCCTAGCACTGTGGGGCACCTGCCAGCAGGCCCCCACCCATGTCTCCCACCTCCCCACCCCCCAGCAGTGCAGGGGCACCGGCGACCAGGCCCCCACCCATGTCTCCCAGCACCCCCACCCCCCAGCCACTAGGGGAAGCCTCCACCAGGCCCCCACTTATGTCTCCCACGACCCCCACCCCCCAGCACTGTGGGGCACCTGCCAGCAGGCCCCCACCCATGTCCAACTCATGTTCCCCACCCCCCACCCCCCAGCAGTGCGGGGCACCTGCCAGCAGGCCCCCACCCATGTCCAACTCATGTTCCCCACCACCCCCCACCCCCCAGCACTGTGGGGCACCTGCCAGCAGGCCCCCACCCATGTCCAACTCATGTTCCCCACCCCCCCCACCCCCCAGCAGTGCTGGGCACCTGCCAGCAGGCCCCCACCCATGTCCAACTCATGTTCCCCACCACCCCCACCCCCCAGCACTGTGGGGCACCTGCCAGCAGGCCCCCACCCATGTCCAACTCATGTTCCCCACCACCCCCACCCCCCAGCACTGTGGAGCACCTGCCAGCAGGCCCCCACCCATGTCCAACTCATGTTCCCCACCCCCCCCACCCCCCAGCAGTGCGGGGCACCTGCCAGCAGGCCCCCACCCATGTCCAACTCATGTTTCCCACCACCCCCACCCCCCAGCACTGTGGGGCACCTGCCAGCAGGCCCCCACCCATGTCCAACTCATGTTCCCCACCCCCCCACCCCCAGCAGTGCAGGGCACCTGGCCAGCAGGCCCCCACCCATGTCCAACTCATGTTCCCCACCACCCCCACCCCCCAGCACTGTGGGGCACCTGCCAGCAGGCCCCCACCCATGTCCAACTCATGTTCCCCACCCCCCCCACCCCCAGCAGTGCGGGGCACCTGCCAGCAGGCCCCCTCCCATGTCCAACTCATGTTCCCCACCCCCCCACCCCCAGCAGTGCGGGGCACCTGCCAGCAGGCCCCACCTATGTCCAACTCATGTTCCCCACCCCCCACCCCCCAGCAGTGCGGGGCACCCTCCACCAGGCCCCCACCCATGTCTCCCACCACCCCCACCCCCCAGCCACCAGGGGCACCTGACAGCAGGCCCCCATCCATGTCCAACTCATGTTCCCCACCCCCCACCCCCCAGCACTGTGGGGCACCTGCCAGCAGGCCCCCACCCATGTCCAACTCATGTTCCCCAACCCCCCACCCCCCAGCAGTGCGGGGCACCCGCCAGCAAGCCCCCACCCATGTCCAACTCATGTTCCCCGCCACCCCCACCCCCCAGCACTGTGGGGCACCTGCCAGCAGGCCCCCACCCATGTCCAACTCATGTTCCCCACCACCCCCACCCCCCAGCACTGTGGGGCACCTGCCAGCAGGCCCCCACCCACAAAATCCAATAGGAAATAAAAAAGAAAGCCATTGCTCCATGGTTAAAATGTGAAAGGAAAATACAATCCAACAGTGAACTATGTACATACAAACAAGCCAGGGTCCATTATCCCAACAAAAGAAAGGAAACCTATCTAACTACACTAACTAATAAAATAAACTATATACAAAAATGTGGCCAATGTCCGAAAGGTCCAAAATAAATCCAAAAACAAAGGAAACCTAACACTAACTACATAACTATGTACAGGGCAGCGGGCTAGTCTGACGGCTCACTTTTGGATGTCCCGTGCCAGGGCATCATCGAACTCCTGCTCAATGTCCCGGAGGCGGTCCTCCTCCATGGCCCGAGGGTCCGCAGGGCTGTCGACGTGTCCACCTCCAACCCCCTGCGGATTGCCTCGAGGCACTCGGCCCGCCTCAGGGCCCTCCGCATGGAGTTCTCCTGCCCTGACCATTGTGACCCGTGCCTCTTCCGCCCGCTGCTGCTCCGCATCTATGGCGTGGCCCAACCGCTGCCACACGGAAGACACTCTCTGTCTTGGGTCCTCCAGCCCTCCGGCCGATGCCTGCCCCTCCGATGTTGAAGGCCCCGAGCCTTCATGGCTCCCACCACGTTGCTGCTGCTGCTGTGCCTCTGCCCGTGCACTGCCTCCTGCTGCCTGCACATCCTCCGCTGGCTGGGGTGCAGTCGTTGATGTGGCCACCCCTGCTGGACGTCCGACTCCCGACTGTGGCAGGGATGCCTCCTCCACCAGCCTGGCCGCACCGTCAGAGGCAGCTCCACAGGGCACCCAGGTGACTGATGGGTGGGAAGATGGCACGGAGGACGACTGGCGCATAGGGGGTTCAGTTGAGGAGGGGGTCGTAGTAAGCCCCATCATACGGAGGAATCCGGCCTGGGTGACTTGTCCCAGCAGGCTGACGCGGTCAACGAGCCATTCGAGATGTCGTGCAGTCTCCCCATGAAAAGACTGCAGGTCACCTCGCATGGCCCGTTGACGCAACGCCACACCAGTCAGAACAGGCTCAACCCGGACCCGGATAGTCACGTCCGCAGGCAGAGGAAGGCCAGTTGTCGTGAGCTCATCCCCTGCCTGAAAACGGGTCTGGACGTAGGCATCCCTGCTGGTGCAAGATGATGCAGGGACAGGATCAGGGACAGGATTGCACACAGGCACCTCTGCGGCGGCCTGTGCTGCCTCCTGTCCCTGGTCCTGCACTGCACCACTAGCACCAGTGGGATCCCCACCACCAGACCCCGTCTCTGTTGCTTGCACGGCCTCCTCCTCCACCAAACCCCCCACCAACCTGGATGACTCTGTGCCATCTTCCCCCGTTGGGCCCTTTGGGGTCCCAGCTGCCCCTTCTGCTGCCGGGGAGTCCAACTCCAACCTCCGCCTCTTGGACCTCCCCCCGGCAGCTGCGGCCTGGGATGCGGCACCGGACTCCTCACTCCCTGACGAGATCACAACATGGGAGGGGAGCCGGGCCTTGCGTCTCCGGCTGGCGGTGGGATCCCCACCGCTGTGCTCCACAGCACCTTCTCTGCCCTCTTCATCAGTTGACGCTGCAGACAGCGAGAAATAAAACACAGGCATCAGGGCACTGTACAATGGACACATACACACATGACAGTTGTACATGAGTGGCATTGTCAAACCTCAGACATGTCATCACAATCCCCAACACACATGTACACACACCTCCACACTTGCATGCATGTGTACACCTCTGCCAAGTGTCGCAGTGTTCAGATGGGCATCCATGTCACATCTGCCGATCAGGCTTCCACATACCGCTGTCACATGCATCCATGTTGCATCACTGTTGCACCCTTGTCAAATACACACACATGCACATGTACACAGTGCTGATACATGCAGCTGAAAACAACATACATGCGTGACATCACGGACATGTCTACTTACATACACATTCATCCAAACATATGTGCCCACACAACTGCATTTGGCATGCAAGCCTACACACACAAGCACCATCCATGTCTCACACATTTCAGCCCTCGCATGTGTTAGCCCCACGGCCCTGTACACCCCCACCCATACTCGACCCCATACAAACAGATGTGCAACCTGCACACTACTGAAAAATCACCACACGCACAGCTCACAATCAGGATGCATGTACACTTACCGCTCGACTCCAGTCGGGTCTGCCTCTCAAGGACCTGGACGTGGAGCGCTGGGGATATGCGTTCCAGGACCCTCATCTGTTCTTCCGACAAGTGGCCCCGGCGCCCCTTGGCATCCGCTGCCTTCAAGAGGCGCCGGGCCTTGTTCAGGGTCCTGGACCTGAAGTTCTCCCAGCGCTTCTTGACATGTTGTAAGTCACGGACTGCCACCCCCTCCGCGTTGATGGCAGTCACGATGTCAGTCCAGATCCGAGTCCGTCCTTCCTTGTCGGCGCGGGAACTTCCGAAGAGGGCATCATACTGCCCCAGGACTTGCTCCACCAGGACACCAACTTCGGTGGCACTGAAGCTGGTGCCCCTCTGCCTCTCTGGCCGGGGGTTGTCAGTGGTCTCAGATGGTGTTTGCCCCAACATGACAACCCCAGAGGCAGGAGTGGGTGGGCAACTGGGTCCTGGGGCTGGGCTGTGGAGCGATGGAATCCCAGTCGGGAGTCTTCGGTTCCAGCAGGGGTGGTCACAGCAACAGCACCCCTGGCTGATGTGCAGGCAGCAAATGGCAGGGCACGTGGGCAGCAGGCAGCAGCAGATGGCAGGTGGGAGCGTGCTCGGGGCTCTGGGGGGCAGTAGTTCGGCCTTCTGGGCAGGAGCATCTGCACGCATACACAATTTCATTGGACAGAAGGCCCCTCAAGCGCAAGCGCCCCTGTGACGTGACGCTTACGGGCATGCAGGGGCATTTCAGCGCGCGTGAAAAACTGCACGTCCGCGCGTAATACGAGGAAAGGGCCCATGTGCGTAAGTGACGTGACGCACGCGTGCGTTTCCCTCACCACGGGTTAAAGGTGAGTGGGCCCAGCAGTTCGCTGTACGTGCCTTTCGTGGAGACCGACGTGTGTTGCTGCTTCTTGTTGTTTCGCGCGCCATCACAACTTCACAGCTATGAAGGACGTATCTCTTCTTTTGGCGAGGGTATTGGCTACGCGTGTTTTTCTGCATCGCACTAGTCAGACGGTGAGTCGCACACGCTCTTTTTCCCACTGCGGGTGCCCCTGTGTATCGCACCCATTTTCGATGTCATAGTAGCCTGCGGGTCCCATGCGTACGCGTTATTCGTGTTACTGGGTGCCACCGCGTACTGCGGGAGGTTGAATCCACACACTTAGGCTGCAGGGTTGCGTGCACGGTTTTACTGCAGTTTTGGGGTGCCTGAGCGTTGCGTGACCCGTCACCACATCACCGGGGTCACATACAGCCTTGCAGGTGCAGGGGGGCTGTTAACATCTTGCTTCCTACCCCCTTCACCCCAATTGCCCAGGTCAATTGTGGTGTACACTTCCCATTGGCACCACTGCATCTGTGCCAGCACTACTACATCTGTGCCATGGTTGGGAGGGCACCAAAGGTGAGGGGCGCCTCAGCTGGGCGTCCTCCTCGTGGCAGGCGTGGTCGGGGACGTGGCCGTGGTGACCAGGGAGTTGGGGGACTCCAGGGTGTCCAGGGCGGCCACAGAGGGGGAAGAGGCAGGGGTGCGCCACTTGAGCACAATGTTGTGCCATGTGTCGGTGCAGTCATGCCACCACCCCCTGTGGTTCCGGGGGATGCAGCTCCTGCATCTGGCACTGGCACCCGTTCGACCCGGCAGTCCGTTCCATCGACTGCCACGGGCCCAAGGGTAGCGGTAGCTGCAGGTGCAGCTGTGGACACCGCCACCCAGACTCAGGGTCTGCCAGCGCAGGCTGCGTTGGCACTTGAAGAGCCCTTAGTAGATCTCCAACAGGCCAGGGGGGAAACCATAGGGGCACACCGGGCTGCTCAGACCAAGACACGTGTCCCTGGGGCAGTCATGTCATCTGCTGCCCCGAACAGCCGGGTGTTGGCAAGTGCAGGGGCAGATGCACCCAACAGCACCCCGGTTGTGAGTCTGACAACCAGGACTGTTGCGGTCAATGACCCTGCCAAAGCTGATGTTGCTGCGCAGGGTCCATTAGTGGGCACCCAGCTGCCACTGACACAAGTCAGGCCTTTGGTCATCCCTTCACCTGCCACTCCCTTGTCTCAATCCACCGAACCCACTGGCCCTACTGGTCAGGGCGGCATTAGCCAGCCAGGGTCTGCGCCACAGTCCAAGAGGAGGAAGGTTGCACCTGCAGCACAGGCTGGGACCCCACACACAGCCACGACCTCCTGCACGTCAAGGAAGAAGCCTTTCTGTAAGCAGGAACTGAACTTCCTCGTGGACTACGTGCAGGGCCACAGCCGTGACATGCTAGTGGGTGCCAATAGTCAGACTACGGCTGCCCAACGTGACACCGACTGGAAGCATGTTGCGGAACATGTCAGTTCATTCGGCCATGAGGTGCGCACGGCGCAAGAGTGCAAAAAGCGTTGGAATGACATCAAACGCAGCACTAAGGCTAAGCGTGCCTCTAATTACAACTTGACTCTGGTGACTGGCGGTGGGCCTGCACCAGAGGAGGAAGAGCTCACTCCGCATGAGGCACTCGTTGCGGAGTTCATACCACCTGAATTGGTCGAAGGAGTGGGAGAGATGCTGGACTTTGATGCCCAGTCCAGTGAGTGTTGATGCGTGTTTGTTGAGGATGTGTGTGTTTCACTTGTGGGATGTGTTGTGCATGATTGCCGCTACATGTGACGTGTACATGGTTCTGATGTGTAAGTAATGCAATGCTTCCGTCAAGTATGTCTCCTCTGCCTGCATGCAGGGACTCCATGTAGGTATGCTCCCTTGCCCCTCCTCTGCCACTTTGCACCCCAGTTCCACCTTTGCACTGGTCTGCTTCAATCTTGCCAATGTGTACTTTCTTGTTCATGTGTCCTGTGTAGATGCTAACTTCCAGCGTAGAATCTGCCAGACATATGCCGTGTGGTACAGCCTTAGTACTCGATGAAGGGTATCTCACTTGTACTGTGCATGGGTCAGATGTCCCGCAGGGACATGAGTGCCCATTCTTGCTCCATGTGCATTGCACGCATGCCCCTATGTGTCCTTGACTGGATGATCACTGTAATACAAGTCCTTGGTTACATACATTGCCTGCCATCTCATCAGCCTTCCCATGTCAACTGTGGCTCAGTCCTGCGTTGCACACATGTATGGGCTCTGACAATCTGTGTGGCTCACAGGCCTCTGCCTGTTCAATGGCCAATGACTCTGTCCAACTCTTGTTGTGTCTTCTTCACACGTGGGCGGCCTCCAGAGTTTTCATCATGTGTCCTGCCTACTGTCCCAGCATCATTTGCAGTGTTATCATTTGAATCACATTAAGCTGTTGATGCCAGTCAACACTGCCTGTCAATACACAGGTGTATGGTCAGCCTTTTGATACCATGCTAGGCATCCCTGCTTTGGTACTGGGGTGGAGGGGTGCTTGGCTTCTAGATATGGTACACATTGAATGCACAATGCACGTGATGTCTGAATTTGACATTGCACTGCCTCCACATTTCCTGGCACACACCATGGAGTCCTTGTACATGTAGGTAGTGAGTGGCGTACACAGTTTCTGCACTGCATAGACCCACTTCCATGGAAACTGCCACCTATCAACAGGTCTGATCACAGAAGCTATTCAAAGTTGACCCAGCATGCATGCCAGGTTATATGTTGTGTGTCACATGTCTGCCGGATGCGTTTGCTGTCGGTGTGTGTGTGTGTGTTGTGTGCTTCTGACATATGTAGTGACCTTTTTTCTCTCTATTTTTCAGGTGATGACGCAATGGAGGCGGAGGATGGTGTTGTCATGCGAGACACAGGGTTGGTAACACCACATCAACCCGGCACTAGTGGGGGTCGTGGGGTGGTAGGCCATGAAAAACCCCCAAGTGCTGCAGTCCGGTGTGCAGTCATAATGTCGACATCAATAATGTCGACAGTCAAAATGTCGACAAATTAATGTCGAAAAACAATAATGTCGACAAACAAAAATGTCGACATTATTCGATATTTTTTCGAAATTTAACTTAGTGCATGCATAAATAAATAAATAAATATATATATGATGTGGTGAGTATGAGGGGTGTGGGGGGGTGGCAGGGGGGTGTTGGGTGAAGGGGGGGTTGGGGGGGGGACCCCCCCATAGCAAATACAATTTTTATTTATTTAATTATTGAATAAATAAATAAATAAATAAATAAATAATTGGTATGTGTTGAGTATGAGGGGTGAAAGGGTGGTTGGGGGGTGTGGCAGGGGGGTGTTGGGTGAGGGGGGGTTGGGGGGGACCCCCCCATAGTAAATGATCCTTTTTTAGTTTATTTATTTATTTAATAAATAAATAAATAAATAAATAAATGGTATGTGTTGAGTGTGAGGGGTGAAAGGGTGGTTGGGGGTGTGGGGGGGGGTGGCAGGGGGGTGTTGGGTGAGGTGTTGATAGTTTTAAGGGTTTATAGTCATAATGTCAAAAAAAAAATGTCGACATTTTTTTTTCGAAAAAATGACTTTTTACATTATAAGTATAGGATGTCGACATTATTATTTTCGACATTTTTTTTTCGACATTTTTGTCTGTCGACATTTTTTTTTCGACATTATGACTATAAACCCTGCAGTCCATCTTGTCTCTGGCTGCCTATGAGTCCAGCCTTGATGACAACTCTGACGTCCATGTTGAGTTGGATGAGCATCAGGTCCATGTGTCAGGGGTGAGTGATTCTGATGTGGACACTCCTCTGTCTGCGACCCCTGCACTGAGGGATCAGACAGTCTTGGTTCCTCCGCCCGTGGTGGATCGGGACGCAGGGTCACCCTCCACACCAGTCACTGATGTGCCTGGGACATCACGTCGACGGGGGTATGTAGTCGTGTAGACGCGGGCGGCGCCAACACAGCGAGGACCCCCGGTCCTTGGGTCCCGCAGGGGTCAAGCCCGGCAACGCGGTCGCTGCGCGCAACCGCTGTATACTGAGTGGGAGCAAGACATGACTGCCAATTCCGAACGGCAGGGGGCAGCAATGGAGAACATCACTGAGAGCATGGAGCGCGTGGCCCGATCTGTGCTCCCCCCTGCTAGGCAGGTGCTTCTCCAGCAGCAGGCGGCACGGTCCACGGCCCGCTCGCTCAGGCTGGGCATGGCGGCCTCAGACAGGGCACGGCAGGCTGAAATGTCGTCTCTGTGTCAAGCAATTGCTGCTCACGCAGAGGCGCACATGGATGCCCTGAGGGAGGAGTATGCTTCCCTCAGATCCACTCTGGGTGTCCTTATGATGTCCCAGGGGCAGCAGGCAGAGGAGAGGTTTGCACAGCTTAAGCGTACCATCTCGGCTGAGCTACAGGTTTGCCGGGAGGTGCAGCGGTTGTCCAGCCAGGCCTTGCAGGAGGAACTCCGTGTTACACGTGCTACCTTGCAAGAGGATCACGTGAGGTTCTGCATGCAGACCTTCGTCACATCGCCACACAGAACCAGGCTCACCCGTCTGGCAGACTTGCTGCCGACGAGGGGCAAGCTGCGGCTAGGCGTGGCTAGGCTACTGTGCCACGTCCTCCTTCACAGGATGAGCCAGACTCGGACGACCATCTATCTCCCACATAGGTCGGGCTGTGCAGGCGTCGAGCCCATGGAGGTTTTTTTTTTGGCTCAGCATCATCGCATGTGGATGTTGAGCAGTACCCTGTACCTCCCCCCTGCTGGGTGCCTCCCCTCCCCCCCGGGTCGTATGTGGCCATTTTTGATTTTTCTTTTAGTTTAGTTAGTTAAGTTTCTGTTTGATAGTTAGTTTAATTAGGTAATGTAGGTTTTCCATTGTTAGTGTAATTAGTTAATAGTTGATTTAGTTTATAATTGCTAGTCTATTGTGCTTTCATGTGACGGTGCAGTGCTTTGTGGCTTTTGAAGGCATCCACTGTCTGTTCCAGCTGGGCCCTTCATGCTTGTCTCGTGTATGTGTTTGCTGCTTGGGGGCCTTGACTCACATATGCCACTCCTGCCTCCCTTATCCGTGGGCTCGCAAGGATGGTTCGGTGTTACAGAATTTTACACAAGGGCTTTGGACTGTCATATCTGTGGCATGTCTGGTGCTGTGTGACTTGTGTTGACACCCCTAGTGGGGATGATTTTGGTGTTATTGTCCACTGTTCACCTTTTGCTAGATGGGGTGTGTCATGATTAATGTGTACATCAATTGCTATGCATTGTGTAGTATGTTTCATATCTTTACTGTACAAGTGCCTGTTGCAATTCATGCTGTAGATAGTGTTCCACACTTTGGATGTGAAAGACGGACTGATGGTGTGATTTGTGATGTGACTCTCTGACATGGTCAAGTAATGAGATGCATGATGAGTTACACACAGATGACTTTGAAGCATTAATCATGTGTTTCATGCCCTTTCTGCAGGGGGATGAGCCCCCAGAGCACCTTTGCCAGCAGACATGGCCCATTGGACGAGGGAATTCTGGACACGTTTGTTGGTGCCCACATGCACATGTGTGCACAAGCAGAGGCACAGGGATTGCAGACCCACATCCTAGAACTGCTGACATGTTCCAAGGAACTCCAGGCAAGGTGAGCAGCACAGGGGGGCCACGACACAGCAAAGCTTGCACCAGGTGAGTTGCACATGCAGGCTTAGTCACAGCACTGAGGGTGAGCTTAGACGAATATTGGTGTTGAAGCACACAATGCAGCTCAGATGTGTTGGTGGACTGATGGCTGTTGATAGTAGGGTTGTCTGGGACACATGCAGGGGCAGTTGCACATACCCTCCGGTACACCAAGGTCCATTGAGGCACTTGTTTCAACCATGCAGCCTTCCGAGACATGGAAAGGGGCAGCTCACAGGGACATACAGCAAGGGACATACTCGGGTGCAGTGCATGTATTTTCCATGTACTTTATGAAAAATGCACTGCCAACTTTGTTTCGGCAATGGTGGTACGCAACTTGCTCAGAAGTCATGGCTTGCTATATGGGTCTGTCTGCTTACCCAGGGAACATTGCATGTTGTGTGAATTGTGACACATTGGTGTTCCATTTTCCACGCACCCACCGGCAGCTGACTTACTGCATTGACTGTGTATGACCCGTCACAGGGGTGATGTTATATATGGGGACGAAGCATCTACACCAGATTGTCTGTTTGTAGAGTAGTTTGTTGCTATGGGGCATGTTTGGTGTTGTGTTTTTGTGTAATTGGCACGTACAGGTTGTTGACTGTGGCTCTCTTTGCAGCATTGCAGTGCTCCTGTAACCGGACCTGAGAGTGCGCAGGCAGGAGGCCAGCACTCAAAACCAGAGCTAAGTGTCTTGTTGTTTTTCTTTCAAACTGCTTTGCATAGGCTTGCTGGGGAGTGTACTAATGCATGGATGTATGTGTGGTTCAATTTGGTATGTTTTTTCTCCCTAATCACCCATACTCCTATGCAATTTTGAACCCTGTACCCTCTACCCGGTGTTCCTGCTTCCCGTACCTATCCAAGCAACGTTCCCTGACCCTCTTTCCCCGCTGGGGTTGCGGATGCCTGTGTAAGCTCCGAACTTACAGGTGCCAAAACCCTAGAGGGGGTGGTTGGTTCGTACCACTCCTGAGCCTGGACTACAGAAGCCCATGACAATGATGTCCAAGTTTGTTTGGATTGTGTATGTGTTCATGCAGGTAGTACATTTTCGTGCATTCCCTAGTTTCATGTGTCATTCCTCCTCCCCTCTCCTGCCACTCATTCCAGTCATCCAGTGTGTCAACACCTGTCCCGACTGCATATCCCTGAACCTCCTTCCCCATCAGGGTCTCAGGGGCCTGTGTGAGTTTGACCTTGCAGGCACCCGGGACATGGTGGGGGTGGTTGTTTTGTGACACTCCCGCGCCTGTACAGGGGACCTGTGACAGTACACATCCGTTCATGGTGCATCATCCTATGTCATGTACCACACATGTTTCACATCCTGTTGTGACATTGTTTTACTGTGCTACCTTGGTTGTTGCATCATTGTGGTAGTACTTGGCCTTTGTGAGGTACTGCTACGTCAAGTCATCTACTGGAGGGTGTTCTGGTTCGTTTTTCTGGCTTGGATTTTGTGATTTTGGACATGAGTGTGGATTATGAGGGTGCAGGCACCTTTTTACACAAAAGGTGGGAGATGGTGACGAAGGGTAAAGGTGATCCTCTGGCCAGGTGGAATTGAGGTTTGAAGGCTCCATGACCCAGGTGCAGTTGTTCAGTGGGTCATGGTCATTTGTGAGGGAGGGGGGTTTGTTGTTGATAGTTGCCTTGCCCTGCAGTGTGATGGGAACTCTGACATTTTAATGGTGGTATCCTAGGTACATGTTGTGTTCTGCTGATCAATGCCTGTTCATGTGTTGTGTTTTCCTTTCAGGTGCGAGGGGATAGTTGTGGTTTGACATGCTGGGGTGTACACATGGTGAATGTTCACATGTGATGTGTGGAGAACACTAATGGTCACTTGAGTGCACATGCATATGTGGAGTGCATGTCCTTGCAAAACCACACACTTGCACTCTGATGCACTACATGTACTCCCACCCTTGCATATCCACGTGTACACTGTTTACCTTCTGGTGCCCACTGTGTCCCTGCAGCACATGTTCGGTGACCGATTATGGATCCTGTACATGCCTGATTTGCTGTTTGATGTGGTCTGTCACTTAGATGTGATGCTCAGGGTGTGCATCACACACAATGGCTGTTCAGTGTGCTGTGCGCTGAGCAGTGTGTTGCAGGAGTAGGACACAGCACACATGAGCTGCAGTGTTGATTTTGCAATGCAAGCACCTCAAGACCTTCCTCTTAGCTTCTGCTTTCTCTCTGCCTCTCCCTTGCAGGATTCTTCACTGGAACTGCACTGGAGCTGCAACTGGGCCACTCTCACCGACCTCGGTCCCTTGCCCAGCCACTCTCCACTTGCACTGCCTCCCTGGCAACCCCTGCACTGCGGCACTGTCTCTCTATCCCTACAGCCCACCCTTCCCAGCACTTTCTGCACTTACCTTTGCAGTTGCCACCAGCCGACCTATGTATTTTTATTTTGGTCTACTTACCCTGTACTGCACTCCCCCCCTTCCCCTTGCACTTTTCCCTTCCCGCTACCCCTGCACTTGCACAATCTCAATGACACCTGGCCTAGTAGTACCGTTGTCTGTCTTCCCTTGTTCCCCCCTCCCTTCCTCATCGCACCTTGAAATACTTGTGTATAGGCCATATCATGTCATATGTCAAATGTGTGCCTTTTGGTCACACTGGATAGCTTGTGTTTAAGTAGCTAGGGATGCAGACGATGTGGCACTTCCATGGCAACTATCTCAGGGTGGTAGGGTTGTGACAGTTGACTGTCTCTTTGTCATCATCGATTGTCACCTGGTATGTGCCAGGCCTGTGTGCACTCGGCAGGGGTGGGAGTTTAGGTGAAAAATGTGGCCACAAGCTGGGTCCGGGCTTCCTCGCCACGTGCCCTGTCCCCTCCCATGGGCAGCGCCTGTGCCTGTGGTTGGGGATGTGGGGGCACCACCATGTCCACCGGGTCGCCCTGCCGTGTTGCAACATTGTGCAGGACACATGCTGCCACAATGATCCTGCACACTACTGGTGGTGCATAGAGTAGTTGCCCACCAGAGCGGTCAAGGGAGCGGAAACGTGACTTGAGCACTCCGAATGTGCGCTCCACTATGCCCCTGGTTGCAATATGGGCGGCGTTGTATCTTACCTGGGGTGGTGTGGTGGGGTTCCGGATTGGCGATATCATGTGGTTGCTCAGAGGGTAGGCACTGTCCTCTGGGGAGGTGATAACAGTTGAGATTATTAGGGTTTGGATATGTGTCTGTGTGTGACTTGCATGCATGTGCAAGGGCATTTGTACTGACCTAGGAGCCATGTGTCGCCATGCTGCCCAGCTTCCAGGGCCCGGCTCATGGCGGACATTCTGTATATGAAACTGTCATGGGTGGAGCCAGGGTAGTTTGCATAGACAGAGGTGATGATTCCCTTTGCATCGCATACCACCTGTACATTGATGGAATGCCAGTGCTTGCGGTTTCGGTAGATGTGCTCAGTGGCCCTAAGTGGACGTAGGGCCACATGGGTGCAATCTATGGCACCGAGCACTTTGGGGAAGTGTGCCACCCTGAAAAAATCCAGGACAACGGCCTGCCTTTCTGCGGGTGTTCTGGGCATGTATATGTGCCTGCGGACTGAGGGGCGCGCTGTCATGATTGCCAGTACCTGGTATAGGCAGCGTGACTGCGTGGCCTGTGAGACCCCCCCACTATGGCAGTGGTCCGCTGAAATGACCCAGTGGCCAAAAAATGCAGGACATTGAACAGCTTCTCCAAGGGGCTCAATGCTTGGGAGCAAAGGGTGGGGGATGTAAGGTCATCTTCCCACTCCCTGACCAGGTCTAGGATGATATGGGGTGGAAACCTATACCTGCCATAGACCTGGTCATCAGGCATCCCAAAAAGGCTTGTCCGTGGTGTGAAAATGCGTGCCCTGGCTATTCTCCTCCTCCTGCGGTGTCCCATGATCAGTGCTGCGACAAATGGGGCATTCATCGTAGCTGTATATACGCGTTTGTTGTTTGCGCGCACTTTTATGCTGTGCGCGGGGACGCTTCCGCCTGCCTTCGTGTGGCGGACGCGTTGACGCCTGTGCACGTCTTTAGCTGTGCGCGGGTTTCCCGTATTCGGATACGTGGTAACACTATATGTCTGAGTGCCATCGCGTGTAATCGGAGGGAAGTGAGCATACACGCGATTGGCCTGGGTACGTGTGTTTCGGGGTGCGCAGGAACTTTCACACGCGATTGGTGGAAATCCACGTGTGCTCTGTCATCACGTGTAATGAGGGAAACACCCGCGCGCGTCACGTCACAGATGCGCTCACGCGCTAAGGGCCTTTGGTCCAATGAAATCGCATATGCGTGCTGACGTGCATACGCGCTAAGGGCCTTTCCTCGATTTACACGCAGACGTGCAGGATTTTCACGTGCCAATTCACTCCGTATCAAGCTGGCCACGCGTAAGCATACGAAGACCATGCTCCTGCCCAGAAGGCTGAACTACTGCCCCCCAGAGCACCGGGCACGCTCCCACCTGCCATCTGCTGCTGCCTGACTGCCTGCTGCCCACGTGCCCTGCCATTTGCTGCCTGCACATCAGCCAGGGGTGCTGTTGCTGTGACCACCCCTGCTGGAACCGAAGACTCCCGACTGGGATTCCATCGCTCCACAGCCCAGCCCCAGGACCCAGTTGCCCACCCACTCCTGCCTCTGGGGTCATCATGTTGGGGCAAACACCATCTGAGACCACTGATAACCCCCGGCCAGAGAGGGAGAGGGGCACCAGCTTCAGTGCCACCGAAGTTGGTGTCCTGGTGGAGCAAGTCCTGGGGCAGTATGATGCCCTCTTCGGAAGTTCCCGCGCCGACAAGGAAGGACAGACTCAGATCTGGACTGACATCGTGACTGCCATCAACGTGGAGCGGGTGGTAGTCCGCGACTTACAACATGTCAAGGAGCGCTGGGAGGACTTCAGGTCCAGGACCCTGAACAAGGCCCGGCGCCTCTTGAAGGCAGCTGATGCCAAGGGGCACCGGGGCCACTTGTCGGAAGAACAGATGAGGGTCCTGGAACGCATATCCCCAGCGCTCCACGTCCAGGTCCTTGAGAGGCAGACCCGTCTGGAGTCGAGCGGTAAGTGTACATGCATCCTGATTGTGAGCTGTGCGTGTGGTGATGTTTCAGTAGTGTGCAGGTTGCACATCTGTTTGTATGGGGTCGAGTATGGGTGGGGGTGTACAGGGCCGTGGGGCTAACACATGCGAGGGCTGGAATGTGTGAGACATGGATGGTGCTTGTGTGTGTAGGCTTGCATGCCAAATGCAGTTGTGTGGGCACACATGTTTGGATGAATGTGTATGTAAGTAGACATGTCCGTGATGTCACACATGTATGTTGTTTTCAGCTGCATGTATCAGCACTGTGTACATGTGCATGTGTGTGTATTTGACAAGGGTGCAACAGTAATGCAACATGGATGCATGTGACAGCGGGATGTGGAAGCCTGATCAGCAGATGTGACATGGATGCCCATCTGAACACTGCGACACTTGGCAGAGGTGTACACATGCATGCAAGTGTGGTGGTGTGTGTACATGTGTGGTGCACTTCCTGTGTTGCATGTGATGTCTGGCTCACCTTTGCCTGCTCATGCTGATGTATGTGTATGGATGGTGCTGGCAGTTGCGATATGGCTGTGGTATGGCTCATGTGTGCGAGTTGAAATGACATGTGTGTTGGGTATTGTGATGGCATGTCTGAGGTTTGCCAATGCCACTCATGTGCATCTGTCATGTGTGTATGTGTCCATTGTACAGTGCCCTGATGCCTGTGTTTCATTTCTCCCTGTCTGCAGCGTCAATTGATGAAGAGGGCTGAGAAGGTGCTGTGGAGCACAGCGGCGGGGATCACACTGCCAGCCGGAGACGCAAGGCCCGGCTCCCCTCCCAGGTTGTGAACTCGTCGGGGAGTGAGGAGTCCGGGGCCGCGTCCCAGGCTGCAGCTGCTGGGGGGAGGTCCAAGAGGCGGAGGTCGGAGTTGGACTCCTCGGCAGCAGAAGGGGCAGCTGGGACCCCACGACAACTGGCCTTCCTCTGCCTGCGGACGTGGCTATCCGGGTCTGGGTTGAGCCTGTCCTGACTGGTGTGGCGTTGCGTCAACGGGCCATGCGAGGTGACCTGCAGTCTTTTCATGAGGAGACTGCACGTCATCTTGAATGGCTCGTTGAGCGCATCAGCCTGCTGGGACAGGTCACCCAGGCCGGATTCCTCCGTATGATGGGGCTTGCTCCGACCCCCTCCTCAACGGAACCCCCTATGCGCCAGTCGTCCTCCGTGCCATCTTCCCACCCATCAGTCACCTGGGTGCCCTGTGGAGCTGCCTCTGACGGTGCGGCCGGGCTGGTGGAGGAGGCATCCCTGCCACAGTCGGGAGTCGGACGTCCAGCAGGGGTGGCCACATCAATGACTGCACCCCAGCCGGCAGAGGATGTGCAGGCAGCAGGAGGCAGTGCACGGGCAGAGGCACAGCAGCAGCAGCAACATGGTGGGAGCCATGAAGGCTCGGGGCCTTCAACATCGGAGGGGCAGGCATCGGCCGGAGGGCAGGGGGACCCAGGACAGGGAGTGTCTTCCGTGTGGCAGCGGTTGGGCCACGCCATAGATGCGGAGCGGCAGCGGGCGGAAGAGGCACGGCTCACAATGGTCAGGGTGGAGAACTCCATGCGGAGGGCCCTGAGGCGGGCCGAGTGCCTCGAGGCAATCCGCAGTGGGTTGGAGGTGGACACGTCGACGGCCCTGCGGACCCTCGGGGCCATGGAGGAGGACCGCCTCCGGGACATTGAGCAGGAGTTCGATGATGCCCTGGCCCCGGGACATCCAAAAGTGAGCCGTCAGACTAGCCCGCTGCCCTTGTACATAGTTATGTAGGTAGTATTAGGTTTCCTTTGTTTTTGTTTTTTTTTTTACCTTTTGGACATTGGCCACATTTTTGTATATAGTTTATTTTATTAGTTAGTGTAGTTAGATAGGTTTCATTTATTTTGTTGGGATAATGGACCCTGGCTTGTTTGGCTGTACATAGTTCACTGTTGGATTTTATTTTACTTTCACAATTTACCCATGGAGCAATGGCTTTCAATTATTATTTCCCATTGGATTTTGTTTTGTGGACAGTGACTTTGGACACCATTACTTTGGATTATGATTTTTGGTTTTGCTTTTTTTCATGGACATGCTTCTTTTCATTTCTGTACATTGCCATTTCTGTTTCTTTAAATTTGAATCTATTTATGATTCCTTTAATACATATTTTTTGATCGAACTTCAATGTGTAGTATCATCTCATTGGTTTCATGCATATCATGATATGGGTTTTGAGATTCACTGACACCCATTGGGTGTATGTGAGGGACATGTGTTTGTTTCGAAACGTGCAATTGGTGTTCTGTCATGTAATTGCCATTTCTGAGTGGGTGGATGCAATACTCGGGTGGGTGTTTTGCATTTGGAGGCTGACAATAGGGACCAGGGATCTCGATTGTGATGACATGTTGGCTGGGGAACATGAGTTGGGGCCTGCTGGCAGGTGCCCCACAGTGCTGGGGGGTGGGGGTGGTGGGGAACCTGAGTGGGGGCCTGCCGGCAGGTGCCCCACAGTGCTGGGGGGTGGGGGTGGTGGGGAACATGAGTTGGACATGGGTGGGGGCCTGGTGGAGGGTGCCCCTGCACTGCTGGGGGGGGGGTGGGAGACATTGGTGGGGGCCTGCTGGCAGGTGCCCCACAGTGCTGGGGGGTGAGGGTGCAGGGGAACATGTGTTGGACATGAGTGGGGGCCTGCTGGCAGGTGCACCACAGTGCTGGGGGGCGGGGGGGGTGGGAGACATGGGTGGGGGCCTGGTGGAGGGTGACCCTGCACTGCTGGGGGGTGGGGGTGGTGGGAGACATGAGTGGGGGCCTGGTGGAGGCTGCCCCTGGTGGCTGGGGGGAGACATGGGTGGGGGCCTGGTGGAGGGTGCTCCGCACTGCTGGGGCGTGGGGGGGTGGGAGAAATGGGTGGGGGTCTGCTGGCAGGTGCCCCACAGTGCTGGGGGGTGGGAGACATGGGTGGGGGCCTGCTGGCAGGTGCCCCACAGTGCTGGGGGGTTGGGGGGTGGGGAACATGAGTTGGGCATGGGTGGGGGCCTGCTGGCAGGTGCCCCACAGTGCTGGGGGGTGGGGGTGGTGGGGAACATGAGTTGGACATGGGTGGGGGCCTGCTGGCAGGCGCCCTACAGTGCTGGGGGTGGGGGTGGTGGGGAACATGAGTTGGACATGGGTGGGGGCCTGGTGGAGGGTGCCCCTGCACTGCTGGGGGGTGGGGGGTGGTCGACATGGGTGGGGGCCTGGTGGAGGGTGACCCTGCACTGCTGGAGGATGGGGGGTGGGGAACATGAGTTGTACATGGGTGGGGGCCTGCTGGCAGGTGCCCCACAGTGCTGGGGTGTGGGAGTGGTGGGGAACATGAGTTGGACATGGGTGGGGGCCTGCTGGCAGGTGCCCCACAGTGCTGGGGGGTGGGGGTGGTGGGGAACATGAGTTGGACATGGTTGGGGGCCTGCTGGCAGGTGCCCCACAGTGCTGGGGGGTGGGGGTGGTGGGGAACATGAGTTGGACATGGGTGGGGGCCTGCTGGCAGGTGCCCCACAGTGCTGGGGGTGGGGGTGCAGGGGAACATGAGTTGGACATGAGTGGGGGCCTGCTGGCAGGTGCACCACAGTGCTGGGCAGTGGGGGGGGTGGGAGACATGGGTGGGGGCCTGGTGGAGGGTGACCCTGCACTGCTGGGGGGTGCGGGTGGTGGGAGACATGAGTGGGGGCCTGGTGGAGGCTGCCCCTGGTGGCTGGGGGTGGTGGGAGACATGGGTGGGGGCCTGGTGGAGGGTGCCCCTGCACTGCTGGGGGGTGGGGGGGGTGGTAGACATGGGTGGGGGCCTGCTGGCAGGTGCCCCACAGTGCTGGGGGGTGGGGGGGGGGTGGGAGACATGGGTGGGGGCCTGGTGGAGGCTGCCCCTGGTGGCTGGGGGGTGGAGTGGTGGGAGACATGGGTGGGGGCCCGGTGGTGGGTGCCCCTGCACTGCTGGGGGGGTGGTGGTGGGAGACATGGGTGGGGGCCTGCTGGCAGGTGCCCCACAGTGCTGGGGGGTGGGGGGGAGGGAGCCATGGGTGGGGGCCTGGTGGCGGGTGACCCTGCACTGCTGGGGGGGGGGTGGTGGGAGACATGGGTGGGGGCCTGGTGGAGGGTGACCCTGCACTGCTGGGGGGTGGGGTGGTGGGAGACATGAGTGGGGGCCTGGTGGAGGCTGCCCCTGGTAGCTGGGGGGTGGGGGTGGTGGGAGACATGGGTGGGGGCCTGCTGGCAGGTGCCCCACAGTGCTGGGGGGTGGGGTGGGTGGGGAACATGAGTTGGACATGGGTGGGGGCCTGCTGGCGGGTGACCCTGCACTGCTGGGGGGTGGGAGACATGGGTGGGGGCCTGGTGGAGGGTGACCCTGCACTGCTGGAGGATGGGGGGGTGGGGAACATGAGTTGGACATGGGTGGGGGCCTGCTGGCAGGTGCCTCACAGTGCTGGGGGGTGGGGGTGGTGGGGACATGAGTTGGACATGGGTGGGGGCCTGCTGGCAGGTGCCCCACAGTGCTGGGGGGTGGGGGTGGTGGGGAACATGAGTTGGACATGGTTGGGGGCCTGCTGGCAGGTGCCCCACAGTGCTGGGGGGTGGGGGTGGTGGGGAACATGAGTTGGACATGGGTGGGGGCCTGCTGGCAGGTGCCCCACAGTGCTGGGGGTGGGGGTGCAGGGGAACATGAGTTGGACATGAGTGGGGGCCTGCTGGCAGGTGCCCCACAGTGCTGGGGGGTGGGGTGGGTGGGGAACATGAGTTGGACATGGGTGGGGGCCTGCTGGCGGGTGACCCTGCACTGCTGGGGGGTGGGGATGGTGGGAGACATGGGTGGGAGCCTGGTGGAGGGTGCCCCTGCACTGCTGGGGGGTGGGGGTGGTGGGAGACATGGGTGGGGGCCTGCTGGCAGGTGCCCCACAGTGCTGGCGGGTGGGGGTGGTGGGGAACATGAGTTGGACATGGGTGGGGGCCTGCTGGCAGGTGCCCCACAGTGCTGGGGGGTGGGGGTGCAGGGGAACATGAGTTGGACATGAGTGGGGGCCTGCTGGCAGGTGCCCCACAGTGCTGGGGGGTGGGGGTGCAGGGGAACATGAGTTGGACATGAGTGGGGGCCTGCTGGCAGGTGCACCACAGTGCTGGGGGGTGGGGGGGGTGGGAGACATGGGTGGGGGCCTGGTGGAGGGTGACCCTGCACTGCTGGGGGGTGGGGGTGGTGGGAGACATGAGTGGGGGCCTGATGGAGGCTGCCCCTGGTGGCTGGGGGGGGGAGGGTGGTGGGAGACATGGGTGGGGGCCTGGTGGAGGGTGCCCCTGCACTGCTGGGGGATGGGGGGGTGGGAGACATGGGTCGGGGCCTGCTGGCAGGTGCCCCACAGTGCTGGGGGGTGGGGGTGTGGGAGACATGGGTGGGGGCCTGCTGGCAGGTGCCCCACAGTGCTGGGGGGCGGGGGGTGGGAAACATGAATTGGACATGGGTGGGGGCCTGCTGGCAGGTGCCCCACAGTGCTGGGGGTGGGGGTGGTGGGGAACATGAGTTGGACATGGGTGGGGTCCTGCTGGCAGGTGCCCCACAGTGCTGGGGGGTGGGGGTGGTGGGGAACCTGAGTTGGACATGGGTGGGGGCCTGCTGGCAGGTGCCCCACAGTGCTGGGGGGTGGGGGGGGGTGGGAGACATGGGTGGGGGCCTGGTGGAGGGTGACCCTGCACTGCTGGGGGTGGGGGTGGTGGGAGACATGAGTGGGGGCCTGGTGGAGGCTGCCCCTGGTGGCTGGGGGTGGTGGGAGACATGGGTGGGGGCCTGCTGGCAGGTTCCCCACAGTGCTGGAGGGTGGGGGGGTGGGGAACATGAGTTGGACATGGGTGGGGGCCTGGTGGCGGGTGACCCTGCACTGCTGGGGGGTGGGGGTGGTGGGAGACATGGGTGGGGGCCTGGTGGAGGGTGCCCCTGCACTGCTGGGGGGTGGGGGTGGTGGGAGACATGGGTGGGGGCCTGCTGGCAGGTTCCCCAGAGTGCTGGGGGTTTGGGGGGTGGGGAATATGAGTTGGACATGGGTGGGGGCCTGGTGGCGGGGGACCCTGCACTGCTGGGGGGTGGGGGTGGTGGGAGACATGGGTGGGGGCCTGGTGGAGGGTGACCCTGCACTGCTGGGTGGTGGGGGTGTTGGGAGACATGGGTGGGGGCCTGGTGGAGGGTGACCCTGCACTGCTGGGGTGCAGGGGGACTTGCGTTGGTGGCCAGTAGTGCAAGTTGACATGTGGGTTGGCTGGGGGGCATGGCCATGGTGGATGGGGTGCCTGCAGGACATGTGCAGGGTAGGCCCCTGTGGTGTGAGCCACCTGCAGGGGCCATGGAGGGTGTAGAGGGAACACCTGGGAGGACCCACACGCTCCCCGCGCACCCCTGTAATACACGTGCCCTGATGAGATCGCGTGTGGAACTTCCCGCGCACCCCTGTAATACACGTACCCTGATGGAATCGCGTGTGGAACTTCCCGCGCACCCCTGGAATACACATACCCTGCTGATGTTGAGTGTGATACTTCCCCCACACCCTGAAATACACGGACCCTGATGAGATCGCGTGTGGAACTTCCCGCGCACCCCTGTAATACACGTACCCTGATGGAATCACGTGTGGAACTTCCTGCGCACCCCCGAAATACACGTACCCCGCTCAATCGCGTGTGTAACTTCCCGCGCACCCCCGAAATACACGTACCCCGCTCAATCGCGTGTGTAACTTCCCACGCACCCCCGAAATACACGTTCTTCGCTCAATCGCGTGTGTAACTTCCCGCGCACCCCCAAAATACACGTACCTCGCTCAATCGCGTGTGTAACTTCCCGCGCACCCCCGAAATACACGTACCCCGCTCAATCGCGTGTGTAACTTCCCGTGCACCCCCAAAATACACGTGCCCCGCTCGCACAGGCCCAATTGCTGTATGTTGCCACTTTTGTAATGCGCAGGGACGCTACCGCCTGCCTTCGTGTGGCGGACGTGTTTCGGCTTGTGCGTGTCTTTGGCTGTGCGTGGCTTTGCCCTATTCTATTCCATGAATACGTGTGGTTCGAGTGTGTGTGGGCGTTCCGTCTGCTTCTCTGCAGTACATCCCCAGTTACGCCCTTATTTTCGCGCGTTGTTCCCCATTCCGCGCGTTACGCCCCGTGTTCCGCCCACTTTCTGGTGTATGCGCCGAGGTTGTGCGATTTCGCTGTGCGCGTCGCCCACGCCTTTCGGGATGTTGCAGTGACTTGTGCGCCATGCACGGGTTTGGCGCACATCCCGAGGTAAACACGCGCAGGGACTTCCATGAATCGTGCGCCTGTTTTTTTGCGCTTGTGCTTGCTTGCGCCTGCTTGCGCCTGCTTGCGCCAAGATTTTCAGCGCACGTTTGTTCCATGAATCGGCCCCCAAATCTTTTCCTGCCAGCCTTTTTAAGCTCTCTCCCTAAGCCTGCCCATGTATATAAGTTGTTGTATATAAGCCAGCCTTTTTCTGTGATGTAACGTGTCAGTCAGAACCAGCTCCCTTGAAACTCAGCCAACCCTCTCAAAAGTTTGAATCATGTTCATCCTGACTGCTTAGAATGGTAGCAACAGAAGCAAATAGCTACATCTTAGTGCTGTTTCCTGCTCTGGAAGTCTTTTAAACAATAAACTACTTTTTAGAAAAACAGATTTCACATTCCACAATTCGGACTTGTCACGTCTTCATTCAAAAACAGTGCAGCCTTAATTCTGCACATTTTACTTATTGCATTTCCAAGCTAACCTTGCACAGCCAAAATGCCTTGCACATTGGGTTTATCAATCTGCACCAAGTTTATATAAAAGTCATATTAGTAGGGGGTATTAGTGGTTAGCGTATGTTAGTCTCATGTTTTGTTTCAGTGCAACTCAGCCCACAACTGTGGTTTAGTGGTGCAAAGTGATAACATCCTGTTATGCAATGCCAAATTCAAAACCTTCATTTGTCTGGCATGTGGTCTATGCATTCCTTATCTGTAAATTACTAGATTCAGCAGAAAAAACACTTCCATTCTCTCTATATCAAAGTACAATGGGATTGCACTCCCCATTTGAAATGCAATCTTTTCCTTAATTATTTCCTCCTCTCTTTGTGTCATGCATGCCATCATCTGACGAATGATATCAGAGGACACAAAGTACAGGGGTATATGGCCTTCAATCAATTGAGACACTGCGTTTTGAATTTGGGTATACACTTTGTCTGAATATTTTCTAATGGATTTACCACGTTCAAAATGTCATGCAGCAGTTTATCATGTTTTACAACAATATTGGCGCTAGGTTCTAATATTGTGGCCTGCTCGTTGAGGGTCAACATTGTCTGATTCACATAACGAATCACTTCACTCTGTTCACCCTTAAGTCCATCTAAGGTTTGTTGTAACATTCTTAGGGCATGTTCCAGTTCATGTGCTTTGCTGCCTAATGTGTTTACAAATGCATTGTTAGCTGTTGATATCGTCGTACCCACCGCAGCGCCAACTATGGTCATTACAATTGTTGCAACCAAATGACAGGCCACTCTTTTCCCCCTTCTTTTCTTGATACTAGATGAACTCATAAAAGTTTTCTCTAATTGCAGCAACACCTCTTTAACTGATTTTTGAGCTTCCTCTCTACAGGACCGCTCCCATTCCTCCACTTGCACTGATATTATTTCTAATACATTAAGAAACCTTTTAATCACCAAATCTGGGTTTAGGCTAGTAGAAATGTTTTGATACAAACGTCTTCTCATCACTAGTATCAAACCCGGTGCTTCTTCCACTGCAATTCTATCAGAACTTGCCCTTCCACAAAAGTGCTGCATGGATGGTTCATCGTAGCTATCGGCACCAAAAAGGACCAGAAAAGGTATTGTATGTTTGCACCAAATGTGGGACGCAGCCGCTTCATCTTTCCTCTGCAAGTGGGGCCTGCTTCAGGGTTACCACTTTCTTCTCCTTTTTCGGTCCAGGGGCTCTTTTCCAGGGGATTCCAGTGGCATCTTCGGGAGATCCGATGCACTCCAACTCCCGGAGCGCTGGCGGGACAATCAGTTAGTGTCTAGAGCAAAGAGAAAAAGACAATTTAAGAATCAAGTACATCAATCCATTAATTTTTTGCTTTTCTTTTGGATATCTGAAATACAAAAATGAATTATGCATATAAATGTAGATTATATGCAAAAATACAATATAATGCAGCAAAGACACCTCTTCAGGACCATCTGAAAACAACATGTATTAAGTACAAAAATACAAAACAGCACTTTCCCAGGCATATATTTCAAACATCTCAACACAGCATCTGATAGAAAAATAATACAAATTAAATAAACAATGCTACAAAATTTGCTTCCATCCACAATCCCAGCCAATCTAATCATACCCAATCTACCAATCTAATCATACTCACCCAATCTACCTCCCACCTTTCTCACCTCTGATATATATCTTACTTACCTGGTTTACCGCCTTTCTTAATTATCTATTTATTTATATATTTCCTGAACACTTTAGGCTCGTATTTCCATTCATTTACTCACCTGTTTCATCCCTCCTTTGCTCACATATCATTATAACGACATATGCAGTTACTCACGTGATGTATCTCTCCTTTTGACCTCTTTACAAAATATTTACACCTACTTACCTGCTATGGTAAATCTATTTGATCTGAAAGTGCTTTATTTCCAGAACATAACTACATTTCTCACTCTCTGGTTTCTCCAATTTGTTTGAGTATTTTTACTTCATATATAGTGACATTTTTTGGGGTTAATTTTGGGTGCAAACCTCTTCTGTTGGTGACATTTTTATTTGTTGCCTGTAGGCCATGTCGC
Organism: Ambystoma mexicanum; assembly: GCF_040938575.1. Lineage (NCBI taxonomy): Eukaryota > Metazoa > Chordata > Amphibia > Caudata > Ambystomatidae > Ambystoma > Ambystoma mexicanum. The sequence continues at coordinate 184,147,469 of NC_090929.1, forward strand.
GTCAGTGAGGTGATTTGTGGAGGAACCAATATCCCTACCTCCTTGGTTTGTAAATATAGAATAAGTTTCACCACACAATGACTGCGCCACACAGAATCAATGTGATTTGTCACTAAGACGTGTATTTATTTGATGATCATATTAGAAACGTGCAGTTCACATATTTACCAAAGCCCTCTGGTTAACATGTGTTTCGGCTACACATGAGCCGTTCTCAAAACCAAACAAATGGGCAAATTGTTCATATTCATGTTCAGATGTCCTTGTGTGAATATATCCCAGGAATATCCCTCCTCAGCATCATGCAATGTTTAACACATGTTTCGGCTACACATGAGCCTTTCTCAAAACCAGGCAAATGGGCAAATTGTTCATATTCATGTTCAGATGTCCTTGTGTGAATATATCCCAGGAATATCCCTCCTCAGCATCATGCAATGTTTAACACATGTTTCGGCTACACATGAGCCTTTCTCAAAACCAAACAAATGGGCAAATTGTTCATATTCAAGTTCTATTTACATGTTAAACATACATTCAAATGCACATGTTAGTTTCAGTCAAATTAGAATTTAAAAGGGGAATTTTGGAGAGAGGGTTGAGATAAAATAATTTAACCATTTGGGATTAATGGTACAAAAATCAACATAATAAGCCAAAAAAACAAAACAATGTAAAGCAGAAAAAAGAGAGACAAAAGAACAAGAAGAAAAAGAAAAAGAGAAGAAAAAATACATATAATGTTAGAAGAGCCAATTCTGTATCAACCTATGGACCATTACATGTCCATCAACCTTTTGTGATGTTATGACTTGCACAAAAAAATAATACTAAATATATACCAGGTAGTTATTAGAATACTATCAATACCATTCCCTTTAAGATATACTTATTATACAATTCCTTAATGGTTTTGGCTAGGACAGAAGCATGTTACATCTGGCATGAGATATATCATAGAGGTGAGTAAGCCCATTATTCTACGCCATAATGTGTAATTTCTATGAATCTTGCCGTACACTATTCTAGTACGTTTTGATTAGAACACAATATATATATACATATACTTAATTGCAGTTTATGCCATTCAGTGTTTTACAGCAGACAAATAATGCGGTAAAAAGCTCCTTACCAGATGTCCTTGTGTGAATAAGTCCTGGGAATATCCCTATGAGAAAGGGGGATGTTTCGTTATCTGAAGTATTCTCACAAGCATACTCTTAGCATACCTATGGTTCCCTTTTTGATTGAGTTAGTGTTAATAACGAACTGTCAAAACAATAAATTTAGACATTACCTAGAATCACTCCTAAGTTTCAAAACGAGTGATTACAGAAGAATTTGGATCTTACTAATCTGTGACCCCATGAATGCGCAATATCACAAAACAATGTATGACTATCGTGCGTTTAGATGTATGTCATCTATAGGACTATATAAATGATCCCTCCACCCCGCGGTCCGGAGCAGACAAACATGGGCATGGAAATCTGTCCCCTTAACTCCCATTATCATAAACCCGTTCGTTCCTTACCTCCTCAGCATCATGCAATATTTCTCGTGTCGGCACAGCACTATCGTCCACCACTGCTCTGTGCCTGTTGTTATTATAATGTTACCAGGCAACGTAGTTAGTCCTTTGTCCCTTTCCGTGTAGTCCTTTCGGCCGCCATCTTAGAATGGTGAATGAAAATATATAAAGTATGCTTGCAAACCCAATGTTTGCAAATAGTCAAGTGAATTATTACGAAACCGCTATTTCTTTTAAAGAAAAGGAAAAAGTTTGTTTGATGATATATGTAAAGCGAAAAAGCAAATTTTTGTATGAAAGCATTGAAAGATACAATCACGTATCATATGTTGCCTCAGTTGGAGACCGCAAAATGTTCACGGCATACTCTCTTGGTAATTAAGTGATAAAATGTATCACTAATGTTGCCAGATGTTACAGTGCTTAGTCCCTTCACTCCCAAACATGATCGATTTGATGTGATTAGCTCGTTTAACCATCCTTACCATAATGCAGACTCACCGTTTTCCCTGAATACCAAACCCATATTACTATACAGTATGCCAAATATCAATAATTTCAATAACAAACCATGTTTCGAGCATATTGCAAATCCATTATTATTGCATTAGGTATTCAAAGTGATATTAATAGTTAAACCCCCACCTCCTACCAAATATCCAAGGTTAACATACATCAATACATTTTAGATCATTAAATGATCTTGCACAATTACACTTATCAATGACATTTTTCCTTTCAGCAATTACATTTTTAGAAAGTGCACCATCTCATTATCTTGGTTCAGACCAAATTCTATTTATCTGAATTTACAAATTAGTCTTGCTTCTGTCTGTCTGAGCTTCTCTTCTAGGATTCCACCTCTCCTTCCGAGTTTCACTTTTTGTAATCCAATAAATTTCAAATCTCTTTTATCAGCCATCTGGTGTCGTGATTGCCAGTGCTGGGCCAGTGGCAATGATGTATCCTGACTCCCGACTGCTGAAAAGTGCTCACGTTTTCGTGTTCTGACCTCTCTGATTGTGCTTCCAATGTATATCAGTTTGCATGTACGAATTATGGTCTATCCTATGTATTTTGACCTACAATTAATGTTCTCATTTATTTTCATGCTTGTACTTCATGCATCCACAAAGTTTGTTGTTGTCACATAAGCGTAATGGCACATGGTACATGTTCCACATTTCCGAAAGCCAGACACTCTTGTGTCCTGCCAAGTTCTGGTGGGTTCAGGATTCATATCTGGAAGCAATGACGGGCTTAAAATCATTTTCAATGTGTTTGCTTTGCGATATGTAATCTTAGGTTTGTCACTGATGTGGTCTTTGAGGTGAGGGTCTAGGTGTAAGAGATGCCAATTTTTGTTTAGAGTTTTTTTCAGATTCAGACTATTCTTGCTGAAAGTAGTAATAACATTTATATGGTCGGAGTTAATATTGCTGCTTTTCGGTTTTGGCAACAATGTTCTTTCCCACGTCATATTTGTAGCCTCCTGTTTGGCTGCTTGAATACAGTTTTTGCAATAGCCCCTTTGTTTAAAATGTTCCTGCAGTAAATCAGGATGATATTAAACTAAGGCAACTCTGTACATTTTTCAGGGAGGAGCATTACTACCAGGAAGACCGTGCCTATACTTTCCAGGAGAAACTCAATAAATTTACTAAACCACTGTTGAAATCTAGCACACCAAATACTTCGCCTGGGAGCTCAGAAGTGGACTTGGACACAGACAAAGAAGGAGCAGATGGAGAGGTACCCAGAATAGAGAAATCTTCACATACCAGCCAAAAAGGAGCTGGTTTCCTCAATCAGATAAGACGTTATAAGAAAGGAACTAGAAATGTGAATCAAAAGCAAGTCTGTTTTCAGCTACCGGATGCTCAGATCAAGAATATCCGTACACAAGGAGGAGAGAAAGGAGGGGGGTTGTAGACACAGGCAACCCAGATGCACTGGAGGACTTTTGAAGATTAACGAGGGCGGCCTCCCGGAAAGCATCCAGGAAGAAAAGCTAACGAATCTTGTAATGAATCTTTCCAATCGGACTATGACTCAAGATGAACTAAGTAATGAACAGGCTTATGATAATCGGAATTAAGGGGACAGATTTCCATGCCCGTGTTTGTCTGCTCCGGACTGCGGGGTGGAGGGATCTTTTATATAGTTCTATACGTGACATACATCTAAACGCACAATAGTCATACATTGTTTTGTGATATTGCGCATTCATGGGGTAACAGATTAGTAAGCTAGAAATTCTTCTGTAATCACTCGTTTTGAAACTTAGGAGTGATTCTAGGTAATGTCTAAATATATCGTTTTGACAGTTCGTTAATAACACTAAATCAAAAAGGGAACCACAGGTATGCTAAGAGTATGCTTGTGAGGATACTTTAGATAACAAAACATCCCCCCTTTTTCGTAGGGATATTCCCGGGACTTATTCACACAAGGACATCTGGTAAGGAGCTTTTTACCGCATTATTTGTCTGCTTTAAAACACTGAATGGCATAAACTGCAATTAAGTATATATATATATCTTGTTCTAATCAAAACATACTGGAATAGTGTACGGCAAGATTCATAGAAATTACACATTATGGCGTAGAATAACGGGCTTATTCACTTCTATGATATATCTGATGCCAGATGTAACATGCTTCTGTCCTAGCCAGAACCATTAAGGAATTGTATAATACATATATCTTAAAGGGAATGATATTGATAGTATTGTACTAGCTGGTATATATTTAGTATTCATTTTTTGTGCAAGTCATAACGTCACAAAAGGTTGATGAACATGTAATGGTCAATAGGCTGATACAGAATTGGCTCATCTAACATTATATGTATTTTTTCTTCTCTTTTTCTTCTTCTTCTTGTTTCTTTTGTCTCTCTTTTTTCTGCTTTACATTGTTTTGGTGTTTTGGCTTATTATGTTGATTTTTTTACCATTCATCTGAAATAGTTAAATTATTTTATCTCAACCCTCTCCCCAAAATTCCCCTTTTAAATTCTAATTTGACTGAAACTAACATGTGCATTTGAATGTATGTTTAACATGTGAATAGAACATGAATATGAACAATTTGCCCAATTGTTTTGTTTTGCGAAAGGCTCATGTGTAGCCGAAACACGTGTTAAACATTGCATGATGCTGAGGAGGGATATTCCCAGGACTTATTCACACAAGTACATCTGAACATGAATATGAACAATTTGCCCATTTGTTTGGTTTTGTGAAAAGCTCATGTGTTGCCGAAACACTTGTTAACCAGAGGGCTTTGCTAAATATGTGAACTGCACGTTTCTAGTATGATAATCATATAAATACACGTCTTAGTGACAAATCACTTTAAGATTCCATGTGGCGCAATCATTGTGTGGTGAACCTTTTTCTATATTTATAAACCAAGGAGGTAGGGGTATTGGTTCCTCCACAAATCACCTCACTGACGCGACACGGCCTAAAGGCAACAAATAAAAAGGTCGCCAACAGAAGAAGTTTGCACCCAAAATTAACCCCAAAAAATGTCACTATATTTGGATATTTAGGGTGAAACAGTTCACTGACCATAACTCTGAAGGACAAAGATGGCTGAATATATGCAAAATTGAGAGGAAGATGCAAATAAACTATTTACTCCCAAAGGAAGTATGGAACACGGATTTTCAAACTGAATCAAAAATAGAACCAAAGACTTAAGATATAAGTTAATCAAATTGGAACGAGCATCGTGTAAAGAAATAGATAAATACTGGGAAATAATATTGCTTAAGAATTATTTAAGTAAACAGCAAATACCAAGAGGACTACGAATTCTAATTTTTCCTGATTTCAAAAAGGATGAAGATCAAGATTTGGTAAGTGCCTGGGAACAGAATCTAAATACTAGCTCTGAAAATATGCTAAAAATCCTAATTCAGCATGCGGATAGGGAACACAAACGCTCAACTGAATTAATAGAAACAATTACTCAGGAAATTACGGAAATTCAAGCTTTAGAATCAACCAAGGAAAAGAACTACAAAAAGACGTATGAAATATTGAAGGAATATCAGGACAATATTAAACTAAGGAAACTCCGCAAATTTTACAGGGACGAGCGTGACTACTAGCAAGACCATGTCTATACTTTCTAGGAGAAATTCAATACATTTACTAAACCACTGTCCAAATCTAGCACACCAAATACTTCGTCTGCGAGCTCAGAAGTGGACTTGGACACAGACAAAGAAGGAGCAGATGGAGAGGTACCCGGAATAGAGAAATCTTCACATACCAGCCAAAAAGGAGCTGGTTTCCTCAATCAGATAAGACGTTATAAGAAGGGAACCAGAAATGTGAATCAAAAGCAAATAGTTTTCAGCTACCGGATTCTCAGATCAAGAATATCCGTACACAAGGAGGAGAGGAAGGAGGGGGGTTGTAGACACAGGCAACCAAGATGCACTGGAGGACTTTTGAAGATTAACAAGGGCGGCCTCCCGGAAAGCAGCCAGGAAGAAAAGCTAACGAATCTTGTAATGAATCTTTCCAATCGGACTATGACTCAAGATGAACTATCTGTACTAAATAAAGGACTATCCTTTGCATCCACTAATGAGATGGATTTTATTAACACACAGATAGACTTGTTCAAGTTTGTTCATAAACTGATATGAAATTTTTTTTTTGCAAGTGCACCAAAGAGGAAATCTGACAAAACAGAGGAACCAGATATTACTAGCACCTTTACTATGGAAGATATAGAGAACATTCATCTATTAAAGACTTTGAGTGACCAAGATGAGAGTGAAATACAGAGTACACTGTATGAACTGGGAAACACTTATAATGCGCCTAAACACTTGTGTGTAGGCGTGTTATAAATGCCATATCATATCATATCAATCAAACCCAGATGCCTTTTGGACAAGGAACTAAAACCCAAATCTAAATTTGCACCCCAATTTTCCGCAGAAAATATGATTGAAGTATTTTACAAGGCAACATCCAGGGATATATATAACCTAGATGGAGATACAAGATCCAGACTGGGTAAACACAATCTAACCAAACGAGAGCAAATAACACTTCAAAATCTACAGAAAGATAAGAGTATCGCAATAAAGGAGGCAGATAAGGGCGGCAATATCGTTGTGATGGACAGACACGACTACTTAAAGATGGCATTAAATCACTTAACAACGCCGTCTTGCTATCAGGAACTTCCAAGCAATCCCAAGAATAAAATTATACTTGAAGTTTGGGAACAAATCAATGGTTGGCATAGAAAGGGTCTGATCACGGACGAGGAGAAATCTGCATTACTTAATAAACATCCTATCATCCCAACTATGTATGTTCTACCGAAGGTACATAAACAATTTGAAAAAATTCCTGAGGGCCGCCCAATACTAAGTGGTATTGGTTGGTTAACTGAGAGGATCTCAGAATATATGGACAATATATTAAGACCACGAGTGTACTGTATTTTGTCATGACAACTGTTAAGGTAAATGTAGAATTGCTGTAATTTGTCGTAAGAACCTTTCCAAATTCCAAAAATGTCGTTGATAAATCTCTTCTAGAAAATCAAGTTTTGTTTCCATGGTTCTTTGTCAAAAATATGAGTTGTTTCAAAAAAGTACATGAAAATGTTAGCATAGGCGGGTGCAACCGATGAGCCCATTGATGTTTCGGAGATCTGTAAATAGTATTTTTTATTGAAGCAAAGTAAGTGTTATATAAAATGATGTTAATCAATTCAATAGCAAATTCTTCATGTATATTGATGTTGTCGTATTGGAGTAAAAACCACTCCAATGCTGCTATTCCTTGGCGCCTTTCCAAATATTCAATCACTTGTGCGGTGCCTCGACATTGCATTATGCGCATACGGTATGTAACACTTCAACTCTACTTGCCTGCAACATGCAGGTCAATAATTATCATTCTGATGGCCACGCACGAGGGAATTTATTAACACCCTCGGGTGCTATTTGCAATTCCAACTTCCGGTATCTTCGTACGAAAACGTTTTTTACAATTTCTTTTAACATATCGCATGGACGCATGCGCATTGTTATGTCACAATGTTCACATTGTGACGTTCCACGAAACATCACACGTCTTCACAAATGGACGCCATTACGTGAAATGATCAGCATATATAAAGCTTGGCTATCCAGTGTAACTCGTCCAGGAAGCAGCTTTGTGATCCATCTGATACCTTGTTCATCTGTCCGCAAGTAAGTTCATAGAGATGACCTCACTCCTCTTTCCTTTTCACTAAACTAGCACCACTCTCTTAGCTCTATTTTTTTGCTTATTTTCCAGGAGACCCGTCCAGCTCCAAGAGGTTGGGTTAATCCTCTATAAAATACTTTCATACCGTATAGATTGCTATGGAGTCACTTTCTCAAATTGTTCTATGGTAAGCATACTTTTTACTTACCTCTTACGGCTACTTTCTGTTTTTCGCCCTTTTAAAAAAAAAAACTATCATCTTTTTGTATTCAATTATTAGGGACTCCTTTAAATCCGTATGTTCCAGGGCGCCACGGGCCATTACTTCCCGGCTACTTTTCAGCATAAAACCCTGCACTGATCCTACTTAGGACTTCTTGGTAAGCAGCAACCACAGTTTTTGGTTAATGAAATTCCTATTCTTTTGGAGTAACATAGTTCTGGGAACCCAACCCCATAGGCATTACTGATAATTTTGACCTACATAATAAAAATCAAGAGTGTTGATGGACCTTAGATCCCCAAATAGAGTACAAACAGGTTATGTTTCATTAGTTAAAAGAGATGATAATACACGTGATATGAGTTGATTTGTTTTCAAATGGTCATTACCAATTTTTACCTTTTGGTGTTCAAAATATTATAAGTCCATAATATCACTAAGATTATGTGAATATTTCATGTTTGCTAATTATAAGTTTTGTATGTTTAACGTCATTGCATACTAATGAATACTATTTAAATATTTAATTTTTTCAGAGACTATTATGAAAAATAATTATGATTTGCCCCTGAAGAAGTGATTGTTCACGAAACGCGTTGGGCCTAAAATAAAAGCATCAAGATTGATGAAATTTCTTGTGTATCTTAAATCATTGTGATGTGTATTACAATCTATATTTGTATATGGATGTTCACATTTAAATTTTGATTATATCCCAGGACATGTTCAAATTTTCTTTCTTTGATAAAAGGAAAGACTAAACTAACAATTTGAATAATATGTATGAGGAACAAACAGTTTACTTAGATGAAGCATTTACAACACACGTCATATTATGGATCCATTTTATCAATGATGTTTTGTTGATCTGGGACAGTGAAACCTCTGATTTGAATGATTTCAGACTCAGAATGAACAATAATGACTTAGGCATTGAATTCTTGGGCCATGACAGCAGGAACTCAATTAATTTCTTGGATCTGACAATATTTGTACAAGGTACTAAACTATTTACCTGCAAATTTCATAAAGAAACTGAGGTGAACTCGACCCTACATGCATAAAGCTTTCACCACAGACATGTCAAATGGAATATCCCGACAGGCGAGTTCATCAGAGCCAGGAGAAACTGTAAAAATAACAAAGATTTCATGGCAGAATGTGATTTACTGCAGGAACGTTTTCAACAAAGGGGCTATTCCAAAAACTGTATTCGAGCAGCCAAACAGAAGGCTACAAATATGACGTGGGAAAGAACATTGTTGCCAAAACCGAAAAGCAGCAATATTAAGTCCGACCATATAAATTTCATTACTACTTTCAGCAAGAATAGTCTGGATCTGAAAAAAACTCTAAAGAAAAATTGGCCTCTCTTACAGCTAGACCCTCACCTCAAAGACCACATCAGTGACAAACCTAAGATTACATATCGCAAAGCAAAAACATTGAAAATTATTTTAAGCCCGTCATTGCTTGCAGATATAAATCCTGAACCCACCAGAACTTTGCTGGGCACAAGGGTGTCTGGCTTTCGGAAATGTGGAACATGTACCATGTGCCATTACGCTTATGAGACAACAACAAACTTTGTGGATGCAAGAGGTACAAGCATGAAAATAATTGTAGGTCAAAATACATAGTATACGCCATAATTTGTACATGCAAACTGATATACATTGGAAGCACAATCAGAGAGGTCAGAACACGAATACGTGAGCACTTTTCAGCAGTCGGAGTGAGGATGCATCATTGCCACTGGCCCAGCACTGGCAATCACACCACCAGATGGATGATAAAAGAGATTTGAAATGTATTGGATTACAAAAAGTGAAACTGGGAAGGAGAGGTGGAAACCTAGAAGAGAAGCTCAGACAGACAGAAGCAAGACTAATTTGTAAATTCACATCAATAGAATTTGGTCTGAACCAAGATAATGAGATGGTGCACTTTCTAAAAATGTAATCGATGAAAGGAAAAATGTCATTGATAAGTATAAATGTGCAAGATCATTTAATGATCTAAAATGTATTGATGTATGTTAACCTTGGATATTTGGTAGGATGTGGGGGTTTAACAATTATTATTACTGTGAATACCTAATGCAATAATTATGGATTTGCAATATGCTGGAAACATGGTTTGTTATTGAAATTATTGATATTGGGCATACTGTATTGTAATTGTGGTTTTGGTATTCAGGGAAAACCGGGAGTCTGTATTATGGTAAGGATGGATAAACGAGCTAATCACATCAAATCGATCATGTTTGTGAGTGGAGGGACTAAGCACTGTAACATCTGGCAACATTATTGATACATTTTATCACTTGATTACCAAGAGAGTATGCCGTGAACATTTTGCGGTCTCCAACTGAGGCAACATATGATACGTGATTGTATCTTTCAATGCTTTCATACAAAAATTTGCTTTTTCGCTTTACATATATCATCAAACAAACTTTTTCCTTTTCTTTAAAAGAAATAGCGGTTTCGTAATAATTCACTTGACTATTTGCAAACATTGGGTTTGCAAGCATACTTTATATATTTTTATTCACCATTCTAAGATGGCGGCCGAAAGGACTACATGGAAAGGGACAAAGGACTAACTATGTTGCCTGGTAACATTATAATAAAAACAGGCACAGAGCGGCGGTGGACGATAGTGATGTGCCGACACGAGAAATATTGCATGATGCCGAGGAGGTACGAACGGGCTTATGATAATGGGAGTTAAGGGGACAGATTTCCATGCCCGTGTTTGTCTGCTCCAGACCGCGGGGTGGAGGGATCATTTATATAGTTCTATATGTGACATACATCTAAACGCACGATAGTCATACATTGTTTTGTGATATTCCGCATTCATGGGGTAACAGATTAGTAAGCTTGAAATTCTTCTGTAATCACTCATTTTGAAATTTAGGAGTAATACTAGGTAATGTCTAAATTTATTGCTTTGACAGTTCGTTAATAACACTAACTCAAAAAGGGAACCACAGGTATGCTAAGAGTATGCTTGTGAGGATACTTTAGATGACAAAACAGCCCCCCTATTTCGTAGGGATATTCGAAGGACTTATTCACACAAGGACATCTGGTAAGGAGCTTTTCACCGCATTGTTTGTCTGCTGTAAAACACTGAATGGCATAAACTGCAATTAGGTATATATTTATCTTGTTCGAATCAAAACGTACTGGAATAGTGTACGGCAAGATTCATAGAAATTACACATTATGGCGTAGAATAACGGGCTTACTCACCTCTATGATATATCTGATGCCAGATGTAACATGCTTCTGTCCTAGCCAAAACCATTAAGGAATTGTATAATACATATATCTTAAAGGGACTGATATTGATAGTATTCTAATAACTAGCTTGTATATATTTAGTATGAATTTTTTGTGCAAGTCATAACTTCGCAAAAGGTCAATGGACATGTAATGGTCAATAGGTTGACACAGAATTGGCTCATCTAACATTATATGTATTTTTTCTTCTCTTTTTTTTTCTTCTTGTTTCTTTTGTCTCTCTTTTTTCTGCTTTAAATTGTTTTGCTTTTTTGGCTTATTATGTTGATTTTTGTACCATTAATATCAAATGCTTAAATTATTTTATCTCAACCCTCTCCCCAAAATCCCCCTTTTAAATTCTAATTTGACTGAAACTAACATGTGCATTTGAACGTATGTTTAACATGTGAATAGAACATGAATATGAACAATTTGCCCATTTGTTTGGTTTTGAGAAAGGCTCATGTGTAGCCGAAACACGTGTTAAACATTGCATGATGCTGAGGAGGGATATTCCCAGGATTTATTCACACAGGGACATCTGAACATGAATATGAACAATTTGCCCATTTGTTTGGTTTTGAGAAAGGCTCAGATGTAGCCGAAACACGTGTTAATCAGAGGGCTTTGCTAAATATGTGAACTGCACGTTTCTAATATGATCATCATATAAATACACATCTTGGTGACAAATCACTTTGATTCCGTGTGGCGCAGTCATTGTGTGGTGAAACTTTTTCTATATTTTTACTTCATGTTTCGGGTGGAAGGGCTTAATCTTGTTAACATGGACAAATTGTTCCAATGTTAACTCTCCCTCTTTTTTGGCGATTCTCTAGACTACAGGTGAGACCGTATCTACAATCTCAAATGGGCTGTATCATGATGCAAGGAATTTGGAGATTTTATGTTTACCCAAATTAAACTTATATACCTGGTCACCTATTTCTTATTCTCTCACAGATGTTTTCCTATCATAAAATGGCTTTGCCGTGTCAGCTGCTTTTTCCAAATTTAGCTGCACAAATGCAAAAGCACATTGCAAATGCTTTCCCAGTTCTTGCACATATTCCTGGATTGTGGATACATTTACAAGAACCTGTTCATTTGTTCTGTAAAGTAGATGTTGTGGCAAAATCATTTTCCTACCTGACAAAATTTAGTTGGGGCTCACATTTGTCATTCTAGATGGTGCCGATCTGTGAGCCATTAATACCAAAGGAAGTCGCAGACCCCAAACAGATCCCACTTCAGCTACAAACTTTTTTAACATGTCAACTATTGATCTATCACACCATTCCACTCCCCCTGAAGAGGAGGGTCGGTATGAAATGTCCAACTTCCTTTTCAAGCCCAAGATTTGCCACATTTTTGTCATTACTGCACTAGTGAAAATAATTCCATGGTCAGATTCTATTCTCTAAGGTAAACCAAATCTTGAAAAGATATGATTGACTAACAAAGTAGTCGCGGATTGGACAATGAAGTCTGGGGCTGGAATACATTCTACCAATTTGGACATTAAACAAATGACCGTCAACATATACCTGTTTCCCCTGGCTGACCTTTTCACAGGCCCTACAAAATCGACTTGCAGATGGGACCCTGTTCTGTGAGTCGGGGAAGCAAGGTGAAATTGCACACACACTAAACATCCCCTGGTGTAGAGTTCTAGATAATGTGACATGTGCAGCCAATAGGCATAATCTTTTAAAATTTTCAATGTTTTCTTGGAACCTCTGTGGCCATCAGTTATGGCATTGTGGGTATGATGTAACATCAATCCCCGAAATGACAAAGGCACTATTCATTGTCTTTGGCCTGTCACAGATTGTCTAATCATTGCATTGGCCCATCCTGTAAACTAATTCTCTTTTTGTTTTTTAATAACTCCCTCAATTCCTCTTTCCCTTTGCTGTTCTCTGCAGTCAGAGGATTTTGTTCTGCATCTAGCAAGTGGTTGTAAAATGGGCCATAAGATCCTCCTTTTGTGCCTTAAACAAGTTTTGATCATCAGTATTAAAACTCCACTGTGCCACAGGCTGATCAATTGTTTTCAGAGATTTGGAGAATGTTATCCAATCCACCTGGATGCCACCATCAGGTGTTCATTGGGAAATAACTCACTATAACAGCACCAATTTTGGCTAATTGATCTACCTTGTCATTTCCTTCTTCGTCCTCCTCTGGTGTTTTCAAATTACTACGTTTATTTCTCCAATGGATGATCAGATCTTTTTCTAAAACAAGTTTGTCTATAGCTTTTGCCATGTTTTAGTGGTTGCTTGTTATATGCAAGATTTCACCCCACTTTCTAGCCGGGTCAATATTCCACAAAACTATTTTGTGCGTAATCAGAATTAGTGACTAAAACTACTTCTTTAAGTTCATTTTCCACCACTGTAGATATTGCGTTATAAATGGCAGCCGATTCTGCAACTTGACTGCTTTTAGGGCCTAGCCTCATGCTTACTCTTGGGATGCTATTGCAGTTAATCCATCAGCTTCCTATTCCTGCCACTAGTATTTTTTTAGAATCACCTTCCACGTGATATGCGCATCCATCCACATACACGGTTGGGAGATCCTTAGATTTTTCTTAATTGAAAGCCTTGTGTGGGGATTGCTCAAACCCAACTAAATTTGTCTTCCTGTGCACAAACAGCTGCAGAGTCATGCACTTCTGCTAGCCCTTGGGCAACTGGGCTCTTTTTGTTCTGTCCATATCTCACCTTCACTGTAAATCCCTCAAGTGCTAATGTCCATGAATTGGTTCTTGACTGGGCCAAATTCCCTGATCTGATCCTTTTACTTTGCAAGAACTGAAGAGGCTTGTGATTTGTTTCAACAATCACTGGTGCCCCTTGAATTATGGGATGTAAATGTGTAATGCCCAGACAGTGGTCAGAAGTGCTTTTTCACATTCACTAAATTTGGTCTCTACCTGCGACAATGCCTTGCTGGCATATACAATGGTTTCGTTATTTGCATCATATTTGTGGTATACCATTGCTGATATACATTGATCTGTGAATCCAATTTCTACAAAGAAATCCTGATTTTTTATTGGATACGCCAAACCTGGCGCCTTCATCAGACAGCCTTTTAACCTGGCCACTGCATCACTTTGTTCCGTTTCCCATTTCCAGGGCACACCCTGCTTCAGTAACCTCGTCAAAGGTTGTGTAATCTCTGCATAGTTTTCAATACATTTCCTGTGTTTACTTGTCATTCCTAACAAGCTTTTAAAACTTTTCAAATTACTTTTAGTTTCTGAATTGCTTCCACCTTTTTCTTTTGTGGGTTTAAACCCTGTTCTGTCACTTCATGGCCTAGGCGGTCTACTCTTTTTCCACATCACTCTGCTTTCTGTAGAGATACATTTGCCCCAGCCTTCTGTAGCTGGCTAAGTACATGTCTAATTTCATTGAAATGGATTTTCAAATCTTAATTTTTGATTAGCACATCATCCACATAAACAATTGTTCCTCTTTTCACTGCACCCGGGAGTGCCTTGCTCATGAATATCCCAAACACACTCCCACTATTGACAGGCCCAAAAGGGGACTGGGACCATGCATATTATGATTTGTCAAATGAAAATGCAAATACATTTTGTATGTCTTCAGTTAGTGGCCCACACCAGTATCCAGCTGTAAGATACAAGGTGGTAAATGCCTTTGACCTATGAACCTGTGCAAGGCCCTGATCACTAAATGGAAGTGGCCATCGTGAAACATGTACTCTTGTGTTCAATTCTCTTAAGTCTGCACACAAACGCCATTGGCCATTTGGTTTTAGAACACCTAATATTGGAATATCTGATGTCCTATGAATAGGCCTAATGATGCCTCTAGATTCTCCATTTTTAATTATTTCAGCCAGTGTCTCCAGACATGCTAGGGGAAACCTATATTGTCACACAAATACCGGCTCCCTCCCATGTCCTTCTGGTATTGTGGCAACTTAGAGTATGCAAAAGGAAAGCTTTATATCACTGGAAAAGCTCAAAGAAGGAAGATGATTGAATAATTTATCTGAAAGTAGCTAATAGATTTAAAGAGGCAGTCATAAAAGCAAAAAGGTGAATTCCATGAATCCTATGAATCACGCATTAAAAATGCTCAACATGACTCTAAGGAAATCTTCACAATACTTAAAGAGTTGGAGAAGCTTGATGTTAATTATCAGGAACCCATCGTTATAGATCAGGAGTGGTGCACTCAAATCCAAGAAGCCATGATAGCCAAAACTATTAAAATAAAGACCGGTATTGAACACATTTAGAATTCACAGCCTCTTAACCCTCTCAAGAATGCCCAGGAAAAATGTGCTAACAATTTACAATCTATACCCCAGTTTAATTTTAGGAGTATATCGGAAGAAGAAACCGTACCATCCTAGCTAAACTTAAGCCTTCTTACTGTAAAGGGGACCAGTTTCCAGCTACTGCTATTACAACCTGCTCTGAACTACTGATTGGCTCCATTACTAGGATTATAAATGCCTCCTTCAAAGAGGGTACGGTTCCCACGAGATGGAAGGGCTCCTGGATCACCCCTTTGTTGAAGAAATGAAATCTCGACCCTAAAAATGCTACCAACTATCAGCCATTTTCTAACTTGTCTTTCATCCTTAAGATAATGGACAGAGTTGCGTATGAACAACAGCTTTGCCATATCAAAGATTATCTGATTTTGAATGAAGTTCAGTCGGGATTTTGGCCAGGCTTTAGCACGAAATCAGCATTGCTAGAAGTGTGAGTTATTGATGCGCAGAGAACTGTGCTGTTTATTGGTGTTAATTGCTAACCTGTGTTCTCTTCCCTTTGTACAGGTTGTGGTGATGTTCCGGATTGATGAGCGATCGAAGCGCTGCTTGCCCAGGTAAGTGCTTTGTTAATGCTGACCTTTTTCCTTCTCCCTTGCAGGTTGCGGTGAAGCCCGGAGATGGGTGAGGTAAGAGAAGCACAGGGTGCTGCCAGGACTCGCTGCTTGCCAAGGTAAGACTTGTTATTAATGCTGTCCTTATTTCTTTACCTTTGCAGGTTGCGGTGAACTCTGGAGGTGGGCGAGGCAAGCGAAGCGCAGGATGGATTCAAGACCGGTTACTTCACAGTTAAGTGTTCTTGCTCGCTAATGCTGTTCTTGTTCTTCCAGGTTATTAATGGAATCCAGATCTAGGGCTTCAGGATCAGGCCGCCGGAGAACCAGATGAGCAGGAGCTGGACACGGTGAGCGTTATGCTGCAGGAGTGCAGAATAACGGGAAGCGTGTTCTGCTGTTTGAGTGTGGTTTAAATAGCCCAGGTAAAGTAGTTCCAGGCCAAGTAGTTCCAGGCCCAGCCACACCCAAAACACTAAACCGCATGGCTTGGTTCTAAAGAACTGAGCTGTGTAATAGGCCTCCATGTTAGATTAAGGTCCAAAACTGGTATTGCTTTATTCCTAATGAGCCTGGTGCCTAAGGCACCAGGACTGACTCCATGTATGCTTCTGATGGAGTTTTAAGTCCCTTGGGGCTAGTGTAAAGAGCTTTAGCCGCATTGCTACCAGGGGGCTGTTATACCTGAGGGGGTCAGGGGCATGGATTGTGACAGCACTCCCACCTAAGGCCCCTCTTAGGTATTTCCTCTGTCTGGCCATGGTTTGGTCGGATGGTTCTGATGAAATCGTCTTACCAGGCGTGGCGCATGGACGTGCTCACTAGGCTCGCATGTCCTGTCCTGAGGGCCGTATCCCTTCCAGTCCACTAAGTAATATAACTTGGACCTAGTGAGCTTAGAATCTAGGTTGTCCTTGACTTCAAATTTGGGTTCTCCGTTAACCAGTACCGGATTTGGTGGTGTTTTGACCCGAGTTCGAGGCTGAACAGGTTTTAATTGTGACACGTGGAATACAGGATGGATCTGCATTTTTGGAGGTAAAGATAGTTTTCCTGCGACAGGATTTATAATAGCCTTGAGGGTATAGGGTCCTAGATATCTGGGACGAAATGTTCGAGTTCCTCTTATGGGCATGCCGATATGCCAACCAGACTTATAGGGCCCTAGATATCTGGCATGTGGTTTAAATAGCCCAGGTAAAGTAGTTCCAGGCCAAGTAGTTCCAGGCCGAGCCACACCCAAAACACTAGACCGCATGGCTTGGTTCTAAAGAACTGAGCTTTGTAATAAGCGTCCATGTTGGATTAAGGTCCAAAACTGGTATTGCTTTATTTCTGATAATGAGCCTGGCGCCAAAGGCGCCAGGACTGACTCCATGAATGTTTCTGATGGAGTTTCAAGGCCCTTGGGGCCAGTGTGAAGGGCTTTAGCCACACTGCTGCCAGGGGGCTGTTATACCTAAGGGGGTCAGGGGCATGGATTGTGACAGATGTTTTGGCAATGCATTGGTTTATGACCTCATACATGAGTGGATGGCCTTGAATGGGAAGGGCATTGGACCATGGCAAGACCGAGCTTATGATCATCAGATCTAGACCTAGACTAGGGAAACTTGCATTACAGTATGAATCTTTCTGGATTGCGATCACAAGATTCTGACAAAGGACAAAATAAAAATCTTAGGAGTGACATTTGATCAGTCCTTGAATATTTCCAACCATGTTACTGGTGTGGTGTCAACATCGGCCTACTACATTAGGCTTCCTTCACACATTCAGCCTTTTTTATCACAACAGGGATGCAAAACAATTGCTCGAGTTATCATCTCTTCTCAAATGTAATGTACTGTGGCTCTCTTCTCATAGGGTTGGGCAAAACAGAA
This sequence comes from Ambystoma mexicanum, assembly GCF_040938575.1. Taxonomy (NCBI): domain Eukaryota; kingdom Metazoa; phylum Chordata; class Amphibia; order Caudata; family Ambystomatidae; genus Ambystoma; species Ambystoma mexicanum. Next base: position 184,165,518 of record NC_090929.1, read on the forward strand.
CTCGATAAACTCCAAGTGGTGCAGAACAGCACGTTTAGAGCCATCATGGGTTTACGAAAGTTTGCTCATGTATCGGAAATAAGAAGAAATCTCCACTGGCTACCTATTGCAGAAAGGATTGAATTTAGGTTGCTTTCCATTACGTATAAGTTCCTCAACTGGTCCTCTCATGCTTATATTTCGAATAGATTGAAGTATAGACGGGGGCACACACCCTTCACTCGAATGGTGATAAAAACTTGGAAATTCCAAAAACTTCACTGGAACTGGTCAGAAGGGGCGCTTTCTGGGTACCTGCCCCGGCGAGATGGAATGCTCTACCCTCAGGTCTTAGAAACTGCTCGACACGCGAGCTGTTCAAGAATAAACTTAAGACATACCTATTTCAAATAGGGGGACCATTTGACTCCTACAATCTGACTGCTTGCTATTGACTATCTTCTGTGCCCGAATGCCTCTGTGCCACTTTGGTTGCGCCTAGCCACTAACTTAAAGTAAAACATGTAAATCGGTCAGCCCACAGTCATAAGCATCTTTGGAAAATACCTGGTTGAACTCCATAAATATTTTCCTCAACTGGTCTTTTTCTTCTACATTTATACACGCATCAGCAGCCTGAAAACTCTGGGAAATCCTCTAAAGGAGGGACCTCTGTGCTGTCCTCTAACCGTGTGACAGTGTCTCTTTCGAGAGTCCTTACCCTCAAATATTTTGGAATATTGACCTCCACTTCAATATGCTTCTTTTCTCTTTTAGATTCACATAATTCAAATAGGACACAATCATCCCGATGACAGCATATAATTTCACTTGGCTCATAAGAGAACAAAGACTGAACTTTAGAGATTCCCTTTGGCTTGGAATCCAATGATTCACCCTGGGTAGTCGGATAGATTTCACGGATATTGCCGATCACTAGGTTACTGAAGTCAGCAATGTAGTAAGATTTCTGTACTGCCATTCCTAATGCTGTACTTTCTTTCAAATACATGTCTTGACACCATTTATTGTCCACCAGCATTTGAATGGGTCCATCCCCAATCTCTACCAATGGTGTATATTCACATTCCATTCCTTGTTGCTTTATGGATTAATTTAGGCACACAAATGCACCAGAATCTTTCATCTGTTTTCCCTTCCTGTATTTTAATGCTACTGTAAATTGTCTGGTAAATGCAGGGACGGTAACATCCTTTTTCACTTGAAGTTCAATAGCATATGGCATCATTTGGGTACAATGGTAAGCTTGTCTCTTGTTTTCAAATTCGGGTGCAGCTCCACCGAATCTGGACCAGACCTTTTGATTTAGAAAGTCCAACACAATACACATTCTGTGCATGATGTTATTTCCCAGATACAATTTGTTTTGTGTTCCGCTCATGGTCCACACATTGCAATGAATGCTTTTAGAGCCAATTGTAATCTTTACCATGCATCTTTCTACAGTTCTTTGTCCCAACTCAGGGTCATGAAGGCCAATGGTGTGTTGATTTTTAATTTCAAAATTTGGGATTGCTGCTCAAGCGCCAAAGTGGCTTCATTCATTTTGGAGTGCCCATTCTTCTCCCATGTGTGTTTCTGCAATTGTTGAAATGCATTTTTCCTGATCTGACTCTGGAGTAACATTTGGTTTGTATTTTTATTCGTTTAGATAAAAACTCAATGTGTTTTCATCTATTTCTGGTTGACAGTTTTTCTTGGGTTCCAAATAAATCGCCAAAGATTGCTTCTATTTCTCCTCGCATTTCATCCTGACACATGAGAATGACAGTGACACTAGGCACGCAGCCATTCTGAAGATGTACTTCCACTGCACTTTCTGACTTAGCAATGGTGCAGTATTCTTTTATGCTGTTGCTTTGGGTCATTATCTTCTAAGGTTTCAATGTTTTTTGGCTAAGGACCACAAGGCCCCTTTATCCCTCCAATGAGGAGCGACAGTCTCCCCAGGCAATTTTTTCCAATGAGGAAGGGTATTCCATTAATGGGTATGACCAACACTTCCTGTCTCATTCTTTGCTTCCCTATCTTTATGTCAACCTCAGTGACAACTTCATTAGGTATATCTACCCCATTGAAGCTGTGCACTGGGCCTCACCTTTACATAGTTGTGTGGGTAGCTCCCCCATTGATACTTGCATCAGTTCTCTTGACATTATTGTTGCTTGGGCACCTGTGTCAATAATAGCAAACATAGCAAACACGTTACATCATTTTTCTTCAACAGTGATGGGGGCATAGCATCTGTCCTCAAACTCTTCAAGTACGCATAGAACGTGTGCATTGTTATGGATCTCAGGACTTACCTTTTTTTGCTAGGCAAAGAGGCATTTGGAATGACATTTCAGCCTCCTTTTTGTCTATTTCTTTTTGAATTTCTTTGTCTATTCTTCTGGGCTCAGAACCCATTTGAAGTGTATTCACTGACTGCCCCTATGATTTGGGACCACCAGTGTTCACACCCCAATTTCTCAATGTTTTCACGATTGTCTGCATCCTCTCTACTTACCTCCACTCATGTTTTCTTGTTTTTAAATCGGCAAGCAATTCAGAATTTTAATTCAAAGGGTGATTCATGGGCATCTGCATTTTCATCATGACAGAGGAGACTAGCTAGTAACTTGTCACTATGTGCAAGATCATTCCTATGACCTTCTGTACCTTCACTTGGTTGTTGCTTTTGAACTGTACATAATTTTCCAATTTGCTCAGACAACATTTTAACGTGGACCTCTAAGCGCTGAAACCTGTCCATATCTCTGAATTCGTCTCTTTGTGGTCTAGGCCGGTAATGGTTAAAATCACCTTGATTTGGCCTGATCTCGTAGCTTTCAGGAGATTGATTTCTGTTTATGTTTCCCCTGAAATCTTATGACATAGGAGGTGGAGAACGTGGAGTGACCATCCTCTGACCATAGTCAACCCGTGGTGGGGATTGACTATATTGGCAACGTACATAATACATATTTTGCTTTTCAATTGGTGGAAACTGTTCCCTATGCTAATTTTCATTTTCAATGAATCCATCCACATACCTTGGTCTTTCTTGGTCACCATACACCATTGTGTTTGTGTCAAATCTACTCTGGGCCCCAAATGTCTTGTATGGGCCATTGCACAACTGATTTTGATTGTTATTTAGGCCTGGCATATCGTGATGAAACCCCACTCTGGGAGAACTACCAGGCAACGAAGGCTAATGTAAGAACCTCTGTTGCTGGGATCAATGTATTGGAACATAGGAGTCTGGGGTGGTGTTCTATGTGGGTCCACGCCCCATTGATTAGGTGTCATGTCATTCTGTGCCTGGTTTGGGCTGATTCTAGCAGCATTTTTACAGGTTTTACCTAAAAAATCGCTAGTGTGGATTCCGTAGACTTTGATTTTGTCCCATTATTCCTAGACCCCTCCTCTTTCTGATTAAATATCACCTCATACAGTTTGTTCGCCTGTTCAATTTTCCATTCTGATGGTTTTTCCTGTGAAATGCACGGATTAATTGGGAGACAATTTCTTTTTGGAGCCCATAGAAATATGAAGTTTTACATTTTACTGAGTTAGGATTAAAGGTCACATCAAAACATGAGAATGACCTTTTTAAGTTTTGAAAGAATTGGCAAGGGGATTCGTTTTATTGTGCAGCCATGCTATAAGCAGCTTTCTTGGCCTGCTGTATAGACTGATAGGGTGAGAACTGGTGTCTAATTTCTTTCTCAAAGCCTCCCCACGACACATTTTCCTGTTCATTTACACCACAGAGAGTACTAGCAGAAGCCGCATCTACAGTGATGTGAGAATACCACCTATATTGTTTGATAGGAATCTGAAGGGTCTTGAATATATTATGGACCGCTTCCAAATGATATTCAATGCAACAATCTCCTCCTTTTTTGAACTGTGTAATCAAGGTCTTTTTAAATGTAATAATGTTTAAAGGACTATGTGGTGCATTCTCGAATGTTCCATTTTGTTGCTTACTCCTGTTCTCTTGTGGGTGAGAATGTGTATGAGCAGTTGCAAGTGATGCAGACCCTAACATTGGATCATTATCAGGCCTGGCCATGTGGACAGCTGCTGGTAAATTTCCCTGACTAGGGCTGTGACCAAATTCAGCTTCAGTGAACCTGGTACATTCCTATGTTTCTTGAGTCTTAAGATCAAAGATTTGCAGTTTCAATTCTCTGTACTGGGCATGAAGCTGCTGTGCTGCATGGCAAAAAATTTGAATTCTCATCACTGACTTTATTGACTATTTCCTGCAATTCTTTAATCTGTGTCTAATAACGATCAACTGTTTTTGCTTTTTCTTCATTCTCATCCAGCAATTTAAATATTTCTTGTTCCATGGCCCGGAATTCCCTATCTCTTTCACTTTTATCTTTTCTAAGGGTTTGAATTTCTGAAATTGCAACCTCTTTGTCCTGTCTTTCATCATCTAATACTGTTTTTAAATGGAATGTTTGCTCACTTTCAGAAAATGGTTTATCTATGTGAGACAGCCAACAGTAAAGTCATTTCATTTGGCCTGCAATTACGTGTCTAATTCCCCATTTTCTTCCATTTGGAGCAACCACTTTCGTTCTGCATCTAAATCATCTTGCACGTTGCTAATGACCTCACAGTCTTTCCTTTGCAACTTTATGGGTCTGTGTAGCAGAAACCAAAGTTTTGCACACAATGATGCAATCCTTCTCTTCCTTGCGCTCTGAGGCTCGAAACAGTCTAAGGACGCACGTTTGAACAATACTTCCTTCATCAAAAATACCTTCAGATGCCTCTTTTTCCACTTCAGTGCTAACTCCATTTTTCCATGTTATCAGATTTTTATGTGACCAAGTTGCGTAAGCATAGAGTTTTGTTTCAAAATAATCTGATAACTAAGAAAATTCAGCCTGAATTTGAGAAATGGCAGTACTATTGCCAATAACACTATAACAAAATGAAAATGTGAACACAGCTCTGCACTACCTCACATCTCTAACTCAGAGAATGAGTGCCCAATATGGTTATGCTTTATGATACAAGGCTACTACCAGTAATCACTTTATTACTTCCCGGCCAACACAGAAAATTGTTAGAGGTATTTTGGCTGTATTATTGGTTGGTGGTATTTTTGGTATTTTGGTATTTTTGGCATTTCATGGTATGAGCCTAACTTGAGATTACCACCTAACAATTCTTCTTATACCGGGGTCACAAACGGTAAGCAAAGAGTGGACCTAGTCCCTTGCAGTATTTTAATTGCAATACCACATTATGCCCTTTTGGTGGTATTTCAAAATACATTTATCAAGTAAACAGGATATTGTCATTCACACACATAGCCCCTCTGAAAAACCAGTTCACTTACCACACATTGCAAAATTATTTACTGCAGGCGGTACGAAAAATTCACTATTTGTTATTCACAGTGCCCTTTGTTCCCAGCACAGGCCATAACACATAATAAGCATACCTATTCAATATACTGATTTCTATGTTTTTTAAATAGAAGATAAAAATTATGCAGAACATTCAAACAGAATAAACAAAACACAGTGTCCTCCAGAGTATTTTACATATGTGACTCAAAACGTAACTGAACCATACAGAAATGTGACTAATCTACAGTTACTTTCCCCACACAATATGTGCTTTGAATTTCTTAATGAAAACTTCCCTCACGGTAGCTGGCTTTTCTCATAACCAGCTATAAATCCTCCCTTTTTTGATAAGTGCCAAAGGTCCTGTTTAAACTGACCTTGACACTCGCAATTAAACTTAGCAGAATATAAGCTTCTGTTACATCTGAGTTTTATCCCAATAACGGAGAAACATAAACACAGCTGTCTATGTTTAAAATGTGCAGTGCAGCACCTAAATAAATGAATTACCCACCCTACACTATCAAACCATTCACTCCCTCGTACCTCAATTAACTGAACTCACCAAGAATAATAGTTGATCATGCATGTGTGCCTGGCTGCTGGTTCACTCCCTCTGTGCTTGGAAAGAGCCCACAACGTTCTCTGCCAGCCTTTCCCCCTTTTCTGCCACAATCTTCTCTCAGGGTCAGTCAAAGACTAAGAGTCCCCAAAACTGCAAGTCTTCTGAGACAACTACCAGCCCAGGAGCCTGAGAGAGAGAGAGCCTCATCAGGCCAGCCCTTTTAAGCTCTCTCCCTAAGCCTACTCATGTATATATGTTGCACCCATATGAAATATAAGATCTCAGTGCCGTTTCCTGCTCTGAAAGTCTTTTAAACAATTAACTAGTTTTGAGCAAAACGGATTTCACTTTCCACAATTCTGACTTGCCACATCTTCATTCAAACACAGCGCAGACTTAATTCTGTGCATTTTATTTATTGCATTTCCAAACTAACCTTGCACAGCCCAAATGCCTTGCACATTGAGTTCATCAATCTGCACCAAGTTATATAAAAGTCATGAACTGACTTGCTCTGAATATTAGATGCGGGTATTAGTGGTTAGCCTATGTTAGTCTCATGTTTTTTTTTCATTGCAACTCAGCCCACATCTGTGGTGTAAGGGTGCAAAGTGATAACTTCCTTTTATGCAATACCAAATTCAAACCCTTCATTTTTCTGTCATGTGTTCCCTGCATTTCCTATCTGACATCTATTAGGTTCAGCCTGAGAATGACACCTGAATCTCACACTATTGCTCACTACTGGAATCAATCTTCTACCCTTATTGAAATATGGAGCCCTAGCTAAAATGTAGCGTCACCGTTGAAATTAAGGGTCACCTCTCCCTATAGGGCAAAAGGTGTTTAATCACTGTTCATCTGTAAAATGCATGATCATTGTAACTTATAGACCCAGTTATATTGTGAAAATCAAGGGCATAAATTAATTTGCATTGAATAGAGACCAGTACACCGTTCACTATTTTGAATACTTGTGGATATGCACTTTTTACTTTTAAATATTCTTTCAGGGGATCCATTTTCTTACTTTCAAGTTTTTTAGTGGACACAAGATAGCATGACTCTGCACAGGATAGTCACTCTAATGGCTCCCTCTGGCAAATCTCTCCCCATGCCCCGGCATCTGCACAGTGGCTTCAGCTACTGTCAGGATCCAACTCCAGGTGGATTATTTATGGTTCTGCTCCTAAACCCAGGACTCCATTTTACTTCAGTTATTGTCTGGAATGGGCTTCCCATAGATGGCATTGAAACCTGTCTTCCAGAATAGATAATTTCTTCCTCCTGTTAAAAACAGTCAGTCTCCTTATGGAATCTGTGACATTCTTCCTGATTCCTCTGTTTTTCTGCTCTGGATATTTCCCAAATCTCTCCTTCCTCTGCATGATGTTTGACCTTTCAAAAGGGAAACCCCTCTCTCTATAAAGTTATTTGTGATGAAATTATTTTCTTTTTGTTCCCCTGCACGACAGTTCACTAAATTTCACCCCATACACTTGGGGGTCGATTCATGGAAATAATGTGCGCCGAAAATTCCTGCGCAGAGGTGCCAAAACGTGTGAATCGCAGGAAAAGTGGAAAATTGCAGTGCACGTGCGAAAATCGCAGGGAAACCAGCGCACAGCGATTCATGGAAGTCCGTGCGCGAGAAAAACATTGGATGTGCGCTAAAAATGTGCGCCGCGCACAGGTCATCCAACAGCGTGCACCACGGCCACTGCGAAATCGCACATAGCGCGGCGCACATCACAAAAGTAGGCGGAACACGGGGCGTAACACTCGGAATGGGGAACAACGTGTGAAAATATGGGCATCACGGGGGAAGTACAGGAGGCAAGTGCGCGGAATGCCCACACACTCACCTACAACCTGTATTCATGGAATCAAATAGGGCAAACCAGCGCACGGTCAAAGACGCGCACAGGGCCAAACAAGTACGCCACAAGAAAGCAGGCGGTAGCGTCCTTGCGCCTGAAAAAAATGTGCGCCAAAATGTGCGATAACAAAAAGCACCCATATACAGCCATGATGAATGGTCCATACAGTGGCCCTCTAGGACAAATGAGGTGCAAAGGGGTACCGACAAACACGGACACTCGCTGTGTGAAAAATAGCGTGTGCGTGTGTACCTGGGTGCGCGGGAAGTCCCACACGCGATTGGCCTGGGTACGTGTACTTCGGGGTGCGCGGGAAGTTCCACACGCGATTGGCCTGGGTACGTGTACTTCGGGATGCGCGGGAGGTTCCACACGCGATTGGCCTGGGTACGTGTACTTCGGGGTGCGCGGGAAGTCCCACACGCAATTAGCCTGGGTACGTGTACTACGGGGTGTGCGGGAAGTTCCACACGCGATTAGCCTGGGTACGTGTGTTTCGGGGTGCGCGGGAAGTTCCACACGCGATTGGCCCAGGTACGTGTGTTTCGGGGTGCGCGGGAAGTTCCACACGCGATTGGCCTGGGTACGTGTACTTCGGGGTGCGCGGGAAGTTCCACACGCGATTGGCCTGGGTATGTGTACTTCGGGATGCGCGGGAAGTTCCACACGCGATTGGCCTGGGTACGTGTATTCCGAGGTGCGCGGGAAGATTCACACGCGATTTCAGCAGGGTACGTGTATTTAGGTGGTGCCGGGGAATGCTACACGCGATTTGGCCGTGTGGGTCCTCCCAGGTGTTCCCTCTACACCCTCCACGGCCACTGCAGGCAGCCCACACCACAGGGGACTACCCTGCACCCCAGCTCATGTCCCACAGGCAACCCATCCACCATGGCCATGCCCCCCAGCCAACCCACATGTCACCTTGCACTACTGACCACCAACACATGTCTCCCAGCACCCCCACCCCCCAGCATCCAGGGGCAGCCTCCACCAGGCCCCCACTCATGTCTACCACCACCCCCACCCCCCAGCCACCAGGGGCAGCCTCCACCAGGCCCCCACTCATGTCTCCCTGCACCCCCACCCCCCAGCCACCAGGGGCACCCTCCACCAGGCCCCCACTCATGTCTACCACCACCCCCACCCCCCAGCAGTGCAGGGGCAGCCTCCACCAGGCCCCCACTCGTCTCCCACCACCCCCATCCCCCAGCCACCAGGGGCAGCCTCCACCAGGCCCCCACTCATGTCTCCTACCACCCCCACCTCCCAGCAGTGCAGGGGCACCCTCCACCAGGCCCCCACTCATGTCTCCCTGCACCCCCACCCCCAGCCACCAGGGGCAGCCGCCACCAGGCCCCCACTCATGTCCTCCTGCACCCCCAACCCCCAGCCACCAGGGGCACCCTCCACCAGGCCCCCACTCATGTCTACCACCACCCCCACCCCCCAGCAGTGCAGGGGCAGCCTCCAGCAGGCCCCCACTCATGTCTACCACCACCCCCACCCCCCAGCAGTACAGGGGCAGCCTCCACCAGGCCCCCACTCATGTCCCCCTGCACCCCCACCCCCCCGCCACCAGGGGCAGCCTCCACCAGGCCCCCACTCATGTCTCCTATCACCCCCACCCCCCAGCAGTGCAGGGGCACCCTCCACCAGGCCCCCACTCATGTCTCCCTGCACCCCCACCCCCCAGCCAGCAGGGGCAGCTGCCACCAGGCCCCCACTCATGTCCCCCTGCACCCCCACCCCCCAGCCACCAGGGGCACCCTCCACCAGGCCCCCACTCATGTCTACCACCACCCCCACCCCCCAGCAGTACAGGGGCAGCCTCCACCAGGCCCCCACTCATGTCCCCCTGCACCCCCACCCCCCCGCCACCAGGGGCAGCCTCCACCAGGCCCCCACTCATGTCTCCTATCACCCCCACCCCCCACCCCCCAGGGGCAGCCTCCACCAGGCCCCCACTCATGTCCCCTGCACCCCCACCCCACAGCCACCAGGGGCAGCCTCCACCAGGCCCCCACTCATGTCTCCCTGCACCCCCACCCCCCAGCAGTGCAGGGGCAGCCTCCACCAGGCCCCCACTCATGTCTCCCACCACCCCCACCCCCCAGCCACCAGGGGCAGCCTCCACCAGGCCCCCACTCATGTCTCCCATCACCCCCACCCCCCAGCAGTGCAGGGGCACCCTCCACCAGGCCCCCACTCATGTCTCCCTGCCGCCCCACCCCCCAGCCACCATGGGCAGCCTCCACCAGGCCCCCAATCATGTCCCCCTGCACCCCCACCCCCCAGCAGTGCAGGGGCAGCCTCCACTGGGCCCCCACTCATGTCCCCCTGCACCCCCACCCCCCAGGGGCACCCTCCACCAGGCCCCCACTCATGTCCCCCTGCACCCCCACCCCCCAGCAGTGCAGGGGCAGCCTCCACCAGGCCCCCACTCATGTCTCCCTGCACCCCCAACCCCCAGCCACCAGGGGCACCCTCCACCAGGCCCCCACTCATGTCTCGCTGCACCCCCACCCCCCAGCCACCAGGGGCACCCTCCACCAGGCCCCCACTCATGTCTACCACCACCCCCACCCCCCAGCATCCAGGGGCACCCTCCACCAGGCCCCCACTCATGTCCCCCTGCATCTCCACCCCCCAGCCACCAGGGGCACCCTCCACCAGGCCCCCGCTCATGTCTCCCTGCACCCCACCCCCAGCCACCAGGGGCAGCCTCCACCAGGCCCCCACTCATGTCTACCACCACCCCCACCCCCCAGCCACCAGGGGCAGCCTCCACCAGGCCCCCACTCATGTCTCCCTGTACCCCCTACCTCCCAGCCACCAGGGGCACCCTCCACCAGGCCCCCACTCATGTCTACCACCACCCCCACCCCCCAGCAGTGCAGGGGTGCAGGGGCACCCTCCACCAGGCCCCCAATCATGTCCCCCTGCACCCCCACCCCCCAGCAGTGCAGGGGCAGCCTCCACCAGGCCCCCACTCATGTCCCCCAGCCAACATGTCACCACAATCTAGATCCCTGGCCCTTATGGTCAGCCTCCAAATGCCAAACACCCACCCGAGTATTGCATCCACCCACTTAGAAATGGCAAAAACATGATAGAATCCCAATTGCAAGTTTGGAAATGAACACATGTCCCTCACATACACCCAATGGGTGTCAGTGAATGTCAAAACCCATATCATGATATGCATGAAACCAATGAGATGATACTACACATTGAAGTTTGAAGAAAAAATATGTATTAAACACAACATAAATTGAATCAAAAATAAAGAAACAATAATGGAATTTTTTTTTTTAAAACCAGCAGGTACGTGAAATAATGCAAAACCACAAATCATAATGCAAACGAAAGGTGTCCAAAGTCACAGTCCACAAAAGTTAATCCAATGGAAAATTAAAATCGAAAACCATTGCTCCATGGGGAAATCATAAAAAAAAATGAAAATCCAAAAGTCAACTATGTACAGATAAACAATCCAGGGTCCATGATCCCAACCGAAGAAATGAAACCTATCTAATAACACTACCTAAAAAAATAAACTATATACAAAAATGTGGGCCATTGTCCAAAAGGTCCAAAAAAAATGCTAAACCAAAGGAAACCTAACACTAACTACAGAACTATTTACAAGCAGTTCTCCGCCCTGACCCTGCATTTTTTCACGTACCTGCTGGTTTATTTTTTAAAAATATCAATTATTGTTTATTTATTTTTTATTCAATTTATGTTGCGTTTAATACATATTTTTTCATCAAACTTCAATGTGTAGTATCATCTCATTGGTTTCATGCATATCATGATATGGGTTTTAACATTCACTGACACCCATTGGGTGTATGTGAGGGACATGTGTTCATTTGCAAACTTGCAATTATGGTTCTATCATGTTTTTGCCATTTCTAAGTGGGTGGATGCAATACTCGGGTGGGTGTTTGGCATTTGGAGGCTGACCATAAGGGCGAGGGATCTAGATTGTGGGGGCCTGGTGGAGGCTGCCCCTGCACTGCTGGGGGGTGGGGGTGGTGGGAGACATGGGTGGGGGCCTGGTGGAGGGTGCCCCTGCACTGCTGGGGGGTGGGGGTGCAGGGAGACATGGGTGGGGGCCTGGTGGAGGCTGCCCCTGGTGGCTGGGGGGTGGGGGTGCCGGGAGACATGAGTGGGGGCCTGGTGGAGGCTGCCCCTGGTGGCTGGGGTGTGGGGGTGCAGGGGGACATGAGTGGGGGCCTGGTGGAGGGTGCCCCTGCACTGCTGGGGGTGGTGGTGGTGGTAGACATGAGTGGGGGCCTGGTGGAGGCTGCCCCTGGTGGCTGGGGGGTGAGGGTGATGGGAGACATGAGTGGGGGCCTGGTGGAGGCTGCCCCTGCACTGCTGGGGGGTGGGGGTGGTGGGAGACATGGGTGGGGGCCTGGTGGAGGCTGCCCCTGTACTGCTGGGGGGTGGGGGTGATGGGAGACATGAGTGGGAGCCTGGTGGAGGGTGCCCCTGGTGGCTGTGGGGTGAGGGTGATGGGAGACATGAGTGGGGGCCTGGTGGAGGCTGCCCCTGCACTGCTGGGGGGTGGGGGTGGTGGGAGACATGGGTGGGGGCCTGGTGGAGGCTGCCCCTGCACTGCTGGGGGGTGCGGGTGATGGGAGACATGAGTGGGGGCCTAGTGGAGGGTGCCCCTGCACTGCTGGGGGGTGGGGTGGTGGTAGACATGGGTGGGGGCCTGGTGGAGGCTGCCCCTGCACTGCTGGCGGGTGGGGGTGGTGGTAGACATGGGTGGGGGCCTGGTGGAGGCTTCCCCTGGTGGCTGGGGGGTGGGGGTGCAGGGAGACATGAGTGGGGGCCTGGTGGAGGGTGCCCCTGCACTGCTGGGGGGTGGGGGTGGTGGTAGACATGGGTGGGGGCCTGGTGGAGGGTGCCCCTGGTGGCTGGGGGGTGGGGGTGGTGGTAGACATGGGTGGGGGCCTGGTGGAGGCTGCCCCATCACTGCTGAGGGGTGGGGGTGATGGGAGACATGAGTGGGGGCCTGGTGGAGGCTGCCCCTGGGGGCTGGGGGTGCAGGGGGACATGCTTTGGTGGGCAGTAGTGCAAGGTGACATGTGGGTTGGCTGGGGGGCATGGCCATGGTGGATGGGGTTCCTGCAGGACATGTGCAGGGTAGGCCCCTGTGGTGCGGGCCACCTGCAGGGGCCGTGGAGGGTGTAGAGGGAACACCTGGGAGGACCCACACGTGCAATTCACGTGTGGTGCTCCCCGCGCACCCCTTTAATACACGTACCCTGATGAAATTGCGTGTGATACTTCCTGCGCACCCCTGAAATACACGTACCGTGCTGCTTTTGCGTGTGATACTTCCCGCGCACCCCTGAAATACACGTACCCTGCTGATTTTGCATGCGATACTTCCCGCGCACCCCTGGAATACATGTACCCTGCTGATTTTGCGTGTGATACTTCCCGCGCACCCTGGAATACACGTACTCTGCTGCTTTTGCGTGTGATACTTCCCGTGCACCCCTGGAATACACATACCCTGCTGTTTTTGCGTGTGATACTTCCCGCTCACCCCTGCAATACACGTACCCCGATGGAATCGCGTGTGATGCTTCCCGCGCACCCCTGAGATACACGTACCCTGCTGCTTTTGCGTGTGATACTTCCCGCGCACCCCTGAAATACACGTACCCTGCTGCTTTTGCGTGTGTTACTTCCCACGCACCCCTGATGCACACGTACACAGGACAATCGCGTGTGGAACTTCCCGCGTACCACTGAAATACACGTTCCCCGCTTGGCGTTTGCAGTTTGCCAGCCCTGTGAACTGGTCCAGGGTTAGCGCAGCCCTTTGCGATTATTTTAGGATTTTGAAGGCTTTTCCTTGCGCGACGGCGTTCTTGGGGGCGTAACTGGCGCTGCTGCAGGGGCGCTGCGCTGCGCCACGGCTGGTTTTGGATGTGAAAATCCATGAATACGCTGTGCGCGGAAATCGATTTTAGCGCACGCGGCTGGCGCAGACATTCGCACGGGCACGCTGTGCGCCAGCCCCCGTGCGCCACTTTTGTGCGAATTTCTATGAATTACCTTGTCGATTGGGTAAGAGCATGACAATCTGTTGGTGATTGGGACGGTCTTCAAATTTCTGCCTCCCCTTTGCCGGAAAAGAGATCAAATGTTCCATTTTGACCGACACCCCAGCACAATGAAATCACCAAGTGTACAATTGGACGAGATAAGCACAAAGTTATTAAAAAGACATTTCATAATAATTCCACCTCCTTAAACAAGACGTCATCATCCTTTTCATCATCCTTTTCAAAGTGAGCTGTTTCCTTTAATGTGTTTTAGTTTAAGATAGGATAAATAGAAGAGAAGGAATTTCGATTTTTCTTTGGGTCACACAGCTGAAAAGATATGCAGGGTTCTATCTCTTGAAAAATTCTAATTTTGAAACAGCCTGGTTTCAAAATGTATTGTTCAGTTTTATTTTTGCTTTTTCCACATGTCCCTTTTTCAATGCATCATCACAAACACAATACGTGAACCCGCTTCTTTGAACATAAGATTCATAATGGGGGTCATTACGACCCTGGCGCCAAGGGGTTAATGGCGCCGTAAAAGGCTGCGGCGCCGTTAACCCCTTAGCGCCTAATTAGGAGGTCCCTTTGCGGGACCCGACCTTAACGGCTGGCTAGGCCAGCCGTTAAAGTAGGGACCTGCAAAGGGACTTTCGAGGTAAGTATGGTACAGCAATTTGCGGTATCGTACTTACCGCCTTCCCCATTCCCATTGTGCCCTATGGGGCAAAAATGGGAATGGGGAAGGGCCATGGTGAAATGGGGAAGTACCCCCACGCCAACCTTGGAATGGGGTGGTACTTCCCCATTTCACCATGGCAGACTTGTTACAATACAGGCACCAACCATGGTGCTAATAGCGCCTTGGTTTAGCGCTGGTTTTGTAATGAGGGCCATACATTCTTTAATAATAAAGCTCCCATTTATGCCTTCCAAATGTTACACTGCACATTTCCCAGAGCCTGGAAAGGAAGGGTAGATATATAACTTCCACCTTTCTGTGTCTTTCAAGAAGAGATGAAATCCACTTTACAGGCTTGGTGAAGTCTGGCAGGTTGTACAAACTTCACCTTGGAATAATGGCACCTTAAAGGAAAATGCACCAGAAAGTAATCTACAGTGTCAAAGGTGCCTGAAAAGTCAAGAAGTATCAGAGGGGAGAATGTTTTGCATCGCACGCAGAAAGGAGTGAGCCACAGACAGAGAGGAGAGTGGCCTTCCGAGGACTGACAGGGGCAGAAACCAGATTGAAGAATGGAGTTAGAGGTAATAAAAGACGAAAGTTGAGAGTAAAGTAAGCAAGACGTTCTACAAGTTTAGAAGGATAAGGAAGGATTGATATCGTACGGAAATTGTATGGAAGAGAAGGGTCAAGAGAGAGATTATTTTAAGACAGGGAGTATAGTGACATGCTTAAAAGAGGAGGGACCAAGTAGCACCCCCTATGAGTCTGCAAGCTTATTGGCAGAAAATAGCATTTAGAAACAAAATGGCTTCGTTCAGCGTTTGTAGGCAGATGGAGAAAAGGGTCCACAGTGAATTTTCAGGTGGGCTCATCCTTCCTAGCAGGGACAGCAATCTTGAACCCCGATCAGCTGGTCCTTCCCCCTGCCAATAAAAAAGAAGTTGCCTGCAAGCCAAAAGGTCCAATAGAACCTAAACGCCCTCCTTAGCAAGTGAGAGGAAGCAAAAGGGCCTCATCATGAGTTCAGTGATAATACAGCAGTAATTCCTCTTTGGCCGCCGTGGTGTCTGGCAGAAAAAACGCTGTATTACATCTTGGTGGGAGCACACACACACCATTGGTGTTAACGGTAATTCTGTCTGCCCAAAAATGAGTGCCAGGCGATAATTGCATCTGGAATTGACAAAATTACTGTTACCACTGATTCATTCATTCACTGCTAACTCCGCCAGCAGAATTACAGCCGGTGGAATTACTGCAGGGGAATTTCCACTGGCGGAAATAGTGTAATTGCCGGAACGGGAAGCACAGCAGTGGCCATACTGAAAAAGCTAATGCACCCCGAATGCCCCATTTCCAGTTGCCACCCAGACCCTGAAGGAAGAGAAAGCATGTGTCAGGGCAAAGAGAAAGGAACGTGCCCGATGCGTGCCTGATATGCGGCTCAGAAAACATAAATCCTCACTGATGCGGTAGTAGCAAACGCCAAAGACCTCTATGGCTCTAAGCACAGAAACACATCTGGCCAGAGGAAGGCTTCCATCTGGGCTAGCATCAGCAGCAAGGATATGGCGGTAGGCACAGTCCCATGGGACAGCGAGGACAGCAGAAAATGGTGGAATATCAAGGCCAGGGTTTGCAGCCTACAAGCAAAACAGAGGCAGGAGGCATCTGCCATAGGTGGTGGCACTGTGGAACTCCTAGTACTGGCCCCGTGGGAGGAGAAGGTCAACAGCATCCACCTCAGGTATGGCATTGAGGGTGTTGGGAGTGCCGAGGTTGGAGCCAGCAGCCAAGCTGAAGCTGGTGAGTATGAATGCACTGGACAAATTACCATTCCATGCATGCGTCCCTCAGCATAGATGGGCCCAATGGACAGAGGAATGCGCAACCACATGCCAACGCACCCAATGGCAATGCCCCTGAATGTGTATGCAACAGAAGGTGTGCAACTCTGCACATACCCATGCACTGAAGTGCGAATTAGCATGTGAGCTCATGTAAATATGAGCAGCATGTGTGCTGGGAAAGGTCAAGTGTCAAAGTGAACCTTCAGCACAAGTGCATGTACAGGCCACATCATCAGACATCACATTACCCCTGCACTTGCGCGATCTGAATGACACCTGGCCTAGTAGGATCGTTGTCTGTCTTCCCCTTGTTCCCTCTCCCTGCCTCGTCGCGCCTTGAAACACTTGTGTACAGGCGCGTTACAAATGCCATATCATATCATATCATATCATATCAGCCCAAAAGGAAAAGGGCCCATGCCATTGTGGTGTACACCCTCAGCAGAACTTCCGCCCAACTTGCATTATCCATTTGAATTGGCCTGCAATCGAACCTGCCCCTCAGACCACATGGGTGTATAATGACCTTCCACCATGTAACATGTATGATTAGCAAGCCCACGTACAAGTATGCATGATGACTTACAGCATGTCTTTGTCCACTCAACAGGTTCACAGTTGATTCAGGAGGAGAATGCAAGCCCATCTACCTCCCATTGCTGGGCCACCAGTGGGACGACAACAACCACCACCCCAGAAAAGGGAAAAGCAGGAGTAATGGCAGGAGGGAGGCACCAGGGCCCATCAGCGTCATGGCAGCTGCAACCGCCTCTCCACAGCAGGCGCCTGTGGTCGTGTCAAGATAGCCAGATGCTGCTACTTGCACACTTCAAGCTGCTCCTGCACTCACCCATCGGCCCATGACACCCCCTCATCACCTAAGCCAGACAACCAGGCACATCTCCAGCATGACCTGGAATCTGAGGGTGGCACAGATGCAAATGGAGGTCAAATGGTTTTTTTTGTCCTTCTGCTTCAGCCCCATCCCTTCCCATAGCCCACCACCAATTGCACAGCAAAGTCTTGAGGCAATTTGAAGGAGGCTTGACACAACAGAGTAGCGACAGGTGAACATGGAGATACTTGCAGACACTAAAGTCCAGAATTGTAGGCAATCTGTGACTCTTTTCAGGGTGCCTCATTGGAGAATTACAAGGCTCTTGGAAAGGAACTGACAACAATCGTGAGTGGCAACTGACGCCCTGACCATGGTGGGACAGAGGGTGATAGAGCGCTTGCCGAGGGCATATAGGCCTTTGCTGGGTCAATGCAGACAAGCATGCTCCTGACACTCCGGCACATCCAGGTGCCAGAGTCTGACCAGTCCACCTAAGTGACCCCCATGGAGGGATCTGCAGATGGTAGACCAGTTCTATGAGGAATGTGCCCCTCCACAGCTAGAACTGCCTGGCAAGGATAAGAGGCCAATAAAATGAGTGACACAGTGCATTGCACCTTTTTTTCACCGGGCACAGGGGAGGTGGGTGGTTATGAGTTTTGGTGAGGTGGTTGGTGGGTAGGCAGGGTGTGTTGGGGAGAGGTGCGGGAGGGTAGGTTGGGGATGGGTTTTAGGGAGGGGCGAGGTGGGTGGGGAGGGTGTGTTGGGGATACCTTCTGTCACACATATCTATTAAATACTTGTTCCCTTGAAGCAATGCTAGCACATTCCTCATTGTGGGAATGTGATTTATTCAATAAATGGCTATATACAAAGGTGCAACAACAAGACTTGTTTAAACTAACAAGTAATCTGAATGCACTCCAAAAGGAAATTAAATCCCTTTATGTATGTACTGAGATTCTAAATAGACATTTGCAGTGATATATAATCACATGTGTATGAAACATATAGACACCAGTTATTCAATACTCCATCAACGTGATTCAGATTAGAAGTTTTACTCATCAATAAAAGTAAAGAATTCAAATTGTACTTGTGTTACAATCGTTCGTCCTGCTCTTCCTGATACTAGTGCAAATCCAGCTCCCTCGCACCGTCTCAGGCATTCCAGGCACTTGGCACTCGGACACAAATAACCCACAAAGCCAGAAGTGGGGTTGTAAAAGTGCTGTAATGTTAACACACACACCAGGCTCTGGAGGGCTGCATCGACTCTGCCCCCTCCCAGGCCTGGCTCATACTTATGTACAATGCAAAGCTACATATTAATCTCCTCCCATTAGCCGTACTTATTCATAACAATAGTTCATTTCGCCGAAGAAAAGGCAATCAAGTACATTTCGTAACTTCAGATTGTCTTTGCAAGTCAGGCTCTTATCAACCTTGGGACTTGAGCCAGCAGCATCCGAACTGTGTACATTCTCGAAGGGAGGGCTGTTCATGCCCGTCTCTGCGAGGCCTGCGGCATTCCACAGCTAGCTGGGCTGGTTGTGCTCTGGTGGTTCTCTGCGACATCTGCTTTCATGGCTGTTAGATGTTTAGGCCAGTCCTTATGTCAAATCATTAGGCCAGAGTTCCTGCTTCAGATGTGATGTATCTCGAACCAAAAGAAAGTGCAGAATCAGAAATGTACCACGTAACATGTGCCCACTTTTTTTTCATCTCTTCTTATTTTATCTATCAATCACTAACGAAAACCCTTGCACTACTTCTACATAAGCACATTGTAATAAAACTATTCTTACTCAATAAAGAAGCAGAAAAATAAAAAAAACATTACCAAACTAAGACAGCTTATTTATGTCTTTACTCATCTAAAGCCCTTCACTGTACTGTATTGCATAAACAGCAAGGGATGTGCTGGAAAGGCTGAAGAGCATGTTGCACAATTGGGATGTGATCCCCCAGTCGGTACAAAGGAAGAAGGAGTTTGGGGCTGCCCACGAACATCAGTTACAAAGGGTGGTGAAGGGAATGGACAAGGGAGGAAGTGCTGAATCAGAAATGTACCACGTAACATGTACTGAGATTCTAAATAGACATTTGCAGTGATATATAATCACATGTGTATGAAACATATAGACACCAGTTATTCAATACTCCATCAACGTGATTCAGATTAGAAGTTTTACTCATCAATAAAAGTAAAGAATTCAAATTGTACTTGTTCTAAAAGAAAGTATTGAGCCTCATTGTAAGTTTGCCGGTCTGGAAAGAAAAGTGCCGGTAAACTCAATGGCACCCTTGTTTCTGGACCGGCAAAATACTTGTTTTTTCCTCAAGCGTTGGGTGGGCAGGAGGCCAGCCACATCAGTCCCGACATTGATTTTATCTCAGGTGAGCTGCGGGAAGATCCAACACTGCTCCAGTACTCCCAAGGTGTGGAAATAAGCAACACGCTGCTGCTCTCTGCACCGATCCCAGGAGGTTTCAGGTAGCCACTGCCACGCCGCCTACTATACTGCAATGTCTTGATTTTGCTTTAATCTGGCCGAAACTACCATTGCAGACCACGAGGCTCTACTCAAAATGGCCGCCACCATACGTGTTTGTCACGTTGCCTAGCAACCACTCAGAAGCCCATTGGCCCGCCACCAATAATTTTTGGGAGAGGCCCCCCCGGAAGGCGCGAGCCGGCCCTCCCCTAAAGGCACTCCTTTAAGGCACAGGCCTGTCTGTGGCTATCTATGCCGGTCGAGCCACGGGCTGTGCCCTGCTCCACCTTACAACCACCTGTAAATACTATACTGCGCTGAAAACCTTCTTCCCTCCTCACCCTCCAGCCTTAGGCACACGCTATCACCCCACAAGCCGCTGGAACCACAGAATTAGCCCCAAACATCTACTGTTTGCTCTCTGCCGCCTGCCTGCAATTCCACCCCTGGTTTGTCTCGACAATAACGCTGTACTGCCCATCTACATCTGTGGTCCCGGACACTGAAGTTGCATATTACCACTTGTGTAACATACGGTATACCATAGACCAACAAGGCATTGGCCTACCGGGCCATGAAGGCCCTCACCCTGATTCGCAGCCATTGCCTGCCATCCAGCTACTGCATCTCAATCCCGGATAATGTAATTGTTGCATGTAACTTACTTGCCCTGCTCACCAGCTACTGCTTTGCATCCTAAAACGTTGCCTGCTGCTCTTAACCTTGCTCACTAGCTACAGCATTTTCAGCCCATGATGCCCAAAACTGGGACTACTGCATTCAGCCCACTGTGCCTTACTCACTAGCCACTGCTATTTAGCCTAAAACTATGATTGTTACACCTAGAATACTATGATTGTTGCACCTAGCCTACTGTGATTGTTGCACTTGGCCTACTGTGATTGTTGCACCTAGCCTACTGTGCCCTACTCACTAGCCACTGCTCTTTAGCCTTAAACTGTGATTTTCGCACCTAGCCTACTGTGCCCTACTCACTAGCCACTACTTTCTAGCCTAAAACTATGATTGTTGCACCTAGACTACCGTGATTGCTGCACCTAGCCTATTGTGCCTTACTCACTAGCCACTGCTCTCTAGCCTAAAACTGTGATTGTTGCACCTAGCCTACTGTGATCTTCTTTGCTCCCTACTGGTAGTACCCTATTGGCAACATCCTCAATCTAGCCGTCTATGTCAGGCAATGTTTTTCAATGTTTAGCAATTTGAACTTCTCTGCCAAACTGCGTTTAACCCATTGATAGCAACACGACATAGCCTACCACCACAGACCGCGCTGCATCACCATGTATGCGACGGGTATATATACAGTCCGAATAAGGGCCATTCTAGATCTGATTTCTGTGGCCAGTACCACAAGCCTATACCCCCCATCTATACCTCATGCAGCTATGATAGGTCATCTACCAGCATTCATGGACATCCCAGCGACACCACTGTTACCTAGTAACTTAAGTCCTGCACAACAACTAACCTCCAACGATCACATCCAGGACCCACCTAAAACGTATAGACCATGCAGCTTCTCTACCAGAAACCACAGACTTTGCTCTAGGTTACCCAAATTAAGCGAACCTCCCGCCAGGTCTTCAATCAATACTATTATCAAGAAATTATGCCCGCAACCTAAACCTTACAACTCCACCTTAATGATTCCACTCATCCACGAATGAAGAACTGCCAGCAGAACAAACCACTTCTTGCACCCCCCGTTAATAGAACAAATAACCAGAGTCCCCTAAAGCCACTAAGAGGAAACAATGCCCCACCCCTCAAAGGTGCCCTAATAAACAACTGCTCCTTAGTGGCACACGCCATGGAGATAGCTGACCTTTTACAGGTAGAAAAATTCGACTTCCTTGCCATCACAGAGTCTTGGCTTCATGTCACAGTCGGCCCGCCATCATGCTGCCAGTCCCAGAGGGGTACACAATACTCAGAGCAGACAGAACCGAGACATGCGGTGGAGGCATAGCTATAATAGCCAAAACCAACCTAGCCATGAGACTAGCCCCCACACCATATGTCAAATCCTGTGATGCCTTGGTCGCTAAACTACCAATCTCTGGTTCCCAAACTTTGACTATTAACTTAATATACAGACCCCCTGGGTGTCTTCTCACCTTCAGCATCTGCCGACCCTATCCCTATTACCTGTGGGGAGCCACAGGGCTCATGTGTCTCCCCTACCATGTACAATATATTTACTAAGCCCTTTTTTGATGATCTCGACGGTCTTGGTATCACCTACACTAACTGTGCAGATGATACCCAGATCCTCATACCGTTGACGGGAGATTATGATAAAGATTTGGCCTTGGTGAACAGAGTGTACCTCATCATCCAGGCATGGATGGCCACCCATGGTCTAGTCTGTGCCTGAATGATGACAACACAGAGCTCATAATCCCCAGCATCATCTTTAACGTTAAAAAACTCGGCCATAAATACACAAGTTTTGACATTGATGGCAACACCATCAAAGTTGACAAAGAAGTTAAAACATTAGGCTTCTACTTAGACTCTACCTTATCCTTCACCAAACAGGTCAACTCCATGGCTTCCGCCACCGCTTATACCTGTAAGCTAATTAGAGCTGTCAAGCCTTTCCTCTCCACGCACAGTTGCATCACCTTGGCCAGAGCCTTAATTCTATCGAAACTGGACTATTGCAACGCCCTATATCTGGGAGCCAACAAGTATACCATCAATCAAATCCAAATTCTCCAACATAATGCCCTTAGAGCAGCATTGGGTATAGCAAAAAAGATCATATTTCAGAGACAAGGAGAATGAATAACTGGCTCACCACCAAGTACAAAATCCTACTAAAAACAGCCTCACTTACACACAAGTGCTTAAACAATGCCGCCCCACGTTATCGGATAGATAGATTTAAGGGACAATCATCCAACCGTCCAACAAGAACGGCCAACTCTAGGTTTAAACTTTCTAAAAATGGAGGATGTAGCTTCCCAGTTAAAGCGGCTCAGCTTTGGAATTCCCTACCCACTGCTATTAGGACTGACCAAACATACCCACACTTCAGACGCATTGGATCAAAGAAAATGATCGCTAAAAACTGGGCAGCACCGGCGGCTCCACTCTACTTTCCTTTTACTGTATATTATGTCGCATCTTCGCAAACATACTTCCCGATTGCCCTTCCCTACCCCCTTTGTACATACTTCCCGCAGGCCTACTGCAATATTCCGCCACTTGTGCTGGCCTCTTTCTGTATATAATATCTAATGTTCTCTTTTATTTGATCTCCTGACTCTCCTCAATCATTAACTCAACCCTTTTTGTATGCACGTGTACAGCATTGTAACCTAAGCCTTATTGTATATATTTGTACAGCATTGTAACCTAAGCTGAAAATCTTCTTGGATTTCTCTGCGCCCTGATACACTCGGCACTGGTGAGCATTATAAATAATAAAACAAACAAACAAACAAATGAGTCTGCCTGCCGGAGCCACTGTGCCTGACAGGTCTGACCCTGCCGGGCACATCGGCCACGGTAGGCACACTCTTCACGGGAACCCCAACACCATTACTAACAGTGCTGGTGCTCCTGAGCCGTACTCCCATAGAGTCCCAGAGGACTCTATGGGAATGGGGATGAACAAATATACCAGCGTCTGACTTCCCGGCCCGCAGGACTCGTAACGAGCCGGTGGCACCGGGAGGTCAGGCGCCGGTACATTATTACGTGTCTGGCAGCAACCCACCAGTAGCACTGGCAGGGTTACCACTGGACCCGTAATGAGGCCCATTTTTCACAAACAAAATACATACAAAAAAGAGTTTTAGGTTATATACAAAGTTATCATCACAGCATTAGCGGAACATACTGTTTGTGTTCCTTCGACCTTAGCAACATTCTTTATTTCTCTAATTACTGATGTGATTAACCTTCAACTAAACATAACAAGAGGTAATGGCATTAATCCATCGAAAGTGGAGAATATAGAAGCACCCAATGTTTTTCAGAGAGTCACCCATCCTTTTTCAAGGGAACCCAAGCCATATCATCAATATTTGACACTTCTTGAGGTTTGTAATACTTTTTACATTCTGTAACCATGTATCCCTTTTGACTTTGTAGAAGAGCAGGTAGACACATTAACCCTAACACCCACCACCTCACCACCATCATACTGGAACAGAAGGAGAAGGGCCCTATATGGAACTCCATGTGTTATGCCTATACCGCATTGAGCGAATGAGAGATTATATGCACTGAGACAACCGTATCAAATGTATGCTCGTACTGAAGGAGTGGTAGGATGTTGTGTAGAGGCATATCAGCACACACCACTGGATATCATGTAGTGTTAAGTGAAATTTGAGGTGGGCAGAGTGATGTCATAAAGAAGCTATATGGGGGCATACTGAAATGATATGCAAATACTGAAGAGTAGCGATGTTACTGAAGTGATAAGAGAAACATGCACAAAATGATAAAGTAATCATATATATAAAGAAGAATGAAGTAACTTTTTGACCAATCAGTGTAAATGTAGAAATGCAATGCAGATGAGACACATAGAAGCTGGCTTAAGAGGAAAATATAACATGACAAGAACGACCATGATAGGCTAATGGATGCTGGCTCATGCAAAGTTTCAATTCAGCTCCCTCAGGAAAAGACCAGTGCTGCAGAGTTAGGAGACACTGGAAAACAGCTTTGTGTGCAAACGAAGAGAAATCTATGTTGACCTGGGATCAAGTATGCTATTTCAAGAAAGCTGAAAACCACAAAGGGAGTCAAATAAATAAGTCATGGATATGAGAAATATTTCTCTTAGATTAAAGAAGAAGAAAAGATTTGCAAGAGCAAAGGTATTTGACAATTTACAATGGATAAGGCTCCTACAAGATGGAGTGAGCAAGTCTCTAGAGGCCAAGAGGAGCAATGACACACAGCATCATTAAATCAAATAGCAGACAAAGGAGAGCTATTCATTAAGCTATGGATGAAGATAGTGATGTGCTTACACTCCCTTGAATGTTCCAGAACAGAGAGCAGGGTACATTTTGTCCGCTATAATCAGTATTATACATATTTAGAGGTAGTTTGAGGTGTGCCTCACAGATAAGACACAGCCAATGAAGTACTAATCCACATGTATTCTATAAGTACATATGTTCCCCTGAACAATCCCTCCTGTCGATAGGTTTTATAGGTCTATGGTGCAATCTGATATACAATGGTGCATAGACAAATCTGCCATTTTGTCCGCTATAATCAGTATTATACATATTTAGAGGTAGTTTGAGGTGTGCCTCACAGATAAGACACAGCCAATGAAGTACTAATCCACATGTATTCTATAAATACATATGTTCCCCTGAACAATCCCTCCTGTCGATAGGTTTTATAGTTTGCCATGTAGGATGACGTCATAGATGATGCATATTGGGGTATAAAACCTATGTGTAATCAAGTTTGTGTGTGAGTGTGCAAGCATCAGTCCGATGTCTGCCAGTTGACCCTACTTTATTAAATTGAGAATAAAGTAGTACTTTGCCATATTCTTTAAGTCTGTCTGGGTATAAGGACTGAGATCTTTATTGGTAAACCCATCTAGCAAAAGAAATGCTTCAAGGTGATAGAGCACTTTTTGGTAGCAGTGCGGATGGTTCAGGTCTAATCAGCCTAGTCCTGGATCCAGGCCATGCTCGACTGCTCCCGCTATTAGCAGAAGACCGCAGAGCTTCCTGTGGAGAATGGCGCGCAGCAATACACCCATAAGAAGATACGGTTGACAGGTCCGCTTTGATGAAATTCCTCTCCGATCCCCACAGGTGCCATGTGGACGGAAGTCAAACTGGTCAGTTGAGAGAGACTCGATGCCCAGGGACTCGAGCTGAGCCACGGATATAAGTAGAACATTGAAGGTGGAAAAAATAGGGGGCGGGACTTTGTTGTAAATAATACATATAAAAGTAACATGATTTTTGGGGATTGTAAAGAAGCAAAGTAGATACCTCGATTCCTAGTTCCAAGAGGATGGAAGGATATGCACTACAACACTCCAACTAGGGGTGTTAAGGATTCCTGGGGCAAGGCCAGCAAGAAGAGTGCATATCAAGCTTCAAGATGGAGCAAGAATTTGATGAGATACATTTACTAACGATAGCAAAGGAAGACATACACAGAAAAACTAAATAAGTGCACGTGTATGTGGTTATAATATGTCAGTGTAAAGCTTTTGTTGTGTTTTAATCTTTAATCAAGAGATTGACGTCGATCAGGAAGATCAAAATTAAAGGAAACTAATAAATAAATGAAGAAGAGAGTCTTAATATATCAATGATAAAACAGCAAGATACTAACAACTGATAGAAAGTGCAAACAAAGGAACAAAAAAAACATGGTTGCAAATATTTTAAAAGTGGTTAAAAAAACATATATACATAGTTGATTTTTTCTGAGAAATTAAAGCGTTGATTGATGGTGCCTGCCCAAATTGATTTGTGTGGTATATTTGATAGAATAAAGAAAAGAGTAGAAGGTCAGGTAGGTATAGACAGTTGAGATCGACTCGTCATCACGGGAGACACTCCTCTTATACACTTATGCAGAACATTGCCAAAATACACAGCTAAAATAAGGAAGTATCATTAGGAGTTGGTTCGAGGCACGACTAATAAGACACTTATGCCATGGTCTCAGGAGGGTTCTTTGTCAACAGTATTACGACATCTGAGGACCTATTTGTATGCCACATATAAGAGAAAGAAGTTAAAGAAAAGGTTGGCTTTTTTAGAGTTTTGGAAAATATATCAAAGTAAGAAGGAAGATCCAGCTGAGAAGGAGTGGATGCTTAACCAGCATAAAGCAGAGGATATGACACCTTCGGCTCCCCTTTCCCTTCCTAGAAATAAGAGCATAGACAGAGAGGGTAGGAGATTTTATCCCTTAAAGGAAATTAAAGCAACCGCGGGGTATGTTAATCCGACATATGAGCCCCCTACTTATAACAGTGAGGAAAATATGGAAGAGAGTAAAAGCAGAGAATGCACATATATTTCGACACATAATGAAAGTAAACAGCATGATGAAAGGAAGGACAGGCAAGATAGAGAGATGAGATAGAGGAGGAAGCAAGGAAACAGAAAGAAATAAAGGACAAAGCTAACAGAATGACAATAGTATAGATTTATAGGGTGGGAGGACAAATATTATTCAAGCTGGAAGATAAGGGCATTGATGGGGTTTGAAAAAGAGATTAGAGAGAGAAGAGTGGGAAAAGAAAGAAAAGGAAGAAGAGATGGCATATACAGAAGAGAAAGAAAGAAGGCAAATGAAGGAAAGACAAAGAAGGTACGAGGAGAGAAAAGAAAAAGAGAGGCGAGATGAGAAGAGACGAGAGGAGGTAGAAGCGCAAAGAATGAAAGAACGTCGGTTGCAAAGCAGGCAAGAGGAAGAGGAATTAAGAGAGATAAAATGAACAGAAGCAGCGGACTAAATAAAAGATGATGAAATAGAGTATTTTTGTCATAGAAGCATAGTGCCGATCGAAGCGCAAAAGCGACTTGAGGAAAAAATAGAGTCACAACAGCCTCGTAGAGAGCTGCAAAGAGTACCAAGAATACCAATATTGGCTAATTTACGAGATACAGAAGGCATAGAGAAATGACTTGGACATTTATAGGCAAATGAGGGATATAGAAGGGCATACAACCCAATAGAATATAGCAGGATCACTATCAACGGAAACTGGAGGAAGGCTAGATGACGTTATGACAGATGAGCACAGAACGCTGTCTTTAAGGATCTTGATGACGCAGAAAAGGATTACAGTCATAAAAGCTGGGGCATAATGATGACAGACGAAGAAAGGGAAGAAAGCCAGAGCGTGCGAAGGGAGGGTGACTGCAGATTTTCAAAAGTTTTGAGTGTGGAAAAAGGGGTAAATGGTAAGATTTCAAGGACCCCAAAGAGAGAACCCCAGAACCGACACCATATACTGAGCGACCATAAGCATGATCGCGCAGTACAGGGGACATATCCCCACCTTATGTAAGTAGATTAAGGGCACTACCAGGATAGAGACAAACAGGTGAGACTAGCCCCCCCTGGAAAACAAGAAGCGTAGGCAGATATGATTATGGACCAGGATTTTCACAATACCCATTATTAGAGAAAGGGGAGGACAATCACAATATATACTGTGGACAAATGAATAAAGACAACTTAAGATGTACATTACTGAGTTTAACTTCCAATGTGGGCAAAGGATTTATGAGCTACATTGAATAACATCAGGAATGCCTTTAGCCAAAGGTGACATAAAAGGCTTACTGGCAGCATTTATATGAGAGAGAGCTGAAAACATTTGGAAACGAGCGGGATATGCAGGTGTGACTGCACAAAACATGGCACACAATGGAACGCCATTTCATAAATGAAGAGCAGGTGTATGGCGGGTGCTTATAGTACAATACCCTGATACATCAGATATGGTTGACATTATGACTAGGAAAATGGGAGAGGATGAAGACCCTATCGCTTATATTCACGACATTCAAGAGTGATGGCTCTTTGAGACGTGTGAACGGTGGGATGAAACAGTGGCATTGTTTTACCACATTTTCTGTCAGGGACTGCCCACGCCAGTGCAACTGCAGATGAAGAAACAGGTGGGAATGGAAATGAAGCCATGGCCAGTGATATAATTGATGGGTGTGCACCATTGCTGATTGATGCAGGAGAAGAATAAGAAGAAAATCAAGAGTAGAAAGCAGGAGGAAGCGAAGTTAGTCCAGAAAAAGTTGTCAAACATAGCTATAGAGGGAGCGGTATTGATGAGTAATGAAGGTAGGGTGACACAGGAGATGCAATGAATGCAGCAAGTAGTGTATCCCACAGATCAGAGTGGGTGAAACCTTTGGCCAAGGGGAAGAGGAAATGGGCCTAAAGGAGGAGGACGAGGGGGAATTAAAAACCCTGCGGGAGAGAAGGATTTAATGGCGGACAGCCACAACAATGTTGGAAGAATAGGACACATAGCGAGAACATGTAGAAGCAGATGAGGCATGCAACAAAATTGGCAAGGTGCAAGAGTGGGGATGGGCTGTGCTCCATAATATAATGCAAAACCACAGGAGTATTATGCCCAAGGTCACACGCAGGCTTCGAAATATGTGCTGCAACACCAGCAACACCAGCAAATGCAGCAAGCACCATTACAAAGACAATCACCACAAGGACAATCACAGCAGGTACCCATGCAAGCACAACAGGTACAAATGTTACAAGCACAGACACAGCAGGCCATGGAACCACAATGGAATATGACAACAGGAGCTCAGCAAGCCCCTGAACCCAAATCGGGGCATGTGATGGTGTGGTAGGAGGAAATACTTTCACAGGCACAGGGATGAATTTATATCCACAAATAGACAGCGCCCAGAGTAACCTGATGTGTTCAGTACTATCTGGGACACCAGACCCCCAAGAGGATCCAAGGGTCAAGGTGACGATAGGAGGCAAGATATTTTCATTTCTTGTGGACACTGGAACAACTCGTTCCTGTGTCCAAGAGGGGAAATAACCAATGTTGGGTATTGCAAAGAATCTGCAGGTATTGTCTGGGGCAATGAGTTTAGTTCCTTTTACAGACAAATTGCTAATCTCTATAGGAGAACATGACATGTCAATGCCATTATTATATTCTAGGTAAATGTTGTTTAACATATTGGGGCATAACTTAATGACGAAACCTGACATGATGATATCTTTTACTGAATCGTGTGTTCCACTCCAGGGATATATTATATGAATGCACAAGTTTTTATACTAGCCTTTACAAGTCATAAGGCATTACGAGGAGTTTCCTTCGATACAGAAGATTGTGTGTATGTAGTGACTGTTTTATTATCGTGGTTACCCAGATTGATAGATAAACTATTAAGAATACCTGATGAGTTTTTGTTCAGACTACAAATCCCTATGGATGATGAAGAAGGGCAGATATCCCCATTAGAATTTATTTTAGAAGTCTCACTTATTGGATTAAAGTAGAGAATAGAGAAATACTGCAGAGAATGGTGTTGGTAAAAAAGAAATAATTACTATTTCAGGAAGATCTAGAGAAAGTGCCAGACATTTTATGGATCACAAGTCCATTTGACGTGTGCCTTTTAAAATGAGTAGGAGCAGTTAAAATCAAATTTAAACCAGGAGCCCTTTTGCCACATGCAAATCAATACCCCATGCCCAGACAGGCGGATGAAGGTATATTTGAGACCACCTGCGCTCTCTGATTCTCCATGTAACACAGCTGTGTACCCAGTGTGAAAATCAATGTGGGATTGTGGAGATTTATGCAGGACCTTTGCCCCTAAACAATACAAAGCTTAGTTTCCTTTAGTTCCAAATCCTGCGACAACATTGTGCAACATCTAAGGTCAAGTATTTCCCAATCATAGATTTAAAGAATTTGTTCTTTTCAATTCCCCTTCAAGAAGACTCACAGGATCTGACTTCCTTTTAGTATAGGAATATTTGCCTGAAACATACTTGTGCGCCCCCAGGATAGTGTTAGTCCCCTTCAATCTTTAATAGAGTTTCAGATGGACCTAGGTAATTTTCACCTTGAAAGTGCAATCATCCAATATGTGGACGATATTTTGGTGTTTAGTGAGACAGTCAAAAGATGCAGAGAAGATTCAGTTAAGCTCATGATTATACTCTCAGAAAAAGGATATAAAGTGAACACAGAGAAGCTACAATACTGTAAGGAAGAGGTCCTGTATATAGGACAGTTGATTTCTCATGATGGGAGGAAAGTGTAACCGGCGAGATCAGAAGCAGTTATGAAGACCTCTGAACCTAAAACAGTAAGGCAAATGCAACAATGTTTAGGCCGATGTAACTATTGCAGGGTCTGGGTTTTCAATTACAGTACATACATTTGACCACTTTTAAAGGGCTTAAAGAAGCACAGGTGGGCAAGAGCAAAATAATATAGACAGATACATTGACTGAAGCATTTGAAGAATTAAAAAGGTGGTCAGTACAGACCCTGTGTTGGTAATTTCATGAAGAATATCATGAAGAATTGTACTTATTCTCCCATTCAAATGGAGAAGTCATGACAGCAGTCCTTAAACAGAAAATGAAATTAGAACATGGACACAAACCATTGGCCTATTACAGTGGTATTTTAGATCCATTTATGAAAGGGCTTTAACCCTATGAGCAGTCAATAGCTGCTGCTGCATTCGTGATCGGAAAAGCTTCAGTATAACAATGGGGTATTCTGTAACATTATTTGTAGAGCATTTATTATTTGCGATTTTAGAGATCCCTAAAAGTACAATGACTACACGAAGAGCATCAGGATACAAGGTAATTATATTGAATCCTGCAACTCAAATTGTCAGATGTAAGACAGGGAATCCAGCAAAGTTTATATAGCTGAACCAGTAGGGTAGGATGATGATGTACATGATTGCACACCATATACTAACAAATATGATGTAATTCCCCAAGCTAGAGAAAATCTCATCGGGGGAAGTTGTTTTTATTGATGGTTCTTGAGAAATTGACCAAACAACTGGCGAAAGGCACACTGGATCAGCGGTAGTAAAGCTGACCTGAGAAGTTGAATTTGAGTTAGTGACAAGTGCGAGATGGCCTTTGCATTGCTCAACACAGGCTGACGAATAAGTGGCATTTTTCACCACACTTCAGAGATTCAAAGATAAGAAGGTGACAGTGCACTCTGACTATGCCTATGTGACATCAACCATACACACATGTTTGGCACGCTGGAAAAAGAGAGGCTTCCTTCACACAGATGGCGTTCCAGTGCAACATGCAGCCCTATTGGATACATTCATTGAAGTGCTAGCCCTCCCATTGACTCTAGCAGTCATAAAATGCACAGCAAATACAAACAGAGAAGATGTCATTTCCTGTAGAAACAAAGCCGCAGGCTTATAAGCCAAAAAGGCAGCCTATTTCTCAACCATTTCTAATTTTGAACTAGGAAGTGTTAAACAGATGACAGGACGATGCATGTTGGTAAAGAAGGGCTTTAACATGATGTCTGTTGCCCAATTAATTGTGATACAAGGCCGAGCACCACATGACGAGAAGGAATTATGGAAAAAGCAGCGGTGTTCTTTATCCCCCACTGAAGAAATTTGGAGACAGCATAGCACTGTAAACCATTTATGCCTATGTCCTTTTTCTAGATGGATCGAGGCAGGTCCATGCACACACCCTGACACCACGTGTGCTGCCAAGTTTCTTGTGCGTGAAGTGTTCCCAAGATGGGTAGTGTATGAGGTTTTGGAGTCTGACAATGGACCATTTTGTAAATGAGCTGTTCAAACAAATAGTACTTTTATTAGGCAGTAAGCATACATTTTCCTCAGTGTATCAGCCACAGGTGAATGGCATCTGTGAACGATTAAATGGATTATTGAAGGAGAGGATTACAAAAGTAAAGATGACTTTAAAGAAGGGATGGCTATATTGCCTACCCCTTGCCTTCTATGGCCCAAGAAACCAGCCTGGCTCAGATCACCATCTACCTCCACATGAGTTGGTAACTGGACATCACATGTGAACCCCCTTGCTCCTCTACCTAGGTTAAGAACTGAAGACCATAGTGTAGCAAAGACTTTAGGTGACAAGATGCCTGATTACCTAACAACAATGACTGACGTGTTTCTTTCATGTCTCAACAGGTTAAAAACTAAAGGGAGTGGTCAAAGAAAAGCAACACAGTCAATCAACCTATTAAAGCAGAAGATTTGTTAAAACACCCAGCTTATAAACAAGCGACCAGGTGCTGCTACGAAGGTTTATATGCACTTGAGTTCCATATGACGTCGAAAAAGTTATCCCGACAGCTGCCAAGTTAAAAGGAAGAAGAACTTGGCTGCATTTGCACGACATCAAACCATATAAAGGAGAAACCTCCTGCAACTACTGACTCTGAAGCAAGAGAAGAAGTTCTGCGCATGCAGACTCATTCTATGGCCAAGAATAAAGACAAGGAAAATGAAGAACACAGCAGCGTATTGACTAAAGGCCAATACCTTTTAACATTTGACAAGGAATAAACAGACTTGCCGTTATTCCGGACCTTTTTTAGATAGGTGAAAGGAACAATGCATTGATTTACCAGAACTGAAAGAAGGGAAGCACATTTCATCTTTATGTTACCCATTAAAATAACAATACACACATTCTTGTATGCTGTTTTTAAATACATATTACTCTCTTAGCCTGCTTTAGTAAGAAGACACGTGAATATAGTGTCGTTTTTTGGAATTATATTATTTTTAGAATAATTATAGCAATCATATTGCAGTTCTTGTTCTAAAAGTGTGAACCATAAAGAATTACAGAGTCATATATGCATTCAGAATTAAAACAAAATTGGGAGGTTTCAGGATATAAGTGGCTCATTGCCATCAAGAAAGCCGACAAGTGTTCGTGGAGTAATAATTGTGAAATCATTCTGTATTAGATTTGTATTTTCCCCCTGATCTTAATGGCATTTAGACATGTTATAAGAAACAATACAGACATGAAGAGAAACAAGGAAACAGTTACTATTGCTCCCGATGGAATCACAAATAGTATCCTTTATTATCTTACAAGGCATCTATTTTGATTTAAAAGGGATATTGGGGAAGATCACGAAGATATAAACACATATCTTGATAATTGGGCTCATTTAAAGAATGACCTATGGTATCAGCACATGAAGGAGGTGGGAGAGAGAACATCAGATGAAAGCTGCTATGTCTGTTCCTTAATACTCTATGCCTTGAATGCAGCAAGTACATTTATTGCTAAAGAGATGCCTAACATGATGCAATATGTCTCAGCAATCTAACAGCGTGTACAAACAGAGGACAATTTGAAGGAAAATGGGGAACTTTATGATTGCTATCAAGAGGAACATTTCCATTTGAAGATACGTATATAAAGACAAAATGCACGGAAGGTGGGATGGGATGGAGGAGCAAAAAACGTATCTATCCATCACAGATAGGAGAATGGATTGAAATTGTTGAAATGAAGAGGATGGATTGCTCAGACATAACTGAAAGGTCAGGAGAGCCAGGATGCTGGGAAAGACCTCAGCTATCGGTGTATGGGCATGTTGACACCAGTAACGGATGGGAAAATAGACTACTATCTTACCCTGAACATTTATTGAAGAAATAACCAGTAGCCATAGTTCAAATAGTGAATGTCAGATGCCTAGAAGCATGGGACAAGTATTCAAGTTACTAACATGTGTCGACAATGAAGCTGGCCCAGTATCTATGATACCATTGAAGAATGCAGCATCATGCTTCAATAATGGAGGCTCAGCTCTAGTCAGCGAGACCAAAGGATGTGGACAGACACTTAAGGTCCCAGGGATGAAAGGGGTAATTGTTGTACTGATGGACCGATATTTGGCCTGTGGATACAGAGCCTACATGCAGTTGCCTAGAAATTGGTGAGGAAAATGTTCTATCACATTAATACATGTCCCAGCATTAGTGATCCCTCAAAGTGATGTCAATATCAGTGAATTTCCAAAGATGAATGAACACCGGAGAAGGAAGAGATTGCATTTTTTTTGCTGGCTGAAAAGGGATAACTACTTTTCATCAAAATCAATAAAGGCTTATGAAGACATTCCAGATAAACACAAACTGTTCAGCAAGACAGCAATGATAATGACTTCTATATTTATGCCAGGGCTCCAGAATGCAGTGAACACCAAATGACTGCAAATCACCAGATTGGAGCTGCTGCAGATGATTAATGAAACAATAAAAGGTTTCAATCTAATCCGAGAAGAATTGAGAGCCATCTGGCTGATGACTCTCCAGACAGGTATGTCCTGGACTTAATTACAGCAATGGAAGTAGGTTTGTGCGTAGCAGTCGGGTATTCTTGCTGTACATTCACACCATCCCATGATAGAGAAAATGGAACCCTGACAGAAGCAATAAATATGCTGACAACCATCCATACAAAGATGGAAGATGAAGCTGATGAGACAGCAGGAGATGACTGGTTCTCAATCCTATTGTCATGGATTCCAACCTGGCTGGCCAATGCTTTCAAAATACCCAGAGAAATACTTGTGTTGTTATTGCTGGGATTCTATCTTGTAAGGATCATCTTGGGACAGTGCTAGAAGATAGCCAATAAAGCTATTGGGATGAAGATCTTGATTGATAAAGAAGCTGGAACTGGTGAGCAGATGCAAAATGAGGAAAGTACCTGTGAGAGTATAGAAAAAAGTACCCTTGCACCTCCAGTAACAAAGTTCTACTATACAAAGGATCATAAAAGATATACAGTATGTTGGACATTTTGTCCACCAATAGGAGATTGCTTCCACATGACCTGGAGTGTGGATGAACATATAAAGAATGCAGGTCATCTGAGGGGGGTGACAAAGATATGGGTCCCAAAGAAACGATAAAATGAAGAGATGTTAAAGGAGAGTGAAGAGAAAAATGTGGTGCAGGACTCGATCAGAGGGGGAAATTTAGAAGAGAAGGTGGACGCATTATCCGTAACTCCCACCCCCTCTCCGCCATCATACTGGAATAGCCGTATAAGGGCCCTATATGGGACTCCGTGTGTTATGCCTACACCGCATTGAGTGTACGAGAGACGATATGCACTCAGACAACCATATTAAATGTATCCTCACACTGAAGGAGTGGAAGGGACTGATGTGCATGGATGTCAGCATGCACCACTGGATATCATGTAGTGCTGAGTGAAATCTGACATGGGCAGAGTGATGTCATAAAGAAGCTATATGAGGACATACTGAAATGATATGAAAATACTGAAGAGTAACAATGTAACTGAAGTAATAAGAGAAACATGTACAAAATGATAAAGTAATCATATATACAAAGAAGAATGAAGTAACATTTTGACCAATCAGTTTAAAAACACAGCAACGAAAGGGGAAAATATAACGTGGCTTGTGCAAAGAATTAATCTAGCTACCTCAGAAACCGACCAGGGCTGCAGAGTCAGGAGATGCTGGAAAACAGCTTTGTGTGCAAACAAAGAGGAGTGTATGTTGGCCTGGGATCAAGAATGCTATTTTAAGGAATAGCTGCAAAGCAGAAAAGGAGGCAAACGCATAAGTCATGGACGTGAGACATATTTTTCTTAGATTAACGAAGAAAAGATTTGCAAGATCCAAAGTATTGGACAATTATCGATGGATAAGGCTCCTACAATATGGAGTGAGCAAGTCTCTATAGGCCAAGAAGAGCATTGTCACCCAGCATAATTAAATCAAATAACAGTAAATAGGAGGTTGAAATGGACAAATTTGTGGTCTCGTCCCATGTGATCCAGAAGTCTAAAACAAGGGCTATTCATTAAGCTGTGGTTGAAGATAGTGATGTGCTTACACTCCCTTGAATGTTCCAGAACAGAGAGTAGGCTACAAGGTGAAATACAAACAGGAAACTATGGCTCCTGGTCAGACTGATGAGAGATGATGTACTGATTAGGAAAGTGAGGAGTAATGTGACGTGATTCAAGCACCAGGGTTTCATTTTGCTTACATGCTGCTAGCCGAGCCAAAAGTCCATGGTTGGTTGGGAATGCCAACCAATCATCGGGTCTATTGGGCAACCTGCTATACATTGTTGCATAGACAAATCTGCCACCATTTTGTCCGCTATAATCAGTATTGTACGTATTCAGGGGTCGTTCGAAGCATGCCTCACAGATAAGAGACAGCCAATGAAGTACTAACCCATATGTATTCTATAAGTAGATATGTTCCCCTAACCAATCCCTCCTGCCGATAGTTTTAAATTGAGAAAAAATGTAGTACTTTGCCATATTCTTTGAGTCTGTCTGGTTATTTGGTATTATTACGCTTCAAGGTGCTATAGCCCAACTTTATGTTAATACAGTAATTCTTCCCAATAACAACTCTAACAGTTGTTTAATGTCTGGAATCAGGGCAGTGGGCACAGCAGTGTGTGATCTCGAGGTCCGCATCACAGGTGTCCTGGACAATCATGGAGTGATACTGCTTCCTGTTGTAGTATACCTCTCCTGATGCCTTGGGGGTGGGGTGACCAACATCACATTAATGCAGTCTAGAGCGGCAATTACGTTGGGCACGTGGGCTGCTGCATAAACACATGACTGTGCTATTTATCTGTACTGTGTTGGCGGGCAGGGAGGTGTGCAGGGATGCATAGTTCAGGGGGGCTTCCAGCACCTGCACAAGCATATATGAAAATGTGGGCTGGGACATGACATGCAGCATGCCCACAGTGTGCTTGAAGGTCTCTGTTGCAAGGAAATGTATGACTGACACAAGCTTCAGCAGTGGGGGTAATGCAGTTCTGATGTTAATCCTGCTC
Organism: Ambystoma mexicanum; assembly: GCF_040938575.1. NCBI lineage: Eukaryota > Metazoa > Chordata > Amphibia > Caudata > Ambystomatidae > Ambystoma > Ambystoma mexicanum. The sequence goes on from NC_090929.1 coordinate 184,202,697, forward strand.
TGTATGTCGTCATGGATCAGGTTGAATAGCTCTACGATGGTCTCCCTGTTCAGCCGGTACAGGGTAATCAACTGGATGTGTCCAGGGTAAGGGCCTGACCCAGGGACTGCACCCTCACCTTGCATGGCGTCTCATTGTCATCTCTGCACCCTGTGACCTGTGCTGCTGTTCCTACCTCAGCAGCTTAATGTGGAGCACAAGGAGCTGCATGTCTCAGTTTGCGACAGCTAGTAGCAGCATGGTGTTGGGAAGGGTTTGGGTCTGGCATTTTTTGTAGTCTTTCAGAGTGGATTGTGTGCACTTGTGACAGCTTTTCCATCACCTGTATGCATTTACCTCCACTTTTTAGGTGGATGTAGCTGGCACTGTGTTTTTGGCAGTATTTTGGAGGTATTTCAATTTGTAATCCTGCGGAAATACTGTTTGCACTTTTGGTGGCAATAAATGAATTATAAATGATAACAAATAAGGAAGTAATTTGAATTTTTTTAAAATTTTAGCTCTCTCTTAGCTCCTTACTTACTTTAATCAATAAGAAATAGTGTGATGCCATGCCACCAACTATCCCAAATAATGACACATTTCTATGCTTTGTTTCTTCTCTTTGTGTGTCCCCATTTCTCTGTGTTGGTAATAATATGTTATCAAGATAACTTTGATATTATTTATATTATTTTGGGACTGTGTATGATGTGCGATGCTGATAATCAGTAAATTATCCAAGTTTTGAGTAACCATTGAAGTCTAGAGCTACCAGCTGTAATTTGAGGAATAGGTTTCTTTTTTTCCAAAATGTTGCCTTAATAAGGACTTAGGTCGAAACACGTGTCGGCTAGAAGAGACATATGTTACCTGTGATTAACAAAACTACTCAATTAATGTTTGCTTTGTCGTTATTAAACATTGCATGCATACATTATATGGGTGAGTGTAATTATTATGATTACATTTTGTTTTATGATTACTTTATTATAGGCAATGGGCAAAGCATTTAATTAATTGCCATTGCAGCAAATACCCAACCTAGTGGAAAAATCACAGGTCAAAGCTCACGGATATCTGGATTTGCCAATTTTTTGTATATTTAAATCCAACCTCTGTGCTCTCCCCCTATATAAACAATAAATTGCAAAGCATTCCACGCCACAATATCTTCCTGTTCTCCTCTCCCCTATGACTCTGTGACATCCCCAAGACACTTATCCCTCACCCCTTCATCTGAAAACTTAGCACTTCCTCCACTATCTCATTCCTATATCATGCACTATTGTCCTTGTCCCTGGTTCATGTTTCTACCTCCCTTGCATCATCTGGTCTTATATCCACATCCTCTCACCCATTGTTAAGGACACTTGTCCTCTGCTCTGTAAATCAATGCAAAAGATTTTCTAAGCATTCTTGTGCCACACATGCATGGTTTTACCTGCCTTTTCCATTAAATAAATACATAAATAAATAAACAAATGAAGCGAGAGTCTAACTGCCGGGCCACCGGTGCCATTACCAGCCGATTCAGCCTGTAGCTGTGGGTGTTATTGCTAGTAGCACCCCAGGGCTAAGCCACGAGGTGTTAGTAGTGTTCACAAATAGGATATGCAGCAGCAAACACCTGGGATATGGCATCCATAAATACAATAGAAGTAGATATTAATTTTCATTGGAAAGGGAGGACCCAGCATGTGAGATGAAAAAGATGAGGGTTACAGGGAGCTATTAGAAAACACACATGAGAAGAGCATGGTGAAATGGGGATGGCAGGTAAGGGTTCTGGCAATGTGGTTGGTCCGAGAAATGGTTAGCTCGATGGTTTTGATCAATAGTTTCAATCAATGTTTGCAGCAACCTGAGTGGTCCACTAACTCGCCCTCAGCTGCTAGTAAAAACATAGGTTTACTGAAATATTGTAGTACTGGTGTAAGAGCCTGTGTACACGTGTGCAGGTTTTCATTAACATAGTAGGACCACTATATAGCCTAAGGCAAGAGCTCTCTCTAGTGTTGACAACAGGCGCAGCGATTCAAATTGCCATTGTCTCCATATATCCTAAGGTAACATCTGTCTCTAGTGGGGACAAGAGGCGAAGCTACTACCTCGGACAAAAATACAGGGACAAACATACATCTGGCCTTTTATTATCTTGTTAGATTAGATCCGATTTGGGAATGTTAAAGCACTTACTAAATGCCAGTGTAATGCCTTTGTCAATATTTACCTCAATATTGAAATTAGACAGTGGGCCTCATTGTAAGGGTGGTGGTACGGAATTAAGGGTGCTGGTCGCACCGTACCGGCACCCCTTCTGGATCACCACACTTTAACTATTCCTTCCTGGCCTGTTGCACCCACACAATGGCCCTGGTAGGCTGAGTTGTCACAGAAGCACTGGCACCATCATCAAAGGAATTAAGGGTGCGGGTCGCACCATATCGGCACCCACTGAACACCGTCACACTTCAACTCTGCTTTCCTGGCCCATTGCGCAGATCTGACCTGCTGGGCGCAACGGCCCGGTAGGGGGAGTTGTAACGGAAGCACCCGCACCACTAGCAAAGGTGCCGGTGCTTCTGTGTCCCCATTCCCATGGAGTCCTATGATATCCCTCCTGATATCCCTGGCCACCAGTACTTGTATGTCCCGGTGGCACTGAGATATCAGGCGGCGGAAACAATGTTATGAGTTCGGCGGAAACCCCCTGGTAAAACCGGCGGGTTACCGCCAAACTAGTAATGAGGGCCGATGTCCCACTGAATCAGTAAATTAAATCAGAAAATGAATTGCTGCCCTCTGAAATATTCTGGAGACCTGTTGTCAGTGCTTCGAATACCAGCTAGGCAGACTGAAGCCTTCACAAGTCCAAGTTCGAAAAATTGAGTATCTCTACACTATTGTCTGTAATGAGTGCCACTTCTGAATAATGAGAGTTATGCTGCGCTGCTAAGTGAAACAAAGGCCGCCCAGTCATCCCATTATCATGGATGGCTTTAATATTTCCCTCAGCGCAAGCGCGCTGCCATAACTAAGAACAAGACATATGCCATTTTTATCTGATCAGTCTTATCTGTGTTACAGAGCACAGATGTGCCATGTTAGCAATCACTCTTAGATCGTTCTTTCGTCCCCAATTGACTCGAATATTCATCGTAAAGAATGACGGGAAAAATCACTCAAATGCACAAATTGCAGTCATTACATTTGTGCAATTTATGAACCACCCAAGAGTTGATTTTGCCACTGCAAGCAGAATAGCTGATCAATGATGGATGGGTAATTGCTTGTTAGTGTAATAATAGTCTCTCCAAATATGCAAACGTCTTTAAAAATGTGGTTCATTATTTTCTTTTGTTCTTTCTTACGCTTGTACAGTGTCGAAGTGCTGTAAGAAACCACTTTCCACAACCAGATCACCTTTTCTCAATCTCACATGGCCACACACCTCAACAGTCCTTGTTAATCCGATCTACCACTGCTAACATCCCTCCACTGTGAATTGGTGCCCAGTTCTCACCTTGTTCAGTTACCTCCTTGTCCCTGGCAGTGAGATTGTATGATGTGCTTTGTACCTGCATGCCCCGTATGTTGCCTTTGCACTTGGCACTGACTTTTCACCGCTTGGTGAGTAGATCGATTAGGAGTATAGAGAGAGGACTGTTCCCTCAGAGGGTCTTGTTTTGTTTGCAATGTGTTATTAGTAGTAGATAAGGAAATAGGACTTCATGTCCCTGTGCCTAAGGCTATGCCTTTCTTGTTGCTCTGTGACTGTTGGGAGATTGGCATAGAGGCAGCTAGGGCGGTGGTCACTGGCAGCTGGTGAGCTACGCGGATCTCCAGAAATACAGCTGATGAAGACCTAGTTTTACAGCGCTTAGAGGAAACTCCGACATGAAACTCTATATAAAAAGGTGAACTTATTATTACTTGATGAATGCTTTCTCCCACGTGCCTAAGCAGGTTATTGTTTCAAGATGAAGTACTCTGAATGAATTTTAAGTAGCACTAATTTATTCATTACAATAATAATTAGTGTAAGGTGTACAGAAATGAAAGATGACGTGCATTATTAATTACATCTATTATCAAGTGCTTTTGGTGTGCTTGGTGATGTACTTTACCTCATTTTTAGTTAAGGGGTTTTCTATAGCAGGAAACAGACCTGAGGGTGTCAGAGATCAGCGCAACAATTGTAATAATCCATTAACTTTCCTATCGAGGATATGCATGAATACATGCTAACAGTTATCCTAAAGGCGGGGTTCCATGTGACAACTCTGCATTTTGAAGGCCTTGCCCAAAAAAGACCGATTTCTTTCAGCCCAATTTTGTGCGGCCTCCAAACGCCGAATTATCACTATTTTCGAACCCCTTTAAAATGATTCCCCCACAGCTATCCTCTCTCGTGCTGGTGAGATTTTCTAGAAATCATGGGGTTTCACCACCCGGTCCCCCCATTGCTCCCTCTCTGCCTCCCTTCACTGCCCTAAACATTCACCCTCAACCCCACACCACAGACACACTGACACACACAAACATGCAAACACAGTCACAATGACCCGCTCTCCTGCCCACTTCATCCCATGCTACAAACATTCCCTCCCACGCCTTACACAGATATACAGATACAAACAGACAGACAAGCACTCACACAAAACACATGGGAAGCCTACAACTTCGGTCTTCTATTGCGGCCATGTCGGTCAGCCTCTGTGCACACTTTTGTGCAGGGAGAGGTGTGACAGTTCGATTTAGAAAGACCACTCAGAGCGTGTTTAAAAAAAAAAAAGAGATTCTTTCACTACACAGCAAAGGAAGCCATCAGCCTCATTTGGATTGGTCAGAATAAGTGATGTTGTAGGGAAACCAGAAGACAACAGTTGGGGCACGGGGATTGGCTAGCAAGACATAGCAAGCAAACTCTAAAATGGATCCCCACCACTTGCCTCAGTGGTTGTGAATAGTGATGGGCTGCGTTTGCTGCAGGGACAGTCATAGTGTATATAATCTATGTGTTTTAAGAAGGTAAAGAAGGTGCAGTAATAGAGGAGAGTGTAGATTAATTAATCACACCCCCATACACTACATACCAGCCTTCAAAATGCCACCTGGACCCTTTTTCCATAGAGGGAGAGTAAGAAACCAAAGTAGCATATGGGGCCCTCTTTTTAAAGCGATCACATTTTGACAGGTGGGCATGCCCCCTTTTGTGTCTTTAGTCGTGCCCACTTTAGATATGATTTTTGATATCAATTTAATATAAAAATGATACCCAAAAAGTGATCAGATGGATATCAAATGGATATCATATTTGTGTAAACGACTATAAAGTGTGTTTGTGTGTTTTGATATGTTTTGATATCAAAAGGCTATCATTTACATCAGTTTGATATAAAGTTCATATTAAAATGATTTTGATATGGAAGAGTGCATGTGCCCTGTTGCTTGGTTGAGGGCATAGTGAGTTGTGAGGAGTTAGCCTGCGAGTGTTAGGTATTGGTGATGCTTTGATGATGCAGGAGTGGTTTGTGGCCTTGATGGTATGACGTTATCATTTTATAAAGCTGACAGGGATTTTGCTAAGCCTTTGAATATTTGTTTTAAAAGCTGGCAGGGATGTTCATGTAACATAAATAATGTTTATATAAACTTTATAGGGCTTTTCTAGGCACACCGTTATCATTTTATAATGTGAAGGATAGGTTTGGGAGGCTTGTGGCTATTTTAACACCAATAAAAGTTGAACAAAAATGATTTTACAATGGTGTGGACACCCCCAGGCATGTCGATCAAAGTTGTCCTTTTTTTTAAATTCATCAATGGGGTGGCTTTGTTGTTGTTCATCATCAAGGGCCTAAGGAATGTCTGGTGGGGTCCCGATGCCTGGAGTTGTTCTTTTTTGTTTCCAAGGAATGTCTGAGGGCCTCCAAAATGTGGAGTTGTTCTTTTTTTAATTTGGATTCATCCAGAGGGGCCCGAGGAATGTCTGGGGGGCCCCAAAATGTGGAGTTGTTCTTTTTTGTTTTTGATTCACCCAGAGGGCCCTGAGAAATATCTGGGGCCCAAAACATGGAGTTCTTTTTTATCTTGTTGTTTTTGATTCATCCAGAGGGGTCCGAGGAGTGTCTGGGGGGCCCCGGCGATCAAAGTTGTTCTGCTTTAATAATGGGGAGATGGATTGCCGGATCCCCCAACAAGCAGAGTTGTTCTATTATTTTTAAAACATGTGTCATGACACTGCTAACAAATGCCAACCCAATGTTTTTTATGGGGGCGATGGATGGGTCGCTATATGCTGAATGATTTATTATAACTTCTAAAGCTATTTTGTGTGTGATATATACCACATCTGTTTTATACAGTTTTCAAGCGGTGTATCTTGTTTTTTATTTACAGCTTCTTGTTAGGTAAAGAATGACAATTCATTTGTAATTATTCACGTCACACTTAAATGTCAGATATAGACATGAAAATATAGGGTCAAAGGCTTAACGTCCATTGTGATTTAACCTCAACTGAGAGGCTTGCACTAAGATCTCTGTACATGTTTTGTTAATGCACAAATATTTGTCACTATGAACATTCTAAAGACCTGTAGAGTCCTGTTCGCTACTAACACAACAGCTAAACTTGTTGAATTGTTTGAAGCATATTTCGCTAAATTAGCCAAGAGTGACATTTCAATGGCCTGGTTTAGAAATGAACACTAATCTACACTGTTAAAGTATACAACTTTTTAGCACTTCTTATAGGGCAACAGGCAAAATAAATGCATGGTGCTATGGGGCCTTTGATTTATGAAACACTGTTTTTGGTGCTGAAGCTTATGAGATAGAGCAAATGAAATGGTTAAAATGTACAGCCTGTAGTTCATTGTTGGGAGGGAAAAATGTGATTTAAGGAAGGTTCTCGTGTATTTAGAAAGATAGAGTGACAGCGTGGTTGTGGTGTAACTTTACTGCTGAAGGGGCTGTCACATTCTTTATAGTTTGTTTTCAATATTGTGATTATAAAAATCACTTTGTATTCTCAGATATTGTCTGTGAATATACTTATGTCGGGCTGTGCAGTTATTAAACAGCTATTTTTCTTAACAGCCTTTGCCAGCAACTCATGGAATGATCACATTTTAAACCTGACAATGTTGACTCACATCATAGCATTTGGTGAATTATTTCTAAGGGTTTTACAGAGGCATTACACAAAGCCAACTTGGCTACAGGCTAATAATAAAATGTAAAAATGCATTCTATGCAGAGACTGGCAATCTTTGAGTCAGAGTTAAAATTTGTTTTGTGGGCGTTTGTTCTCTTTGTGCAGAGCTCTGGGGTTGCGAGCAGCTCGCCGGGCAGCCCAGTGCTGGAGTGACTCCCAGCCAGCCCATCCAGCCCATCCTGGGCCTCGAGTGAGTGGATTATTGTTTTTCTCCTGTTTTTCACGTGTTACTTATTTCCCTGTGCTCCGAGCGCGTGTGTGTTTTTCCTCCTCCCCCCTCTCCTTGCAGCCTCTTCCTGGTGCCCTCCCCATCCCGCCTCCCTGCCCGCCCACCCCCCCCACTGATTGGATCCCTCAGGTGTCCCTTCTGGACTACCCGACAGCTGCTCTCCCCGCTCGCCTCTTTGTGCAGAGCTCTGGGGTTGCGAGCAGCTCGCCGGGCAGCCCAGTGCAGGGGTGACTCCCTGCCAGCCCATCCAGCCCATCCTGGGCCTCGAGTGAGTGGATTATTGTTTTTCTCCTGTTTTTCACGTGTTACTTATTTCCCTGCGCTCCGAGCACGTGTGTGTTTTTCCTCCTCCCCCTACCCTTGCAGCCTCTTCTTGGTGCCCTCCCCATCCCGCCTCCCTGCCCGCCCACCCACTGATTGGATCCCTCAGGTGTCCCTTCTGGACTACCCGACGGCTGCTCTCCCCGCTCGCCTCTTTGTGCAGAGCTCTGGGGTTGGGAGCAGCTCGCCGGGCAGCCCAGTGCAGGAGTGACTCCCTGCCAGCCCATCCAGCCCATCCTGGGCCTCGAGTGAGTGGATTATTGTTTTCTCCTGTTTTTTACCTGTTACTTATTTCCCTGCGCTCCGAGCGCGTGTGTGTTTTTCCTCCTCCCCCCTCCCCTTGCAGCCTCTTCCTGGTGCCCTCCCCATCCCGCCTCCCTGCCCGCCCATCCCCCCCATATACTGATCCCCCTGGGCAGCCCCCTAAGGGCCGCTCAGGCAAAGGGTGGCTCCTACAGCTGCGGCTCTCACTGTGTCTGCAGGTGTCTGCAGGGCACGCCTGGCGCTGGTCCACCTTGTGAGCTCCACCTGCTCCCTCGGCACGCCGCACCTACTCCTGTTCACTTCATTTGCATGGTGCCCGACCTCACTTGCCCTGCAAATAGCGGTAAACTAGGGTTTTTCCCTCGCAGGATTTTCAAACCTAGGTGGCCTCTCCACTGGGTACCTGTTCAGCATTACTGTGTTCACTGTGTCCTGAATTTGTGGTAAACTAGAGAACTTCTCTCCCCTCGCAGGATTTTCAAACCTAGGTGGCCTCTCCACTGGGTACCCGTTCAGCATTACTGTGTTCACTGTGTCCTGAATTTGTGGTAAACTAGGGATTTCTCTCCCCTCGCAGGATTTTCAAACTTAGGTGGCCTCTCCACTGGGTACCTGTTCAGCATTACTGTGTTCACTGTGTCCTGATCTTTGTGGTAAACTAGGGCTTGTCGCTCTCTTCCTGTCTGCTTGCGCTTGTCCTGTCCTCCCCCCCTCCTATCCAATGGTGCTCTCTATCTCTCCTATTTTTTCTAACTGCTTCTCCGTTGACTATCCTGCTCTCCTCAGTAAATCTGGAAGGAAAAAGTTTAAAAAGGACATCCTGGTCTCCAACCGAGGCCTCTATAACGCTGACACCTACACCAGTGCCTCATCTAAGGAAACTCTCACTGACATCCTCTTTTTCGTGCCTTCACCTGACCTATGGACCCTTCATATGGTCTCTGTGCTCTCTCCTTTCTCCTCTTCTCCCATTAATGGTGGAACCCGTTGGGATGTCCTCTTGGCCTCCTTCCACTCCTCTAAGGCCATCATTAATGTCTACGCTAATGGGACCATCTTGGTCCAAGGCCCTCAGGCCAACCTTCACCTCTTTGATAGACGCTTCCCGCGCCTCATCAACTTCCTTCCCTCTCCTGCTGTCCCCCCTTCTCTGTCCTCGGCTACCTTGCCTCTACCCTCCCTCCCTGCCCCCTCCCTTGCTCCTTCTTCACCTCCGCAGGGCGTACCTCTGATCTGTACCCCTCCCCGGAAGTCCTTTAAAGATGGCAACCTTCTCCACATTGCCACTCTTAACTCTCGCTCTGCCGTCAAACATTCCTCTGATATCTGCCGCCTTCTTGAGGAACTGGACCTTGAGGTACTCGGTCTCACTGAGACATGGTTCACGGCCAGCTCTGTCACCAGCTTTGACACACTCCTACCTGACGGCTACAAGATCCTCTCTGTGCCCAGGCCCAGCCGTGCTGGGGGGGGTGTGGCCCTTATCTTCCCTGAGTGGATTCCTGCCACGGCTATTCCCACGCAGACCTACTCCTCTTTCGAATGTCTTGTCTGCCGACTCTCTCTCTCTCCTAGCCATTCCCTCACCGTGGCTACTGTCTATCGGCCACCTGGTCAAATTTCCTCCTTCCTCTCCGAGTGGGCGGACCTCTCCTCCTCACTCCTGTCCTCAACCACTCAACTCCTCATTCTTGGTGACTTCAACATCCACCTGGATGCCTCCTGTCCCCCCTCTGGACTCTTTCGCGACCTCTGCGACTCTCTCTCACTCTCTATTCTCCCGTCTAGGCTGACCCATTCTGCAGGGCACACTCTAGATGCCCTGATCTCTTCTGACCTTCCCCCCTCTGTCCCTCTCTCCACTCCTCTCTCCTGGAGTGATCACTTTCTTCCCACCTCTCCCTCCATACCACACAGACAAAGCCACCCTCATCACTGCCACCTTCCTTCTCGGTCATCCGACCCATGAAGCGTGTGTCAGTTGAGGCTTTCGCTGCCACCTTCTCGCCCCCTCCTCCCCCCTCGGCTGACTCCCATCCTGACACAGCCCTCTCCTCTCTCCACTCTGCTATATCTGATACTCTTGATATCCTTGCCCCTGTCATGAGAATCCGCCTGAAGCCCAAAGCCAAATGTAACTCCTGGTATGACTCTGATCTTGTCACCCTTAAACGCAAGTGCAGGGTGGCAGAGAGGAAATGGCGTGCTTCATGTTCATCCTCTGACAAACTGGCCTGTCGCCTGCTCCGAAGGCAGTACCGGCTCTCCGTTCTCACCAAGAAGAGAGCCCTTATCCAAGCCCGCATCACTGCGGCATCTAACAATTCGGCCAAACTCTTTAAAATCTGCAAGGAGCTGGCCAATCCTGCTGCAGTATCTACCTCTCCTGTCCCCTCCCAGGCCCTCTGTACGGCACTGGCCTCCCACTTCATTTAAAAAACTCAGGACATCCTGTCCTCACTCTCCTCCTATCACCTCCCCCCCTCTATTCCCTGCCCGTCCTCTGGCCCCTCTGTGCCACCCCTCCTCTCTCCTTCTCTGCCTTTCCCCTTTTTTCTGCTGTTGGTAGCCTTCATGACCATCAGTCTGGCTTCAGAGCAGCCAGAAGCACGGAAACTGCTCTCCTGAACATCCGTGAGGATCCGCTCTCGAACCATGACTCTAACATTCCATGTGTTCTCATCTTGCTCGATCTCTCTTCTGCCTTTGATACTGTCAACCATACCATCCTGCTTAACCGTCTCCGTGATAACCTGGGTATCACTGGTCAGGCTCTGGCTTGGCTGACCTCTTTCCTCTCAAATCGACCCTTCTCTACCTGTGGTGTCCATCAGGGTTCTAACCTCTCTCCCTGGCTGTTCAACCAGTATCTGGCACTTCTTGCCCACCGCATCGCTGCTCTCTGCCCCAACTTTCAGTGCTATGCGGATGATACCCAGCTCATTTTCAGGCCACCCTCGGCCTCCTCTTCTCCTTCCCTCATCTCTGACTGTCTTTCTGCTATCCAGGAATGGTGTGCCGCCAACGACCTCTGCCTTAATGCCAGTAAGACTGAGATTCTACTCATCGGCACACCCACTCCCTCCTTCCCTGCAGCTCTCTGGCCGGCCTCTCTTGGCCCTCTGCCTGCTCCTACCTGCAAGGCAAAAAACCTTGGGGTCATCGTCGACTCCACACTCTCCTTCTCTCCTCACATTTCTGACGTTTCTAAGAAGTCACACTACCAGCTGCACTTCCTCAGAGGTATCCTTCCTTTCCTCTCCTTCCCCCAGAAGCTCACTGTCTCCAGAGCCCTGGTTCTCTCGAAACTGGACTACTGTAACAGCCTCTATCTAAATCTGCCTGCCTCTACTCTCCGCCCGCTGCAACTCATCCAGAACAGGACTGCAAGACTTGTCCTTGGCCTCAAGCCCAGGGAACGTATCTCTCCAGGACTGAAATCGCTACACTGGCTCCCTGTGGCTGCGAGGATTAAGTTCAAAACCTTCTGGATTGTCCACAAGGCCTTCTGGGGCCTTGGGCCAAAATACCTTCAACTCTCTCTTCCTAAATATCTTCCTTCTCGAGCTCTTCGCTCATCCGCCTCCAACTCCCTCAGGGTCAGTCGCTTCTCCAAGCAACGAGTTGGGGGGAGATCTCTCTCTGCAGCAGGGGCCTCCCTCTGGAACAGCCTTCCTGCCTCCCTGAAACTTGAGGCGAACCATCTCCGGTTCCGAAGCACCTCTAAACCTTCCTCTTTGCTTCTGCTTTCTCTCCCCCTCTCCCCTGCTAAATCACTGAAACTGTACTGAATCAGCAACTGGGCCACTCGCCAATCTCGGCCCTTGGCCCAGCCACTCTCCCCTGCACTGCACCCTGGCAACCCCTGCACTACGGGACTGTCTCTGTATCCCTACAGCCCCCCTTCCCAGCACTTGTCTGCACTTATCCTGCACTTGCCACCAGCTGGCTCTTATTATTTATCTTGTATTTTACTAATCACTTGTACTGCACTGTCCCCTCTCCCTTTCCCCCTTGCACTTTTCCCGTCCCCCCTACCCATGCACTTGCGCGATCTGAATGGCACCTGGCCTAGTAGGATCGTTTGTCTGTCTCCCCATGTTCCCCCCTCCCTGCCTCGTCGCGCCTTGAAACACTTGTGTATAGGCGTGTTACAAATGCCATATCATATCATATCATTCTATCTATAAAACCAGTCAGGCATGCATTGCATTAACACACAGCATAGCTCAAACAGACCCCCAACAGAATGAGGCAAAAGTCACAAAAATATGATGTGGAGGCCCAATTTAAAACAAAATGATAAGAAATGACTGTGCATTGTGTAAAGTTTAAAACCCTACTGTAAACAGAAGTATATATTAAATCTATATTTCAATGCGCTTTTGAAAATGTGGAAAGCACTGTTTTGATGCTACTAAAGCACCTGAAGGGTGATACTAGCACCTTAGCGGCGGAAGCTTGTGAATTAGCTATAGGGTTGCAGGCAGATATTATGATAGACGATGGTCGGGTTGTTCAACACACCACCATCATTATAGCAGGGTCTTATAAAGCATTTCATGAAAGATTCATAGAGACGCAGCTTGCTACAGTGCTAAAGAAGGCCCATGCTGTTGAACACAGCGGAGCAGCCATCAATACTTTTTCAGCCAATTGTTTAGTCGATATTCCACAAACATTTGCAGGGCCTGATATATCCAGATCTCCATCCACACCCATTCCCGGAATACCCCAGATATCAGACCAGCACAAAAAATTATGAGTAGCAACTAATGACTGAGTGCAAGCCCCGCCCCACCCCCCGCCGATTAGATAACAAAAGACATGCTTAAGAAAAATGCTGCTCTGGGAGATTGAGTCAAATTAAAAACACAGACAATGTCAGGGTCCTTGTTACAGAGAAAGCGATTGTTCAAAGTGGTGGCGGCCATCTGTTTCGACAAAGCTCTGAAAACAGGAGACAAAACTTAAAATGGGTCAGATCTTGAGTTCAGAGAGGAATTTTAAAATCATGAAAAAACGCTGCTTGGTTATATCCAAGCTACCACACCGCACTTATCAACACCCCAGACACTAGATGCCCCAGTTTATTTGGCAACCGTGTAAACCTATCACAGAAGTTATAAAACATTTGCGGCTGTGGAGCATTACGAGGAATTTAGATTTGTAAACTTGGCCAATTTACACTCTCTAGGTTACAGAATAACAGTTATAAAGGAGGCTGTGGAAACGTTTGTCCGGCAAATATTGGAAAAGGTTGGCCGCAATGATTTCGAAGAATGGATGTTGTGGGTTTAAACAGACCCTTGTTTACAAGGCAATCACATTGTGATACACATTGTGATACTTTTTGTGTTTGCAGTTTTTTGGAAAACGTCTGCAGAGTAAGACTGAGATTTTGTGTTTTGCAATGTTGAAAATCATTGCGTTAGTTGTAAGGCCACGCTCCGTTCATGCTTATAAGCCTTTGAGCAAGATTTTGCACAGCTGCATCATACAATCTAAAGGCCGTTGGTTATTACATTTTGATCACTACCCCCTAAATCTCTGCCCGGTGTATAGACTTATAATATTAATTGAACCGCAAAGCATAATAGATGCCGATATGCGTGCAAAAGCTTTCCAAGTGCCCAAAGAGTTACCAACAGGCACTCCAGTAGGGTTTGGACAACTGAATCTCTTTGAGGAGTATTTTAAAAGACCCATTAAAATACTCAATTTTAACAATGGGGTGTGGCGATATTTCCCGCTAATGGCTAAAACAGCCAGAAAACACTTTATATGTTTTACACCATGACAACCATTTCTACAGTTTATTGAATCTGAAAGATTTTCTGGGGGCTAAACATTGTCATCCCGTTTCAAAAAACAAACATAGACATAGTTGTTAATATGACTGTTGTCAGTGTGTAAGAGAAGCGTTTCAAACACTTAAGGAAAAACCTGAAAAATGTCCTAAGTGTCACACGTTGGCGAGGTCCCGGTGCTGTCTAGACACGCACATTGAGAAAGCGACATTGGGGGCGGTCATGTGTGATCCAGGCATTGACTGTCCCACATGTCAAAAATGTTTTCCTGCGAGCCACAGCTGTACCGGAATAATCTGTAGGATGTGTAAAGTTTCCATTGCCAACACGGCTGAACACTTGTGTTACATAACAAGCGGGAGACTTCAAAATAATACCGAGAACTACATAGCATATGACATAGAGGCCCGGCAAGAGAATATAACCAATTAACCGAACGATATCTATGCCAGACATCTAACAGGAGACAGCTGTTGGGAATTTACAAAAGACTACTGTTTGGCTGCCTGTGTAAGCACTTTTGTAATGAGCAAATTCACGGGCTACACCATTCTAGCCCATGATTTCAAAGGATATGATTCATACATTGTGTTGAGACAGTTAGTTTGTAAAAATTAAAATAAAACATCACCCTAGGTGCTAAGCTAAAGGCCATATTTGTAGTATCTCTACAAATACATTTAATTGATTCTTTGAACTTTTTACCCACGAATCTCAGCAAACTTCCAAAGGCATTCAGATTTCCCAGTTCAAAGGGTTTCTTTCCCAATATTTTTAACACAGCCGCTAACCAAAACTACCTGGCACTGATTCCAGCCCCGGCCCAGTACGGCGCTCATTACATGATGCCTAGCGATAAAGAACAGTTCATGACCTGGTAAAAGGCGAATGATTTTCACCAAGTGGTATGTGCTTACTGTCAAGAAGATGTGACCATTTTAAGACAAGCTTGTAATTTGTTCTGAGGTGGAATCATTCAGATGACTCATCATGAAACACCTATAAAGGGTGCAATACACGCATCATACATCGACCCTTTTTAAAATATCACACTGGATAGTTGTTGTATTCAGATTTACAGACAGCTATATATGAAACATGAAATAATTGCTAATGCGCCATGATTCATATCACGGGCGGCAAAAACATTATTCAGCGCCATCTATTCAGTGGCTCTTATACAGCTCAAAAACAGAGAACATCTCTGTACATCACGCCCTAACTGGCGGTGGTGAAAAACCATACAGACAGCCTTGGTTGCACAGCTATGCGGTGGTTCTGGAAGGGGGTTTACATTCATGATTACTTTAAACATCAGGACATATGCTTGCGTATGGAACACATTGAGGACAACCCCTCTCCATGATGACAGACCCTGAAATTCTTCACTCCTATCTATTTGATAATTCTTATGACGTGATCAGCTGCGTGTTCATAGATGATGAAACGGCTTGTCTGCACTGGCCCTATACCATGGAATACCCAACAAGTTCAGACAACACACATGTTTGTCCGCTGTCCTGGGAATGTCAACCCGCCCAGTGTCAATCATCTAGGGGATCTAACTTCTCAGTTAGATCCCGAAAAATACACTGTGGAGTTCATATCTGAGGGGCCCAATACATAAGCCTATCACACATCCCTATGAACCGTCAACATGAAAGAAAAAGGTATAACGTTAGATCTTAACAACACGGCCCAAATACATTTTGACAGTTTAGAAGATCTGGTGTAATCATTTGTACAGGGAGATGCGTGTGACACTCCACAGTCTATCGTCATTGCACATCCGTGTATAGTGCGTGATAAAAAACAGTGGGAAAGTAGCACCGTCACTCTACAAAAGACTCTCAGGGTTGTATTTGATAAAAGAACTCTGGCAGCAGATGGCTTGACACACCCCTATGGTTATTAAATAATTTAACAAGAACCTCTACCAGCCCCACGCTTTTTGACAGTGCTTCTGTAGTTGTAAATGTGCCGTGGCCCTTCAATCTGAGTGTCTGAGATGTTGTACCTTTGAATCTGCATGTTTATTTTTTCTATTACATTAAATGTTTTTACACATGTATTTTTTCTTTCTGTATTAAGTATATCTTATCATAAATACAATTTTTTTACAATTCGCAACCGAGTGTCTGAGATTTTGGATCTTTACATCTGTTTGTTTATTTTTTTGTATTACATTAAATGTTTTTACACATGTATTTTTCTTTTCTGTATTAAGTATATCTTTTTTATAAATAAAATATTTTTGCAATTCACAACGGAGTGTCTGGGATTTTGGATATTTGCATATGTATGTTTTTTTTCTATTACATTCATAGTTTTTACACATGTACTTTTCCTTTCTGTAATAAGTATATCTTTTTATAAATAAAATATTTGTACAATTCACAATGGAGTGTCTGAGATTTTGGATATTTGCATCTGTGTGTTTATTTTTTCTCTTACATTAAATGTTTTTACACATGTATTTTTCCCTTCTGTATTAAGTATATCTTTTTTATAAATAAAATATGTTTACAGTTCATGAAATGGTCTTGTTCTTTATTATGTGGTCCTATTTACTATATGTATTATAACACACATCACTTTTTATTTAGTTCATACATATAATGCTATGCTGTGCTTGGGGCCATCAACTTTTATGGAGACTGGTTTTAATCGCGCTGTAGAATTCTGTTGTTTTAAAATGTTGACTTTTTATCTTCACATGCATTGTTATAAACTCTTGACATCTTTATGTCATCATATATTTCTGCCAGTTGTATACAGGCCCCATTTGCCTCCATACCCATTCAACATAAAACGATAGAACCAAGTTTTATAAAACAACAGATTTGTATTCATATTTAAAACATGTATTTTTATTCAGAATGTATTCACATTAAATAACTCGAGTTATCACATGTTGCCTAATGATCTTCTCGAATACAAATCTTACTGTATCATCAATTACTAAATACACAAATTGTCTTTCACTGCGTCAATAGGCAGATACATATACTAGAGAGACGGTTGATAAAAATTCATAAATGATTCAAATCCATAATATCTGCCTGTCATTGTTGATTGACATCACATACCACAGTCATTCGCCGTTTAAAATGTTTCAGGGCCAGGTTTGTATAGCGTTTAGGCCTCCTCCCCTGAAAGCCACATCTTAACCGCTCCCCGTACCACCTTCTCACCATAGCTTCACAGTTTATGATACAGGTTGTCAACCCCTCCATAATTGCCAACACCTCGTTCATAATAATATATTTTCGACAGATTCAGGGCAGACATGTTAGCCCGTAACATCTCAACATAAAGACACAGTTCTTTTTTTATAAACAACAGATTTTCATTCGCATTTTAAACTGTAATTTTTATTCAAAATATATTCAAATTAAAATACTAAAGGAATAAGCCCTGTAATAGAATCAATAATACATGTCAATACCGCACAAAGACATTGCATGCAGTCGCTTTGTTAAGCCTGTGTGTTACATTGCATTAGGCACTCATTTATATATACTTTATCCCCGCCCAATTGGGAACTATTTTCTCAATGTTTCTAACCCCCAATCGAACACATGCATCTAAACTCCTTAATTTTCAAGAGCGGGTCATTCGCAGATTCTATAGCCCATAATATTTCAGATATGCATCGTTCAGTCCCAGCATCGATCCTTATCTGTGTCAATGGCTGCATCAAGCGCAGCAAATCTACAATGCGTTTAGGGCTCAACACAAAACTGATTTTACGCAGCAAATAGGTGTTGGGTGATCCCCTGTGGTGTGGGCTGCCTGCTGGGAGTGAAAGCGGCTCCTCACTATGCGGGTGCACGATTCAGGGGATACATTAGCGCACTTTTCACACGATTTGGCTGGTGCAAACAGGGTTTTTGTATTCTGGGGTACGCAAGTGCGCTTTTCATGCAATTTAGCTGTGGGGTGGCCACTCCCTAACTCCCCATGCTCTGCATGCAGCCCATCAACCCTGGCCATGACCCGCAGGCAGCCCACACCACAGGGGAACACCCAACACCCCTGGCCATGCCCCGCAGGCAGCCCATCACCCCTGACCATGACCCACAGGCAACCCACACCACAGGGACCATCCAACACCCCTGGCCATGACCCGAAGGCAGCCCACACCACAAGGGACCACCCAACACCCCTGGTCATGCCCCGCAGGCAGCCCATCACCCCTGACCATGACCCGCAGGCAGCCCACACCACAGTTGATGTGGACACATCCTCTACCTGCGGATGGGCCTGGAATGGGGCATCCCTGCTGGTGCTGAGTGATGCAATCGCAGAATCAGGGACAGGATTAAGCACAGGCACCTCCATGGTGACCTGTGCTGCCTCCTGCCCCTGCCCATGGACTGCACCATTTGCACCAGTGGAATCACCCCCACCAGGCCCCACGTGTGGGTGTAATGAGGCCTCCTCCTCACCCACAACCACCTGGATGCCCCTGCACCGTCTTCCGCATTGTCCTGCCCCTGCGTGGGCTCACCTGCCCCTTCTGCTGTAGTGGCGGTTGCGGCACCAGTCCCCTCGCTCCCGGAAGATGGCATAACCTGGGAGGGTCGCTGGGAATTGCGTCTCTGGCCAGTAGAGGCATCCCCGTCACTCTGCTCCACAGCGCCGTCTCCACCCTCTTCTTCACTCGCCGCTGTGGAAAGGGAGATATTGAACACAAGCATCACGATACTGAACGTAAGTCTGCTAGACTGTAACGCTCACCTGATTCCCTCAGAGGCGCCGGTCTTGACTGGGTGAATGCCGTATCTTCAAAGGTGATGTGTAACACACGGTTGGCTCTTTGGGCTGGACCTCTGTGCACTGTATGTCTGACTCGAAGAGTAAGATGTCTGCAGATAGAAAATATGGGATTAATGAACTGGGGTTATTGGGTGCCTCTCTCCTCTTCCCTTTCTCTTCTCCTGTAGAACCCCAAAGGTAAACACCCTCACCTTAGGTAAGTGAACACCGAGCTCTCCATCTGCCTCGGGGCAGGGTGCCGTAACCAGTTTCTTCACTGGATAAGGGTGCAGGCCTCTTGACCTCAGAGGACTGCTGTCCGTCGTTAACTGCTCGAACGGTAAGTGTCTTAAAAGTCTTTTGTAATGATATCTCTTGTTTTGCAGGGTTCCGGCGATGGCGGATGGCGGGCTGATGAGAGTTGAGGATCGAACCCGCGTGAGGAATAGAAGCGCCTGGAAGCACGTAAGTAAGCGCTTGTAGCCTGCTTCACGATGCGCACTAACTGTCCCTTTTATCTTGCAGGTACAAGTTCGGAGCTTTAGAGAAGCTGAAGGGTGCTGGAATACCCACTGGATTCGGCGTGGGAAGGAGTAATGGCACGTGAGTAATAAAGTTGCCCAATGTCTTTAAACGCACCTTCTTTTGTCTTTCAGATGCGGGATGCAGCGCCGAAGGCCTCCGGAGCGTGCGAAGAGTAGGTAAGCCTTTGTCTTTCAGATGCCGGAATGCAGCGCGAGGCGTTGGTGACAGCCGATGGACCAGGTAAGAGATGCGCTGCCACTGAAGACCGTAGTGCTAACCTGTTCTTTCTTTGTCTTTACAGGTGCTGCTGAAGACTGGATTCCAGGATGGTAAGCCTTTGTTCCCTTAGGCCCAGGATCAGAAGCAGAAGACACGATGAGCGTTCTGCTGCAGAGAATGCAGAATAACGCAAAGCAAGATTCATCCATCAGGTGTGGTTTAAATAGCCTCCTGTAGTGCTTAGGTGTCTCCTTCCACAGCCACGCCTAAGAAAAGAGTTCCTGCTTTCCAGAAGAGTTCCAGTGTTCTGAACCTAGGGAGTGGCTCCTGCCCCACCCAACAGGAAAAGTAGTCCCAAACAGAAGAGGATCAGGGGTTCAACTGGCAGGTAAGTAAGCAGCATGGTCTGCTGCAGGTAAGTCCACCCAAGCATTATGAGCCCGGCGCTTCCAGCGCTGGGACTGGGCATCTTTATGAGCCTGGTGCCACTGGCGCCAGGACAGGGTCCAAAAGGTCCCAATTGGGACTGGCTGGCACTCGGAACCGGGGTTATGGGTCTGCTTCCAAGTGAGTCGGGCAAGTCCTGATCTTTTGGAAGCAGAGATCATGACAGCACCCCCCCTCAAGGCCCCTCCCAAACCGGGCTTCTCCGGGGGTTTGGGCTTGTTAGGAAATGTTCGATGAAATCTTTTGATTAGACGAGGCGCGTGGACATATTCTGCAGGTTCCCAGGATCTTTCTTGGGGACCGTAGCCTTTCCAGTCAATCAGGTAAAATAGTTTAGATTTGGAGATCTTGGAATCCAGGATGCTTTTGACTTCAAACTCGAGTTCTCCATCAACTAGAATAGGTTTTGGAGATGTAGTTAGTCGGGTTTGAGGTTGCACGGATTTTAATAGAGAGACGTGGAAGACCGGATGTATCTTCATGTGAGGGGGCAAGTCCAACTTGACCGCTACTGGATTTACTATGGTAGTGATGGAATAGGGACCAAGGTATCTTGGGTTGAATGTGCGTGGTCCTTTTAGAGGTAGATATTTGGTGGATAACCAGACTTGATCTCCTACTTGATATTGGGGGGCTTCCTTCCGATGTTGGTCTGCTCCTTTCTTGTATTGTTCTTTAGCCCTTTGAAGGTGAGAAACGGCTTCCTTAAAGGCTTGGGTGATTGTATAATGCAGGTGGTCTACTGCTGGTGTTCCAAGATCTTGGAGTGGATCCAACTCCGAGGTTCGAGGGTGACTACCGTATAAAAGAAAAAACGGGGTCTTCCCAGTTCCCGAGTGGACAGAGTTATTGTAGGCATATTCGGCTATCCAAAGGATATCTTTCCAAGTTTTTTCAGTTTGTTGTAGCATGCAGCGCAAATACTGTTCCAGAGTTTGATTGGTCCTCTCGGTTTGTCCGTCGGTTTGAGGGTGGTGGCTGGTCGAAAGTCTCACATCAATTTGAGCCGACCGACAGCAACTTTGCCAAAAATGAGAAATAAATTGACTACCTCGATCCGAAATTAGAACTGAAGGAAAACCGTGCAGTCGGACGATGTTTTCGAGAAATTCTCGGGCCAGAGTTGCTGCTGTTGGTAAGCCTTTGAGTGGAATGAAATGCGCCATCTTGGAGAATAGGCCCACGATTACTAGGATCGTATTGTATCCGGAGCATGGAGGTAGATCGGTGATGAAGTCCATAGAAAGCGTATGCCAAGGGCGAGGCGGGATGTCAATAGGGCGTAAGAGGCCGGCTGGTTTTTCCTTTTGACTCTTGTTTTGGGCGCATACTCCACAGGACATTATAAAGTCTCTGATATCTTTTTTCCAAGACGGCCACCAGAAGTAGCGCTTGATCTTTTCCGAGGTCTTGGTCATACCGGGATGTCCTTCCATTAAAGAATCGTGATAACAAGAGATTACCTTTTTCTGTAAATCTGTGCTGGGCAGGTATAACCGTTCTTGGAAATATAATAGGTTGTCCTTCACCGTAAAGTCCTTTCCCTGCCGATGCCAATTCTGTATGTCTGCTGGAGTTACCAGTAGCCTGGCTTTATCCTTAACTTCCTCTATGGATTGTGTGGCGATTACACCTAGAATTCTTTGTTCGGGAATGATAGGTACAGGTTTAGGATTGATCAAATGTTCTTCCACTCCCATCCGAGAAAGGGCATCAGCTTTACCGTTTTTTGTACCAGGTCGATAGGTAATTATGAAGTCAAACTCGGCAAAGAATAGTGCCCAACGGAGTTGCCTAGAGGATTGAGCTTTTGCGGTTTTCAAATATTGCAGGTTTCGGTGATCTGTAATCACAGTAACGGTGTGTCGGGCCCCCAGAAGATAATGCCGCCAAGCCTTAAAGGCGGACTTGATAGCTAGAAGTTCCTTATCAGTAATAGTGTAATTGATTTCAGGAGGCGAGAATTTGCGGGACCAAAATGCCACGGGATGCAACTGATTGGTTACTGGGTCCTTTTGTGATAGAACTGCCTCCATGGCAAGGCTCGAAGCATCAGTTTCAACGATGTAGGGGAGTTCTGGGCGAGGATGTTTTAAGATCGGTGCAGAGATAAATCTAGTCTTCAAATTCTGGAAAGCTTGTTCCGCCTCGGTAGACCATTCAAAACGTTTGTTTTTCTTTAACAAGGCGGTGATGGGCTGGACTATTCGAGAGAATTCGGGGATAAACCTGTGGTAAAAGTTAGCGAAGCCTAACATGCTTTGAACACCTTTTACGGAGGATGGCGATGGCCATTTGAGAATTGCATCGACCTTCTTCGAATCCATACGCACTCCGCTAGGTGATAATATGAATCCCAAGAATTCAACTTCAGTCACGTTGAAAACACATTTTTCCAACTTAGCGAAAAGTTTGTGTTGACGCAATCTCTCGAGGACCATTTTCACGTGTTTCCGATGTTCAGTTTCCGATGAAGAATAAACGAGGATGTCGTCAATGTAAACAACAACACACACATCTATGAGCTCTCTGAGAACATCGTTCATAAAATATTGAAAGGCGGCCGGGGCATTGCAAAGTCCGAAGGGCATGACCTGATATTCAAATAGCCCATACTTGGTGCGGAAGGCCGTCTTCCATTCATCGCCCTCTTTTACTCGTACCAAGTGGTAGGCTCCTCTAAGATCCAGCTTTGTATATATGCATGCTTTTCTGACTTGGTCCAGGAGTTCAGGGATCAAAGGTAACGGATATCTATTCTTAACGGTGATCTGGTTCAGGGCGCGATAATCTATACAAGTTCTAAGGTCCCCTTCTTTTTTTGGAACGAAGAACAAAGCTGAGGAAGCAGGGGACTTGGAAGGACGAATAAACCCATTCGCTAGGTATTGATCCAGGTATTGTCGGAGGTGAAGATTCTCAGGCTCGGTGAGGGCATAAATTCTACTACAAGGAGGAGTAGATCCAGGTATCAGGTCTATCTGGCAGTCATAAGACCTATGAGGAGGTAGAGAGCTAGCCTGATCCTTCCGGAAAACATCTTGGAATTCTAGGTATTCAGGAGGTAACTGAGGAGCCTCCGAGGAAATTGCTGCCAGTGCAACACCAGGTCGAGGGTGACAAGTAGAGACACATTCTGGAAACTGAACCGTTCTTGCTCGCCAATCGATCTGAGGATTGTGCTTCTCTAACCAAGGAATTCCTAGAATAATCTGGAACTGGGGGGCCTTGATCACATCGAACACGATCTTCTCATGGTGTCCATCTTGACTTACTAGCGTCACTTCTTGGGTGGTATGCGTTACTGGTCCGGAGGCTATCTCCGTACCATCCACCGTAGTAATGACGTCCTTTACAGCCTTTGGACAAAGAGTCAGATTCATCCTCAAAACCATTTCATGATCCACATAATTGCCGATGGCGCCGCTGTCAACGTAAGCTTCAATCGCATGTAATCGATCCGGATGTTCAGGGCTAATGAGGACCATAGGTATCACGAAATGCGAGGTCACGGAACTGGTTTTAACGCTCGGCAAGAGGACCTCTATTCTTGTCGGGCGAGGTCGTTTCCCTGCTCAGAGTTTGTGACCCTGGTAATTGCAGCTCCTACTGCCTTCTTGGCTGGTTTCACCGGACAGTCTCGAAGAAAGTGCCCCGAGTTTCCGCAATAGAGGCATAATTGCAGCTGTTTTCTCCTTTCCCGCTCCTTTTGTGTTAGTGGTCCTTTCAGGCCCCCTATTTGCATGGGTTCCCCGAAGTCTACTCCTTTGGTAGGAGTTGGTGGTTTGGAAAATACTCGAGCATCAAACTTGGAACGATCGGCCTTCCTGTTCTGCAGTCTGTGGTCAATTTGAACGACTAAGTCAATATAGTCCGAACAGTCTTGCGGGGGATTCACTACTTGGGCTAACACATCTTTGAGCTCTCCACGTAGACCTCTATAAAACAGCGTAATCCTTTTGTCCTCAGGCCATCGAGTTTCCACTATCAGTCTGTTGAAAGACGCAATATAAGCCAAAAGGTCTTGATTACCCTGTCGCAATGAAAGGAGCTCATTTTCCAAGGCCTGCCCCTGTGAATGTCTTGCAAACAGTTTTTCCATACTGAGCTGAAAAGCTCGAAAATCATGGAGAACCGGATCATCTTGATTAACTAGAGGGATCGACCAGTCTGCCGCATTGCCACTAAGGTACGAAAGCAAGAAAGCTACCTTAGCTTGATCAGTTGGAAAGGCTGCTGGCCGGCATAAGAAGTGCAACCGGCACTGATTAATAAATACTGCAAACCTCTTTGGGTCACCAGAAAATCGTTCGGGCGGAGCCAGAGGTACATTCCCAGGTAGGTTGATCTGCACTGGGTTCGTAGAGGATGTTGAAGGAAGATTTTCCCCTGATGTGGGTAACGGAGTTTGTCCGGCTTGTGACTGTAGCAATTGTCTAGCGAGATCGTCTGTTCGCTCCTTGGAAATAATCAGTTCCCTTCTTAGAGCATTCGTTTCCTGACGGGCTGCATGCACTTCTGCTCTTGGTTCCCCAAGTAACTGGGCTAGCTGGTCGGTATCCGAGGTTTCCATAGCGCCTGGGTGGGAGTTTTGCGATAGGCTTTGCGTTCTGTAACGCTCACCTGATTCCCGCAGAGGCGCCGGTCTTGACTGGGTGAATGCCGTATCTTCAAAGGTGATGTGTAACACACGGTTGGCTCTTTGGGCTGGACCTCTGTGCACTGTATGTCTGACTCGAAGAGTAAGATGTCTGCAGATAGAAAATATGGGATTAATGAACTGGGGTTATTGGGTGCCTCTCTCCTCTTCCCTTTCTCTTCTCCTGTAGAACCCCAAAGGTTAACACCCTCACCTTAGGTAAGTGAACACCGAGCTCTCCATCTGCCTCGGGGCAGGGTGCCGTAACCAGTTTCTTCACTGGATAAGGGTGCAGGCCTCTTGACCTCAGAGGACTGCTGTCCGTCGTTAACTGCACGAACGGTAAGTGTCTTAAAAGTCTTTTGTAATGATATCTCTTGTTTTGCAGGGTTCCGGCGATGGCGGATGGCGGGCTGATGAGAGTTGAGGATCGAACCCGCGTGAGGAATAGAAGCGCCTGGAAGCACGTAAGTAAGCGCTTGTAGCCTGCTTCACGATGCGCACTAACTGTCCCTTTTATCTTGCAGGTACAAGTTCGGAGCTTTAGAGAAGCTGAAGGGTGCTGGAATACCCACTGGATTCGGCGTGGGAAGGAGTAATGGCACGTGAGTAATAAAGTTGCCCAATGTCTTTAAACGCACCTTCTTTTGTCTTTCAGATGCGGGATGCAGCGCCGAAGGCCTCCGGAGCGTGCGAAGAGTAGGTAAGCCTTTGTCTTTCAGATGCCGGAATGCAGCGCGAGGCGTTGGTGACAGCCGATGGACCAGGTAAGAGATGCGCTGCCACTGAAGACCGTAGTGCTAACCTGTTCTTTCTTTGTCTTTACAGGTGCTGCTGAAGACTGGATTCCAGGATGGTAAGCCTTTGTTCCCTTAGGCCCAGGATCAGAAGCAGAAGACACGATGAGCGTTCTGCTGCAGAGAATGCAGAATAACGCAAAGCAAGATTCATCCATCAGGTGTGGTTTAAATAGCCTCCTGTAGTGCTTAGGTGTCTCCTTCCACAGCCACACCTAAGAAAAGAGTTCCTGCTTTCCAGAAGAGTTCCAGTGTTCTGAACCTAGGGAGTGGCTCCTGCCCCACCCAACAGGAAAAGTAGTCCCAAACAGAAGAGGATCAGGGGTTCAACTGGCAGGTAAGTAAGCAGCATGGTCTGCTGCAGGTAAGTCCACCCAAGCATTATGAGCCCGGCGCTTCCAGCGCTGGGACTGGGCATCTTTATGAGCCTGGTGCCACTGGCGCCAGGACAGGGTCCAAAAGGTCCCAATTGGGACTGGCTGGCACTCGGAACCGGGGTTATGGGTCTGCTTCCAAGGGAGTCGGGCAAGTCCTGATCTTTTGGAAGCAGAGATCATGACATAGACACAAAGCAAATGCACAGGAGTGGCAATGTTGTATGTCATAGCCATCCTCACCTTCCAGTCATGCATCCATCCGTGTCCACCTCCCATCACAGTGCAATCATGGACAGCTAGGCCACAACAGTCAATGCACGCATCGAGATGTGCATGTGTCATACATCCATGGCGTTTCCCAGTCACACACTCACCACTCAGTAACACGCACATGTACATGATGCATGTCCATGAGGGTGACATCAGCATCCATGATTCACACAACAGACATGGCCAGGTACACATGCAGGTGCACATCATACATAGCAACACACACACCATTGTCGTTGCACATGCTTGACCGGACTCACATGCTTCACTGTCATGTCCCTGCACACAGCCATCCATACATGGGGCATGCCAGACATATGTCCAAGGTGCACACACCTGACACACCTCAACATGCACTACACTGGAGATTAACACATGGACACTTACCACTTGACTCTGGACGGGTCTGCATCTCGAGGACCTGGTGTTGAAGCGCTGGGTTAATGCGCTCCAGGGCCCTCATCTGGATGTTGGTCAGCTGGTCCCGGTGTGCTGGTCCCAGTGCCCCACTTCTCCACGAGCATCAATGACGTGCCGGGCCTTCCTGAGGGCCCTGGACCTGAAGTCCTCCCAGCGTTTCAGGACACGGTCGTAGTCACGGGATGCCACCCCCTCCGCGTTGATGGCATCCACTATGTCCTTCCAGATCCTCCTCCATCCATCCCTGTTGAGGCGCAAACTTGAGAAGAGGGCATGGCATCATAATTCCCCAGGACTCGCTCCACCAGGATGCCAACTTCATTTTCAGTGAATCTGGCAGCCCTCTGCCTCTCTGACTGGGGGTTGCCACTGGCCCCAGATGCTGTTGAGTTGGACATGGCAACCCCCGAGGCAGGTGTGGGTGGGCAAATTGTTCCTGGGGCTGACTGTGGAGCAATGATACACCAGTCGGGAGTCTTCTGGGTCAGCAGAGGTGGTCTCAGGTACAGGATCCCTGGCTATGGCTTCTGTGCAGGCACCAAATAGCAGGGCATGTTGGCATCAGGCAGACTGGCAGCAGCAGATGGCTCGTAGGAGGCTGCTCACGACTCTGGGGGGCAGGTAAATGGCCTTCTGGGCAGGAGCATGGTCTTCTGTGTGTTGTGGCATGGCCAGCTTGATGCAGAGTGAATCCGCACATGAAAAAAAACACGTGAGTGTGTAATCCGAGGAAAGGCCCTTAGCGCGTAAGCACGTAAGTGAAGGGACGTGCGCGGGTGTTGCCTTCGCCAGGGGTTAAAGGTCTGCGCTGGTAAGCAGTTTGCTGTACGTGCTTTTCGTGGAGACCGACCGAGTGTGTTTCTTCTTCTTGTGGGTTCACACACGATTACTTCACAGCGCTTAAAATTTTTACTTCTTGTTTTGGCCGGGAAAGTTGCCTACGCGCACACACTTGTGTTTTTTTCTTTTCCATGCAAGGCAGACGGTGAGTCACGCACACTTATTTTTCCCTCTGTGGTTGCCTCTCTCCATTTTTGAGGTCAGAGTAGCCTGCTTGTTCCACGCGTATGTATTTTTTGAGTCCCTGTGTGCCACAGCGTACTGTGGGAGGTTTATTCCACACACGTGGGCTACCTGGGGTTGTGTGCACGTTTATTATCATTTTTTGGGGTGCCTGAGCGTTGTGTGACCCATCTTTTATCACCAGGGGACACAGACAGCCTTGCAGGAGCACAGGGGCGAGTCTAACATCACGTACCCTGCCCACTTCACCCAACTGCCCAGGACAATTGTTGTGTGCACCTCCCATTGGCAACATACCATCTGTGCCATGGTTGGGAAGGCACCAAAAGGGAAGGGCGGCAAAGCTGGGTGACCTCCCAAGGCTGGGCGTGGTGGGGCATGTGGCCGGGGTGGCCAGGGAGTCCAGGGAGTCCAGGGTGGCCAAAGTGGAGGCAGAGGGGGACGTGGCCAGGGTGTTACACCGGGGCAGGATGTCCAGCAACTTGCTGGGACAGCCATGCCACCACCCCCTGCGCCTCAGGGAGATGCTGCTGCTGCAGTCATCCACAGCGAACATCTGACCCCCTGGCACGTGCCACCAGGTGGTGGAAGCCACAGGTGCAGCTGTGGCAACCACCACCCAGGCTCGGGGTCAGCCAGTGCAGGCTGCCTTGCCACAGGACTCCCAGGCAAATTATCAGGGCAGGAAGGCCCAGCCACGTGTGTCCAAGGTCGCTGTGACCAGGCACATGTTCCTGTGGCAGTTTTGACATCTGCTGCCCCAAGCAGCCATTTGGTGGGAGCTGCATGGGCAGATGCAGCTGACACCACCCCGGCAGTGAGTCTGCCAGCCAGGACTGTCTCGGTCACAGCCCTTGGCACTGAGGCAGTTGTGCTGCTGGGTCCTGGCAACAGCACCCAGCAGCCAATCACACAATCCAGGCCTTCCGTCCTCATGCCAGTCAACCATCACCACTGCCCCAACTGACCAGAGTGGCATTTGCCTCTCAGGGTGTGCACAACCAGCCAAGAGGAGGAAGTGTGCTTCTGCGAATGAGGCTGGGACCCCAGACACGGCATCGGCCTTCGGCACGGCAAGGAAGAGGCCTTTCAATAAAGTGGAGCTGGACTTCCTTGTGGACTACGTGTCGGCACACGACCGCGATATGCTGGTGGGTGCAGGGTGCCATACTACGCCTGCCCATCGTCAGGTCTACTGACAGTTCATTGCGGATGGTGTGAATGTATTGGGATATGAGAGGCGCACCGCTCAGGATTGCCACAAGCGTTGGACTGACCTCTGATGCTGTGCAGAACAAAAGCGGGCCTCTAATTACTCCCTGACTTGGGTGACTGGCAGTGGGCCACCACCAGAGGAGGATGAACACACTCCGCACGAGGGAATTGCTGCAGAGTTCATAATTTAGGGACTTATCCAGGGAGTGGGAGAGATGCAGGATTATGACGCAACGTCCGGTGAGTCTTTATGCGTGTCTATCCAGCCCAGGTGTGTTTTGCTTGTGTGATGTGTTGTTATTGACTGCCAGTTCATGCTATGTATTGATGAGTGACATGTGTGACACATGCAATGCTTTGCTGATATGTGATTGTCGTCATGCAGTCTGCATACAGGACATGTGCTGCACACGGGGGCAGTCCTCATCACCACACAAGCACCCTACTTACATGCAAGTCACTCGGCGGCCTCTCC
Organism: Ambystoma mexicanum; assembly: GCF_040938575.1. Taxonomy (NCBI): domain Eukaryota; kingdom Metazoa; phylum Chordata; class Amphibia; order Caudata; family Ambystomatidae; genus Ambystoma; species Ambystoma mexicanum. The sequence continues at coordinate 184,231,692 of NC_090929.1, forward strand.
GTTCCATGTTCAGGCTCACTGACATGTTTGCATATAGCCTGTGCTGTAGTTCCACCCAACAGTCAGCCTATGTCGTCACATGACTGACGGTTAGGTGAGGTCACACTGCAAGCTGCTCTTACTTACGAGCATGCTTCCTTGCCTCTCCGCCACCCTGCAGTTCACTGTCTCCATGGTACTGGCAGTTTTCATGTTGGACTACTGCTATGGCCTGTTCCTCTTTCCTGTGTACAGGCACACTTCCCTGTGCAACCCTGCCATACCAGTACTGTGGGGTACATCCTTTGTCCTTGATGCAGGGTGTCTCACAAGCTTTGAGTGCACATGAGTGATCATTCATGGACCAATGCATTCCCTGCAAGCCCCATGGGTACGTAGCAGGCTACTCATTGTAACACATCTCCAGTATTTTATCCGTCTCATGGTATTTGCTCATCCATGTCATGCTCACTCAGGGTCACTTTATCATCATGCACATGTTTATGGTGCCCTTGTCTCTGTCGGGCACAGGCCTCCCTCTGTTACAGCCATTTGTTTGCAAGCGACTGGTGTTGTGGCTTCTGCCTGCATAGATGTACATGTGATGGTTCCTCATGTGACCTACTTTCTGTCCCCCTCCCATCTGCTGTAGTCTCAGTTGTCTCAGATGATGCAATTGACACCTGCATACACTGTCTGCAACTTCACAGTACTATGGTCAGCCATTCAGAGCCATGCACTGGCTCCCTGCCATTCCCCGGGTGGGCATGGGGTGTGCAGTGCATCCCTACAACGCAGTGCCAGCACTTTGCACGTGATGACTGCACTTGCTCTTACAGTGCCGTCATGTCACAAGATTGACATCACTACATTTTTGGTTCTGTTGATAGTTGAGGATGTACACATGTGCTGCACTACACCCACACACTTCTGAGTCATGTTTCACCCTTCAACATGCCTATTCACTTGTGTGTTGTCAAAGTGACCTGCCATGTATGTATCCATTTGCCTCCCTTCACTGTATTTTAAGGCACTTGCGTTGTTGCATCCTGTGACACGTGTGCTTTTATTGATATTAATGTTCTTGTAGTGCATGTTGACATGCATTTTTCATGTGTCATGGACACTTCTATTTGACTTACTGCTGTGGCTATTTGGATATTGTGCCATGGCTATGATACCTGCCATCTCTTAGTTCACATCTGTAAATATTGGCAAAGATTTATGCCTGCCAGAAGGTTGTGTGTGATGCAATTGATATGCAACATGCAGTACATGTGTGGGTTTTGCATTTGACACACATCCATGTCTGCTTTCAGGGTCCCCTTCCATTTCATTGCCACTGCATACATGCCAGAGTGTGTGTCGTGTGTGACATGGTTGCCTCATCTGTTGGCCCTCAATATAGTGTTGTATATGTGTGTGGTATGTGCTGCTGTCATATGTACTAATGTTTATTTTAATTTTCTTACAGGTGATGATGCACCAGAAGCAATGGAGGAGGAGATGGCAGACAGGGTGGAGGGTTCAGGTCACCATCCCAGCACCAGTGGTGGTCGTGGGGTGGTAGGCCAGGAACATCCCTTGGTGCTCCAGGCCATCCTGTCCAGGCCTGCCTCTGGGTACGGCTCTGAGGATCTCTCTGACTCTGATGTTGAATCGGATGCTCATGAAACCATGCCATCGACGGTGGGTGATTCTGCAATGGATTCTGTTCTGTCCGCCACACCTGCAGTGGGGGTAGTGCCCTCAAGGGGCCAGTCAGTGTTGGTATGTCGGGCCTGTGGTGGTTACGGGTACCGAGTCACACTCCACACCAGTTGCTCCTGTTGCTGGGGCAGCAGATGGACGGAGGAATGCTATCCTGCAGCCGCAGGCTCTGCTGGCACAGCAAGGACCAAGTCTCCTTGGGCCCACAGGTGTGGTGCCCGGCAATGCGGTGGCCGTGCACCACCGGAGAACACTGGGTGGGAGCAATCTATGTATGCCATTGCACAGCAACAGGGGTGAGCAATTTGGATGTTGGCTCAAGGCATGGAATGTGTGGCTAATTCCATTCTCCCCCTGATAGGCAGGTGGAGCTCCAGCAGCAGGCAACGCTGTCCACATGCCGCTCACTCAGGCTGGGCATGGTGGTGTCCAACTGCGTTCGCCGGGCTGAAATGGTGGCTCTGCGCTCAGCTATTCCTGCTGACGCACAGGCCAACAGGGAAGCCCTGGGGGAAGATAACTCCTCCTTCAGAAGTTCTGTGGGTGCTCTCATCATGGCCCAGGATACACGGGCAGACCAGAGGATGGTGCAGCTGGAACTCACACTCTTGGCTGAAGTCCATGCAAGCCGGGAGGAGGTCCATCTGACACCTGAGGCCTCCCTGGCAGGACTCTGTGTTATACGTGAGGTGGTGCATGGGGAACTTTGTGCCATATTCATTCAGAACCAGGCTCACCCGGCTTGCATGCTTGCTGCTGTGGATGGGCTTGCTGGGGCTATGCATGGTCAAGCACCTCTGCCACGTGCCCCTCCTGATGTACAACCAGGGGGCGATGACGACAGAGACCTATCTCTCACTCAGGTCATGGCGTGAAGACCATGAGCCCATGGAGGAATTTCATTTTTGTCTCGACATCGACACATGTGCATGTTGAGGTGCACGCTGCATCTCCCCCCTCCTGGGTGGACCCTGTATGTATGTTACACTGTGTGTTCATGCATTTCCCATGCTAACACGCATTGAATTGCCCTGCAAACAAAACACCCCCCACAACACACACAACACAGCCCCAACCCCACCCCCACCCCAACATCCACCCACCCACACACACACTACTTGCTTTCTGAGACATTCTGTGTCCCTGCTGCACATGTTCACATTGACTTTCGTGATCGTGAACTGGCACAGCTGGCTCATTTTTTTCCTTCGTTTTTTTATGCAGCTGCAGGGGTTTCCAGGCCACTGACACCACTCACTGTACTGTGTGGTGTATTGAGCAGGGTGTTGCGGGGGACAACCCTGCAGCACCCGCATTTTCTTTTATTTTTTGGGATTCCCTGAACTGCATGCCACCAAAGGTTCAAGGTTTTGGTGTTCAGGACTTTTGTGGCATGCATTTACGTACTTTTAGTATAGGTTGGATGTTTTTGCTCACTCTTTTCTTCAGAGTGCATGTCTGAGGGGATTGTCTCTGGCCTGTTTCCATTTGTTACATTGCACTTCGTGACAGCTGTGTCATGTGTGTTGATATTTTTATTGAGGTTTTCCCATTGCATGCCATGGCGTGGGTGACCTGGGGTTGAGGGAGGTTTAGGTTACATACCAGCATTTGGATGTGCTGTTTTGCATGGGGGATTTGGAATCTGTGGCTTTCATGTGTGCCTTTTGGTCACACAGGATTGTGCTTGTTTAAGTGGCTAGAGTTGCACACAATGCTGCATTTCCAAGGACACATTCTCAGGGTGTTAAGGTTGTGACAGTTAACTGCCCCTTTGTCATCATCTATTGTCACCTGGAATGTGCCAGGCCTTTGTGCATTCTGCAGGGGGGGGTTTAGGTGAAAAATGTAGCCACAAGCTGGGTATGGGCTGCCTCGCCATGTGCCCTTTCCCCTCCTCTGCGCAGCGGCCGTGCGCATAGTTGGGGGTATGGGGGCACCACCATGTCCACCTGTACGCCCCGCCGGGTTGCAACGTTGTGCAGGACACATGCTGCCACAATGATCCTACACACTACTGGGGGCATATAGTAGCTGCCCACCAGAGCAGTCAAGGGAGCAGAAACGTGACTTGAGCACTCCGAATGTGCGCTCCACTATGCCCCGGGTTGCAATATGGGCTGCATTGTATCTTACCTGGGTGGTGTGGTGGGGTTCCATATTGGCATCATCATGTGGGTGCTCAGAGGGTAGGCACTGTCCCCTGGGGAGGTGATAATGGTTGTCATTAGTTGGGTTTGTTTATTTGTCTGTGTGTGACATGCATGCATGTGCACAGGCATGTGTACTCAACAATGAGCCATGTGTTGCCATGCCTCCCAGCTTCCAGGTCCCGCTGTAGGACTGACATTCTGAATATGAAACTGTCATGGGTGGACACGGGATAGTTCGCATAGACAGAGGTGATGATTCCCTTGGCATTGCATACAACCTGCACGTTGATGGAATGGCAGTGCTTGCGGTTGCGATAGATGGCTAAGGTGGATGTAGGGCCACATGGGTGCAATCAATGGCACCAAGCACTCTGGGGAAGTGTTCCACCCCGTAAAAGTCCTGGACCTGGGCCTGCCTCTGCAGGTGTTCTGGGCATGTATATGTGCCTGCGGACTGAAGGGCGTGTAGTCATGATTGCCAACACCTGGTGCAGGCAGCGTGACTGTGTGGCCTGTGAGATGCCCCCAACTATGGCAGTTGTCCGCTGAAATGACCCAGTGGCCACAATATGCCGGACATTGAGCTCCTTTTCCAAGGGGCTCAGTGCCTGGGAGCACACGGTGTGTGATGTGAGGTTATCCTCCCACTCAGTGACTAGGTCTAGGATGATATGAGGTGGAAACCTACACCTGCCATAGATCTGGTCATCAGGCATCCCAAAAAGGGTGGTCCTGGGTAAGAAAATGCAGGGCCTGGCTATCCTCCTCCTCCTGTAGTGTCCCACGATCACTGCTGCGAGGAATGGGACAGTCATCATAGCTGTATATACTTGCTTGTTGTTTGTGCGCACTTTTATGCTGCGTCAGGCCGCTTCCGTCTGCTTTCGCGTGGCGGATGTGTTTCCGGCTTTGCGCGTCTTTTGGCGTGCAAGGGTTTGTCCTGTTCAATTCCATGAACACATGTTGTTACCGCGTGTGGGGGCGTTGCGAGGGTTTCACTGTCGTACTTCCCCCGTTACACCAACATTTTTGCATGTTGTTCCCCATTCCGCATGTTCCGCCCCGTTTTTAGGTGTGTGCGCTGGAAGTTATGCGCCTTCACTGGGCGACTCGCGCACAGCTTTCGGGATGTTGCTGTGACGTGTGCACCACGTGCGGATTCAGCGCAGGTCCTAGGTAAGCCACGCGCAGTGCCTTCCATAAATTGGTAAACGGGCACACACATGCATTTCGCACGCGTGCGCTGCGTTTCTTTCGCTTGCACAATAGATTTCGGCACACAATGATTCCATGAATTACCCCGATAATTGAGTGCGCATAAAGTGATGCAACACTTAACCTGTTGATAACCATGGGCCTCATTAGGACCCTGGCGGAGTGGGTTTCCGCCAGCGCTAATCGCGGCGGACCCGTCCGCCGTACTACGAGTTCCCTTAGCGCCATGGAGGTTTTCTCCGCCTGGTTTTACCGGGCGGAGAAAACCATGGCGCTAAGGGACCTCGTTGTTAATTACGCCGCCGTACTTTACGGCGGCGTAATTAACTCCTTCCCCACTCCCATTATACCCTATGGGGCAAGAATGGGAATGGGGAAGGGTAAAATGGGGATTGGGGATTTACCGCTCTGCCAAGGTCGGCATGGGGTGGTAAATCCGCCAACCCCCATGGCGCTATCGGCGGCTTTCCGCCATGCTCCGCGGTGCATTTAGCACCGCGGATTCCGCCAGGGTCGTAATGAGGGCCCATGTAATGTTCCAAAATGAGCATAATTACACAACCAGTCCCACTCATTTATCTTCCGCAAGAACACTTTTTTTTTGTCTAGTATAGTGTGTTCCATGCGTGAAGTCTGGTTTCCAATTGATGTTTTCAAAAATCTTGTTTACCGTTCTTAAATAGTTATTCTTTTGTCTATGCCCGACCTGTTGATGGCTAGCCATCCGGGCCATTAAAGATTTACCAATTGTCAATTTGGGGGCGGATGAATAGTTCACCTTTCTGTTTAAGCAGCATTGCTTTGAGGGATAAAATCCCAAGCTCTAAGCGGAGATACTCCATTGGGGTACTTTGAGGTACTCTTTGCATGGTGCGCCAAAATCTGCCTTCCACATGTTTTAGCCACTCCACATTTAAATCAACAATTGTCATAACAAAATGTATTTTAAATGTTTGTCAATCGTGAAATAATGCAGCTTTTGTGTCTATATCTTAAATGCCATATGAAATATGCACTGTTGTACAAAGCTTGATTTAAAGTACAAACGATTACACCACATGGACGACAGACACATATGCATCTTATATAAATGCAGTACGTATGTAGAATGGTTGGTAAAATAAATGAACATATCACCAGAACCACAAAAAGTATGCAAATAGTAAAACAATACCAAAAATATAACAATCTTTACTGTACATACAAATATAAACATAAATGATGCAAACAAATCCTGAAAAAAATCAAAAGACATTATAAAAAAATCAACCTTATCCTCAAATATTTAATAGAGCCAAATATTTAAGAAGGGTATAGCATAGGTGAGTTCTAAAAGCTTGTACATTGTACCAAAAAAGCATCCATTCATAATTTCTCTCCACCTTACCTGTACTTTAGAATGTGGACATATAATGATGCCGCAAGTGTAGGTGAACATCAGAGATGACATGAGGCGGCTACTTGGACCACTTCAGATACGAGAAGACTTATTCATGGAAAAGTGCGCATAGATCCTGCAAAGCTTGCACACAGAGCACAAACCTGCATGGCCAGCAGAGCCTTTTCAGCCATGGAAACAAACCTTTGCGCACTCGCGCATGTAGCAATGCACCCTGCAAAAATAGCCTGCGTGCCGCCCCAACCAGGCCAGCACCCCGGCAGGGATGCGTGCGGTCCCCATAACTATTCCCAGCACCCCCTCAACATGTGTAACACGCATTGTTAAAATCGTCATTTTATGTCACTTATTCGTGCCAACCCCCGTAAACGGTACCTGCTTCCCGCTTTACTGCTTACGAGCACCCCAAGTGCGATCAGAACACCCTGACTGAATGCATGCACCCATAAATCTGTCGCCCGATCTTACCTCTGCTCAGTGATTCCTATGCGCAAGTGTCTGTACGCCTGCCTTCGGGTGGCGGATAGTTTGAGTGCATTGCGTGGCCATTTCCTTGACGAGAGTTTGCGCAGACAGATCCATGAATATGATCGGTTATACGCATTTGTGAGCCGTCCGTCGATATGTCCAAATTTTTCCTTGTTCTTCCTCATTTTGTGTGTTCTGCCCCCAACTCCGGTTTATGCAAAGGTGTAAGGAAGACATGGTATCAGACAGTAAAACAGACGCAAGTGATCACAGTTCAAGGATGTTTATTGAACTTCAATTGGGTTTGAAAATGCCTATCTAATCCTAAATCTAAAGATGGGAGCAAGCTACGACCATCAAATATTAATAACGCAGTCATAGTCGAGTCTGTCAAAAGGGCCTATAGTAATACACCTATTGCCAATCCTTTCTTCTAAATACAAATAGTGTGGGAAACAATGTTATGCAAAAGAAAAGTGTTCTAGAAATGATATGTCAGGATATTCAAACCATTGGCTTTCCTTCCCCACGTTTTCAGCATGGGACAAGGCTGCACACTCAAGCTTATCACACTCTCTGGCTTCTCTAGCACGAGGATACAGTTCAAAACATCAACATCAGGGCCTTCTGTGTCAAATCAAAGTCTTTTCTTGCAGAGGGCCTGATGCAACACGACAAACATTAAAGTTCCTTTCGTTTTAGGATTTTACATATTCAACTTCTCGGCGATTCCCTGGTCACCCTGGGTCCCACTCTGCTGGGCTCAGAACCACTGTAACCCAAAACCTTCAATTGGTCTCCCTCTGCCGGGCTTGGACCAGATTGATCTACCTTTCCAAACTTTCTCTACTTCATCAGACTTCATCAGACTTTCAACTGTGCGCAGGATTTTGCTTGACCCGTCGCAGGACCACTTCAATTTACAATTACTCCTTCTCTTCTTGATATAACCTTTTTCTCACTTTCACTTTTGCCACTTCTCAGTTGGATACCTCCCAGAGACCTTTGATTGTGCACCCAGGCGGTGCCGGTCAATTGTGTCAAAGGTATTGTATCTTGCTTTTAAAGTTCATTCACTCATCAGCAGTTCAACTTTACTTGCGTCTCTTATCACACGGGTTTTAACAATGTTTGTTCCAGCGCTCACCATACAATGTTCCCTCCTTGCGATACCCTTCTGTTTTGGCGACTTTCTTCTCTCGTTCAGCTGATGTCTCGAAACAGTTGTATACTTGTGGGCTTTGCCTTGCTCAGAGTGTGCTCTCGTGCCCCACCTTTTATCCATGTGGGGAGGCTTAATGGAAGTCAGGTGTGTGTGATGGTCAGTAATTGCTTGACCTCGCCTGACCATTGCATTGGTGACACATCCAGTATATCACTCGGGTGTTAGTCTGTTTTTCTCTCATAGCAGGCTGTTCATGTGAAAGTGTTTGTGTTGTAAAATGGGGGGTTGAGTTTCCTAATATCCTACTTGGTAGGATGGGGTAAAGGTGTTATAGGGAATGGGATACCTCATCTCACCATCTGGTGTCCCACTCCCCGAAGACCTCTCACCCAGGTGATCCTCCCGCACAGGTCCACATCCGGGAACTGGATCCAAAAGTGATGGCCGTGCCCTGGCCACATGGATAACAGATCCCCAGGGACTGGTGGGTAAGACACCTTCTGGTTTCTCACAGTAGGAACAATGCTAAGGTTAACAAAGTGTTGGAAAAATGGTGGGAGTGTACTGATGATGATGCTAAGAACTTTGAGTGCTCCCGGTAGAGTATGCAAACACACTTAGCATGTTGAAATCACAAACTCAAAGGTTATCTCTGTGGAAGAAGCAGATTTTCTGAGAGGATACGAATTATGTGTATGACAGAGAAATCAGTCTTAAAAAACACACACTCAGAGCAGAGGTAAAACAAGTGAACAAATTGGTATGAAACAGTGAGTTGTGTAACATTGAGATTCGCTCTCTGAAGAGTGCGTTTAAGTCTTGGCTCCGAAATCACAAACTTCTGAGGTAAATTAAAGTGAATCAGGAACTATTGGGTGATATTATTAAAGGCAATTCTAAGTCTATCTGGTGGAAATAGAACCGTAAACATGAGAGTCTGAAAATTAATCAATTGTCCTGTATCGCTGAACATGTTTGGGTGGAATATTTCATTGATAAGTGTTGGGATTCACTGGGCTACAAGGCTGAAAGAGATGTCACACATGTTGAAAAAGGGTCAAAGTGGGATTACAATTTTGACAAGGATGAAATTAAGATCATTATTGACACATTAAAAGAATCCAGAGCCTTTGGGCAAGATGGCTTAATGAACAGTTTATTGAAAAATAATTCAGCACTTTGGTCAGAGATACTATTTCGCCTATTTTCTCAGGCTGTTTACTCAGGCTGTTAGTATGGGCCTTTTGCCAGTCTCTTGGCATCAAGCGACAATCGGTCCCATCTTCAAAAGGGGGGCCAGAGACAACCCTCTGAATTACAGACCAATCTCACTGATAGACGTGTCTTCTAGGATCTTAGCTAATATGGTGTTAAAGGATGTCATCAAGTGGGCTGACAGAGTTGGGATACAGTCCCATTGTAGATGGGCTACAGAAAAGGAATCACCACAACTCTTAGTGGTTTCACCTTGCTTTCTTGTTTAGCTCAGGCATGTCATGACACAGGTAGATCATCATATGTTGCTGTGTTAGGTCTTTCCTCTGTATTTTATAATGTTGATCGCACCATGTTATGGAAAGCTATCTAAATAGGGAATTCACTCAGGTCTTGTAAATATGTTACAACTTTTTTACTCAGACAATACTGTTAGAGTGAGACTGAACACTGAGGGTGATCTATCAAGAAGTATCTCTGTCTATAGAGGGGTACATAGGTATTCATTTTAGCTCCCACTCTTTTCAACTTTTATATGGCTAACTTATGGGAACATAGCTTAGGCTGGAATGAGTATTCCCCTAAATGTGGTACTTTAAGAACGAACTGTATAGCATACGTTGATGCTGATGATTTCTTGATTTTAGATTTTACACATGCAGGTCTTCAGCGTTTGCTAACTGGTGTTGCTGCTTATTTAACAACAAACAAACTTACCCTAAATCCGACTAAATCCAAGATACTGACAATATCCAATAAACATATCAAGAAATGTTATGCGTGGTCAATTAACATCTTTAGAATGGAGGAGGTAGATGCATTTATTTATCTGGGTTTCTTGTTTACTCCAAATAAATCACAGGAAATTCCGAGTACCAGATTAGCGGTAAAATTAATATCATGTACCTCTATGTTTAAGCTTGTGAGGAGTCCATTATGTGCCTACTCGCTCAATCCTTTGATTGAGTTTTACAGAATCAAAGTTTCTCCTACTATGCCTGCAGTGACCAAACAGAAAATGTCTGCGCCGTATTAGAGGGCCATATTTCACAGGAAGTTCTGTGTATTCCAAAATTTTTCCTATCAGTGTAATTGATCTAGAATTGGGCCTGCAGTCGTGCTGGTCCCAATATGTTTTTAGATGCATACCTCTCCTTTTTTTGTTTTTGTTTTTATTTGTGATACAGTTTATTCAACTTTACACAATAGAAGAACCTCAAACATTTCCATAAAAAAACTTGAATACTAGACAGTATGGCTATGACAATAGAAGTTTAAAAAAGACCTCTCTTTTTGAAAATTGTTAATGGTTCTGAGAGCGGAATTTTAAAACATTTGTTGCTCATGAAGATAGATTATTAGAATATCTTTGTACGTGATTTCACTCAAATGTGTGTTCAGTTCATGATGTCTCTGGACTTAAAGGAAATAGTTTTTCAATAGCTTTTGAAAATTGGGGTAAAAAAATGGGATAAGATCGGGGACATTGACGATTTAAAGACTGTCAAGATGCTGGTTTGTCCCATGTACTGTGTACACAATTGAGACCATATTTGAGGATATTTCGTCCGCAAGGGCTTGTCAATGGTATATAATATTCGGACTTAATTGCCTTCCAATGTTAGAAGTTTTAGGCCCTCAATTAAACATACCTAAGTCACTCAGAACTTTTAGACTATTCAATGAGCACTACACAGAGTCACTTTATCATCTTGATATCGAATGTTCTGCCCTGTTAAAGAACAGGATTTTGTTATTCGAACCTTATATAAATTCAACCTCAGAGGTTTTTGGTATGTGTCTTTGGAACAGATGAATGTCAGGATGCTCTATAACTCTGCATTTAGCCTTGGCAAAGTTTTTAATTTTAATCTTTGTTGAATTGTCTATTCTTATAAAGCAGGGTGAAGTTATTTTAAGTGAAGTTTTATAAGAGATGTTGTTTTACTACTTTTATAATATATGATGAATTCTCATTTGAGTCTGCTGTGGAACATGTGTATTTGTCAGTTGTGGGCCTGTGTTTACTTTGTAAATTTTGCAATGTACTAATGTGTTTCTTTTTTGTTCTTTTATGTTGTGTAAGGTATTATGCTTATCAGAAATGCAACAATATAAAAATTATTAACAAAAATTCATTATGTAGAAATATATGAAAGCTCATTACATTACAGTGCCTTTGATGATAGAATGTTGCCACAGAGATAGCAATACATGTCTCCCTCTAGTTGAATCTAATTGTCACATAGTTGAAATCACCTTCCATATTTCATAAACCATGTTGGAGAAGACAATAGATCTACCAGAGATTATGTAGCACAAAATTCATCACAATCAATAATGTTCATGCAATTAACATGTCTCCAATAGAATTCATGGTAATATCTAGAAAATATGGGGCATTGAGTCAGCAAGTGTGGAGTGTACTCTAATGCTTTGTGACATAACGGACATTTTCTAGCATTCTTGTGGATTTTGCTCCAGGTTCCTGTAATCATCATCGAAGGCAACATGTTAAGGTGCAAAAGGGAAATACTCTTCATAGCTGTCTGTTAATAGTGGCAATTAAGTAGTTGGTGGACGTAAGGTAGGGGAATCATTGTTGGGGATATTCCCTAAAGCGTATATAAGTGATTGATATTTTCAATCCAATCCCATTTGTAGGCCTTATCAGTGATTTCCTTTTTGGCTTCAGTAGCTAATTTCTACTCCACCATGCCCATCAATCTCTTTATGAATGTTTAGGCAAGTGTTGATACATTCTTGCATAAGCCAGGAGTCTGCAAATTTATTAGCTTTAATATAATTGCCAACAATGGCTAGTAGAGTATGATCTTCATTTGTCAACATTTTGATAAGCAAAAGGCTATGCTTGATCTTTTATTTATTTATTTCATGTGTTAATAGCGCCCAGACCTGGAGGTATCATGGCGCTAGTACATGAGTTGGTAACAGAGATTACTGACATAGCAAGGTCATAGATATGTCAAGGCAATCATATTACGGATATTTGTTGAACAGAACAGTTTTCTGTTTTTTTCTAAACCGCAAGTATGAAGGTTAATCTTGTATACAGGGTGGGAGGGTGTTCCAGAGTGTGGTGGCAGTAACAGTGAAGCTAACACCACCGGCTGTATTCTGGTGATTCTGGGGGTAGCTCTGGTTCTCTCTAGATTGGACTATTGTAACAGCCTCTTTCTAAATCTACCTGCCTCTACTCTCCGCCCTCTGCAACTAATCCAGAACAGGACTGCAAGACTTGTCCTTGGCCTCAAGCTCTGGCATCGTATCTCTCCATTGGCTCCCAGTGTATGCAAGAATTAAATGCAAAACCCTCTGCATTGTCCACAAGGCTTTCTGGGGCCTGGGTCCAAAATACCTTCAGCTATCCCTTCGTAAATACCTCCCCTCTCGAGCTCTTTGCTCCTCTGCCTCCAACTACCTCAGGGTCAGTCGTTTTTCAAAGAATCGAGCTGGGGGTAGGTCTCTGTCTGCGGCTGGGGCCTCCCTCTGGATCAGCCTCACTGCCACTCTAAAACTTGAGGAGAAGCATCTTCGGTTCCGGAAGCACCTCAAGACCTTCCTCTTTTCTTTTGCCTTTGCCCCCCCTCTCCCCTGCTGATCTGCTCTCTCGGCACTGTGCGGCCTTGCCACCCTCTGTCCTGCGGGCTAAGGTACCTGCTCACCCTGCCACCCTCCCGCAGTGCCTCCGAGCCACCCCTTGCACTGCGGTCTGTATCTGTACCCATACAGCCCCCCCTTTTTCTTCCTGCACTTATCAGACCTACCATGTCTGCTGCCTTAAACCTAGCACTTGCAAATTGCTGGCTGCACTAAAACAGTTTGTTGCCTTTATTATTTATTTATTGTTATTTATCTGTTTCTCCTCTGCTTCACACTTTCTACTTCTCCCCCCTTCCATGCACTTTTCCCCTCCCCCACTCCCATGCACTTGTGCATTCTCAATGTCCCTGGGCCTAGTAAGATCGCTGTTTTGTTCTCCCCTGTTCCCCTCCCTTGCCTTGTCACGCTCTGAAACACTTGTGTACGAGCGCGATAGAAATAAAATATCAATATCAATATCAATAGCTAAGGTTGTGGTTGAGGAGATGCGCAGGCAGCGTGGTTTGGTGCTTTTGGAGATGGGTTGGTTCAGGTATGTGGGTGCTGTATTGTGAATGTACCTGTGAGTAATGGATAGGATTTTAAACTCTATGCTGGCTTTGATTGGTAGCCAGTGGGTCTCCCATCTTGCTTGTGAGATGTGGTATGTTCGCTTCAGACCCCACACGGCTCAAAGGGTGCTCTTTTGGATGAGTTGGAGTTTAGCAATGTTTTTGGTCGAAGTGCCAGAGACAATGGCGTTACAGTTTGCTACCAATGATGGCTCTGGCTAAATTGAGGCAGTTATCAGTGGATAGACACTTTCAAGTGAGGTTGATGAGTTTGGTGGAGTAAGCAGCTGAGGTTTCAAGGGCTTTGAAATGTTTTTGCATGGATAGCTTGGAGTCAGGGTAAATACCCAGTGTTTTTACATGTATAGAGACTGCATTGATGTTGCCATTTATGTTGAAGGACGCAAAGGCTGGGTTCAGGTATTTGAGCCGATGCAGGGAGCCTACAATGAGGAGCTATGTTTTATCATCATTCAAGCAGAGGTGATGGTCATCCATCCATGCTTGGATGATGCTAAAAACACGATTGATGTTGCTGGAGTGAATTTCAGGAGGACTTGGTTATCATCAGCAACGTTTGTGCACGGGATATCCAAGTTGTCGCGATGGTCGAAAAGGGGTGTAGTGTACATGTTGTACAGTGTGGGTGACAGACACGAGCCTTGTGGAACCCCATAGGAGACCAGGATGGGGTCAGCTGTTTTGGTGCCAGGGAAAATCCATGAGGTGCTGTCACTGAGAAAGGAGTTTATCCAGCTGGTAGCTTCTCTAGTGAGGTTGAATTTGGCTGTGAGGTGCTGGCAAAGTATGTTGTGAGCGACCAGATCAAAGTCCTTGGAGAGTTCTAGTAGGAGAAGGATGGGCAGTTTGCCAGCATCCCGTATACTCTCGAGCTGGATCTTGAGGTCCGGGAGTGAAGCTTGACTGCTGTGTCTGGGTTTAAAGCCGGATTGTTGAGAGCCAAGAAGTTTGTGGATTTCGAGATGGGTTTGGAGTTGGGAGTAGGTGGGGTGATGAAGGATTTTAAGGAGGAAGGGTAATCTGGTGATAGAGTAGAAGTTGGTGGGTAGGGTGGAGTCCAGGGAGGGATTTTTATAGAAGTGGTGTGACCCATGCTTCTTTGATAGCTTTTGGGACTGAGCATGAAGTGAAGGAGGCCTTAATGAATTTAGCAATGATGGGTGCGAGTGGGTCAGCACACATCTTGATGATGTGGGAGGGGCAGATGTCTCCTTTGCAATTGCAGGGTTTAAGGCACTGGATGCTGCTTAGTGCATTGGTAGGAGCGATGCAGGAGAAGTGAACGGGTGTAATGATGGTATTGGTAAGGCGACTGAGTGATGAGTAGTATTTTTGCTGATGGTTTTGTCTCTGAGTGTGTGTGTTTTATTGGCAAGTGCAGATTGGACAAGAGAGCACCATGCTTTTTGTTTAGCAAAGCTGTTGAGAGAGGGTGCTGGGGATTCAAGCTCCATCAATATTTTGAAGAGTTCTCTTGTGTTGGAGCTGGCCTAGCTAATTCTTGTGTTGTAGATGTCATACTTTGTGGTGATGATAGTAGTTTTGTTGGATTTGGTAGCAGAAAAGAAGTCTTCTCTGTGAGTCGGAGAGGAGTTCTTTCTCCAAAGGTGCTCCAGGGACTCTTTGTGTCTGCTGAGGGTAAATATTTCCTCTGTGAACCAAATGTTTTCAGTGGGCTTTTTCTGGAGTGAGGTTTTTAAGGGGGCATGGTGGTCCATAGTGAGTAGGAGAGTGGTGTTCTGGCATATGAGGATGGTTTCGGGGTCGATGCTGTCTGGCAGTGCAGCAAGAGAGGTGTTGATGGTTGTTGCAAGCATCGATTTAGTGAGTTTGCTTGTGTGTCTCTGATGTGAAGCAAGCCTTTAGAGATAATAGCAACTCCTACACCTGATTTATCAGACCTGTCTCACCTAAGAATAGAGTACTCAGGGTGTAGGGGAAGCGATGGGGCTGGGCCTCCAGCATCATGCAGCCATGTTTCGCTGATTGCTAGTAGATGGAGATCTTTCTCCAAGTTTAAGTTGTGAATGTCTGTGGCGTCGGCACATAGGGAGCGCGTGCATTAATGAGGCCACAGGCAATGAGATGATGTTGAGGATTGGGCAGGGGGTAAAGGGTGGGTGTTTGCCAGTATAACTGGGTAAGTGATGGGGTTTTGGGGTGCCCACGAGTAGGTGGTGTGGTGATTTTGCTGGTGCCTAATCGTTCATTTCTCTCTGGACCTATGCATTGTTCACAGTCCAGGGCTTGGGTGCGGGTGCAGAGTTGCAGAAGCCTAGAGGCACCATCTTTGGTCTTCTGGGTGGCGGTGTGCTTGTCATTGTTAAGAGGTGGTGGTTTATGAGGTGTAGTATTCGAATGTGAGTAGGGTTTAAGCCTTTAAGGTGGTGCTGAGTGTATTTGTGTAGTGGTCGGTTTGGGTAGACAGGAGAACAAATGTGGTTTAGGGTTGTCTTTCAGATGGTAAGTGGGAGAAAGGGAGAGTGTGGGGGCATGGCGATGAGTGGGACACAATGTAATCTGATGGAAAACTGTTGTTGCACAGGGTGAGGGTGGCTGGGTATGTGTGTGAGTGGCGCACAGTATGGTGGTGCAGTGCTGGGGGAGAGAGGTAGGTTGCATGACACAACATGTCCAGTGGTAACACAGTTGGGCATTGCATTAAAAGGCGGTAGTCTACATGGTGAAACATTACCAGTGGACACACAGTTGGCCACCGCATATAAAGGTGGTGAACTACATGGCAACACATTGCCAGTAGTTACACAATTGGGCACTGCATTTAAGGGTCTGTATAAGGTCATTAGGAAATAATTCCTAATTCCAAGTGGATCGCCTCATTTGGAGTTCCCTTGCATAAGCCGAGCATACCCCGCCACAAACCGCCTTCCATTACCTTAAGCCAGCCAATATCTTTAGCCATGTAAGTTTCAATTCCAAACAATACAAGTTTCATATAATTTTATGATGCCCTGTATTGAAAAAAGGTCACCTGCTTTTTGACTAATGCTCTTGATACTATGGATGTATTTTTGATTTGATTTGATATGTAATTTTTTAGTAGCCTACGATTACTATTGTTGGTAATTTGTACTCTGAGATGGACAACGCTCTCGATGACGTCCAGTCTACTTACCTTGATCGAACAGATGTTTCTGTCACAATTTCTACCCTTGCTGCAACACATGACTTCCGTTTTTTTTCTGATGAATTTGTAGTTGATTTAACATAGAAAAATCAGATCATGATTTTAGTGACCTTTGTAGGCCAATTGCAGTTCGGTCAAGGATGATGATATAATCCTCATATCCGAGCCAATGGATATGAGTGTTTTTAATTTTAGGGGCACAACTTCGAGCATCTTGAGAGACCTGTCTAAGTCTGCCATGTAGAGGTTAAAAACCAGTGGTGCCAACACACCACGCTTTAAACCTCTACTAGTGTATTGGTCTGAGAGTTCGCCCCTATCATTCAATCGAATGCGAACCGAAGTGTCACTGTAAACATTTTTAATTCACACCTGTATGTCACAGCAGCTTCCTGTTATCCATGTCTGAAGTTGCCATGAAGTCCACAAAGGCTAAATATAGCCGCAAGCCCACATGATGACCAGATTAATTTATTACGTATTGGAGGGTCCAGGTGTAGTGGGGGATGTTATATCCTGGTCGGAAGCCCGTTTGATAATAGGGTAATCGTTTTTTTTTTTTTTGCCTCTGCCCGTCTTTTAATAGGAAATTGCAGAATACTTTAGCTGGTGCATACATCATGGCTAATAGCCTGTAGTTGTTTACATGCACCTTTATTGTGAATGGGAATAATATGGGATATTTTCCGTGATGTTAGGATGACTCTGTGGCAATGATCTTATCAAAAAGCTTCTTTAGTGTTTCAGCCCAAAGCAGGTAGTGACTTTTGATTCCCTTATTAGATAAGCCATCTCGGCCAGGCCCACGCGAGGGCTGCAAACGTTTTATGCAATCAGGTAACTCTTCCTCAGTAAAGGTAGGGCTGTATTTATTCTCTAATTATCTCTCCCATAGAATTACAGTGCTGTTCCTGTTGCAGTAAGTTTTAATAATGTGCAATTCTCATTGGGCTGCAGATATTGGGCTGAGCTCATGGTCTGTGCCTTGATCTTGGAATTTGTTTAGCATGTGCCAGAATTTCTTTGAATCATTTTTCCGGGAGATATGATACATTAACTGCTATTGCGCAGTGGAGGTGGAAATCTTTTGTTGGCGTAGCCAGTTTTTGTACTTAATTTTAAAGTTTTTAATGGGATTTGACCTTTCGCACATTTTCAAGTTTACATTACTTGCAACTGCGTTTAAGGGTAGATTCTCGGTGCCCCTTCAATATAAAGGAATAAACAAGGTAGGTATAGCCTGCCAGTCAGCGCTCCCTCAGAACCAGTCATACAATTCAAACTTTAGCTTCAACCTCTCTGCCAAACAACTATCACCGCAACAGATCAATGTTCTCAACTATGGCCTCTCCTTTGCACCCAGCTCTAAAGCCGATATGACTGAGGTCCAAATAGACCTCTATAAATTCACTAGAAAATTGAAACTGAAAAAGTATTTTCACAATAAAGCGGTATTCTTTGAACAACAGATAACACTACCACCGATTAGCAGTAAAAGCATACAAGAGATTGAAAATGTACACCTTCTGGCGGACCTTACAACTGACAATGCTCAATCTATCAGTGATAGCCAAAGAGACTTAGGGATACACCAACGTAATATGGATATAGCAGAACATAAGAACAGATCTAAATTTATGCCACCCATTTCGGGGGATAACATTATAGATGTGTTCTATAGGTCTATCACCAGGGAAATTCACCAATATATTGATGGCCAATGCAAGGACTACTTCAGTAATAAACCTAATCTTTCTAAAACTGAACAAGAGGCACTTCATGAACTTTCGGGTGACAACACCATAGTGATTAAGGAGGCGGACAAAGGGGGGAAAATTGTTATCCTCAACAAAACAGATTATATTAGAATGGCACAAGAACACCTAGATACCCCTGGATGTTACCGTAAACTTATTAGTAACCCCAAGAACTAAAAAGTTTGATTGGTGAGTGGCACCTAAAAGGGATGCTCACGGATGAGGAGAAATCCTTTCTCACTAATATCACACCACTTATGCCTACTTTGTACCTATTACCCAAGATACATAAACCATTTGACAGTCTTCCATCAGTGAGACCTATAATGAGCGGACAAGGGGGGGTCACAGAGAATTTAGCAACCTACATTGACTCATGCATTAAGGATTTAATTCCAAAAATACCAGCTTTCCTGAAATACACAACTCATGTCTTACAGAATCTGAACAATACTGTATGGAAATCTCATTACCATTTGGTCACCCTTGATGTTACTGCCCTGTACACCTCAATTGATCACTCATTAGCCATTAAAACATTGGACTACTCCTTTAGACTACACTCAGCATCACATGCAACCCATGTACAAATGCTCAAGAATCTTGTTGACTTTACACTAAACCACAATCAATTTATCTTTAACGATGAGTACTACACCCAAACCAAGGGGATTGCCATGGGAGCTAAGTATGCTCCAGCCTTGGCAAACCTCTTCATGGCTTTCTTTGAGGACTCACATGTGTTTCACAATAATCCATACATCAAGTTTATCCCAGTTTGGAGAAGATAAATAGATGATGTTTTTGCAATTTGGGCAGGTACACCGGATCAGTTCAAGGAATTCATGCAATTCCTTAACCACAACCAATTTGGGATACATTTTACAGGCCATATTGATACTACTGAAATTGAGTTTTTAGATCTTAGAATCTATGTAGTCAATCAAACCTTGCAAACTTGTACATTTCGTAAAACAACTGCAGGCAACTCCATTTTGCATGCAAAAAGCAGCCACAGAAGAAATGTGATTAACAATATCCCTCGAGGAGAATTCCTTAGAGCTAGGAGAAATTGCAGTGAAGACATGAACTTTCTCTCAGAATGTAAGTCTATAGGAACCAGATTCCAAGAAAGGGGTTACACGAAAACCAACATTAACCATGCACTGAGTAACGTGAAAACAATCACACGATCTTCTCTACTCACCCAGTCCAAAAACAAACAACTTGCTGAATTTCCACAACATGTGAACTTCATAACGAAGTATTGCAGTGACTCTAAATTTATCTATCACATTTTCAACAAATATTGGAATATCTTACATTTGGATCCAGATTTGGAGACCCACATTACAGAGAAACCAAGAATAATTTTCTGTAGAGCTCCTACACTTAGAAACTTACTGTGTCCCTCGTTTATGAAACCTGGTTCCGACAGACAGACTAACTGGCTTACGCAGAGCACTAAACCTAATGGATTCCACAAGTGTGGGACTTGTAATTTTTGTCAATTTGCCCTATCGCCTACCAAAGTATTTACTTGTCATGGTAATCTAACTACCAAAATTACGGATTTCATGAATTGTCGCTCCAAATATATTATATATGGAATCATTTGTGTCTGTAAGAAGGTTTACGTTGGCAGTACCATCAGGGAACTGAGGGTAAGAATCAGAGAACACCTGGCAAATCTTAACAGTCAAGATATCAAATTACCATTTGCAATACACTGGCAACAAGAACACCAGATGGCACACAGAAAGGATATCAGATTTGTAGGGCTGCAACACATCAAACCACATGCCAGAGGAGGTGATCGACAACTGTATCTATGACAAGCGGAAGCCCGGATGATATGCAAACTTAGATGTGTTCAACTTGGACTCAATCAAGAGCATGAACTGAATGTCTTTCTTTGATATCATATGTCTAATCTTGATTCAATGTTCAAATTTGAGGTCACTTTGTGAGGCAGGCGTTTCACTACAGAGGGGTGGACTGTCCATTTGGAATGTAATTATGATACATTGATTACCATTGGGTTAATATTTTTAGTTATTGCATTTTGCCCCCCTCATGACAACCCAGTGGATTAGGGGGTTAATACTCAAATTCCTCTCTTACATATACTTGACACATGCTAACAGTATAGAAATTAGATTAATCATACCTTTCCAAACATTAAAACCTTATGTTACCGAATAACTTGTCTCAACTAGGTATATTTTAAGATGAAATATTAACTACATCTCATTATTGTCGCTCTCATAGCAAACCAATGTATAAACAACAACACTGTTTTCTGTAACTCTCGCTGGCTTTACACCAATGCAGTGAGTTTGCCCAATTACAACAAATTGACCCGATAATTATATTATCACCAATTAAAACCCAGTCAGCAGGACTTAAAAATAATTTAGGAGCCCTAGCGTGTATACTAATTTGTATATATTCGATAATCTTCATTTAATCGGTATGTGAAATTATTTACATATCACGTATCCTCGAATCCCATATTACGTTTATTAAGCGGCGCAAATGTAAGAATTTAAATAGTTCTGCTCGAACCTGTTCAAACATACTCTTGTCTCCCAACGCTCGCAAGTAAAGGAGCACCTGCATTAATTACAGTTACAGCGCTTTCGCTAGATCTCGCTAGATTCTCTTACAAACCCGAGTATTCCCCTGACACCTACTAAGTCGCTAGGCAACAGCAACAGGACGGTCACATGACCATAGCCATTAAACAGCCTGGCTGAGCAGCTATAGGCTAGCACAGCCGCACCCACATTCCTTCCAGGGAGCTGCAGACAGCCGGCAGAAATCGCGTGCTGCACACGCATTTAGGCGTTTAAAGGTAAGCGCTCCGTTCGCTCCGTTGAACAGTTACCTTTCAAATTATTAAGTCCTACCCTGCACTTCTCATAACATTTCTTAATGTACCTTATTTGTCAAAACAGAATTTGCTCGTATAATCAAGAGGCCAGGACTATCCAGCAAACTTTCCACTGGGTTATAATCAAGTTACCTCACCTTAGGTAAGCGAACAAACACCACAGTTTTGCAGAGACTGTCACTTGAGAATTTCGTAGCTGCAGTTGCAATTATATTCCAGAACGCAGTGTACCCATAAGGCTACAACACATATTTATATATTTTTACAGGCACCAGATAATATATCCATTGGAGACTGACTGATTCTGTTACTTTCTCAATTTACAAAAATCAGGTACCCCATATTAATGGACTGTCCACTCTGTCTATAAGATGCAACAACCTGGCTTTGTTAATAACCAGTTCTACATACGGGTTTTAATAATTAGTAATTTGTAACTTAACAATGAGTGTATGTGCAACACCAACTCACATCTAATTTGTTAATATTATTTTCTCTTCTCTCTCCCCTGACCCCTTGTCTGCCTTTTTCTCTCCTCCCTTGCATTGTATATATACATATTTTTTATATATTTCACTTGGCTCATGTTTACATTCAAATTGCGATGGATTTATTTCATTTTTGTACTTTTTTGCTAAACGCAACAATATGGTTACTTATTGTTTTAATGTAAATGGGCATGGATTATAAATGCGTCTTATCAGTTACCTATCATCTCAATAATAATACGCCCTGAGGACGGCCCGCAGAGGGCTGAAACTTTTGTGATTAAATACTTGTACTTACATTTTTACTTACATGGTAATGGTTTAATTACTCAAGCAAGCTAAAGTTTGAATTGTATGACTGGTTCTGAGGGAGTGCTGACTGGCAGGCTATACCTACCTTGTTTATTCCTCATTGTCATGTGAAGTGGACTTTTTCAAGTTGCAACAAATATCAATAACATACAAAATAATGCTTTTAGTTCTTATCTCATGTGCGGGGTCATACACATTAACCACAAGCATCCTTTCTACGTGATCTGTTCATTGAATCAGGACTTTTTTACCGATTAAATTATCAAGGGAGCTGCTTTTACCAAATTCTCTCTGTGTATAGTTATTATTTGCTCCAATCAACAGCCCACATTTTGGTCTTCCTTTAGGACCCTTGGACGCTTTATGAAAAAATACAATAAAAAACATCCATTGGAAAATTGGCATCAATGCCATGTTTCTTGTAATACAAATAATTCAAATTTAGCTAAATGCTCAGTGCTAACTTTTCTGTTGTTAAAAGATGTATGACCCCTTGTGTTCCATACAACCAAATTGATCGGGTTGTCACTGGGATTAGGTATACTGTTTTTGGCAAGTTATTACCAGAGTAGGTAGCCAAGCCCATTACTCAGGGGGCAGTGCTCACTGAGACTTACAATAAGACTTTTTGTCATAGAACACACGTCGGTCACCCCTGCTACATACAATTTAGAGATTTTCGTAGTTGAATGAAGATGTTTTGGCCGTAACCTGAGCCTCATATCTGTAGAAATAACCAATTTTTAATAAACTTGTGTGGTATGACATGATCAGATCAGCATGATGCTGTGAATAAAACTGAATGCAAACCCAACTAAGGGTCC
The DNA here is from genome assembly GCF_040938575.1 of Ambystoma mexicanum. Classification (NCBI taxonomy): domain Eukaryota; kingdom Metazoa; phylum Chordata; class Amphibia; order Caudata; family Ambystomatidae; genus Ambystoma; species Ambystoma mexicanum. The sequence goes on from NC_090929.1 coordinate 184,254,617, forward strand.
TGTGCTGATGCAACCACATGAATTGCATGTGAGGTTAGAACTCTAAGTTGAGGTATGGAGTGAACCAACTTTATAATCCACACTGTGATCTAAACATGTTTCTTCAACTGTGGGAAAAATAGAGGTCAAAGTTAGGGTTTTAGAGGCATCACCTTTGTGTTGGTCGCTCTTTCTCGCAACCACTCTAAAGTTTTATTAGTAAGAATAGATTTGGTTGATTTGCCTTCTCTGATATTGCGGGTACCAGGCATAGGTTTATGGATACGTTCCTTATCACAGACGGTAGCAGTAGATGCATGAAGACTCAGTAAAGAGATATTGATTGTCTCTATTCCTTCCTCAGTTCTGCTAGATGTTGCTTCAGGACTAATATCCCAGGAGACATTGCTCACAACTGTGATAGATTTGTGGGGCGTTACATGCTATGTTGATAGCATCAGTGTCCGCTGGCCGAGTGACCCAATTGTCTAATGTGACAGCTTGGTTAGTGATTTTCTTTCCATGTCACTGTCATTGGCCTCAGGTATAAACTCAGTTGGCTCCATTGAAGTGCTTAGAACACTTTTGTGGCACTTTAATCACTTTTTTTTTGTTGCAACCTTTCTGCATTTTTTGGGGTCATTCGTTGTTGGTTTTGAGCATTATTACTGCTCTTGCTCACTTCATTTAGTAGTTGAGTGATGTTATGAGAGTCTTTGGAGGGAATACGTTCCTAGTGTATGGCCAGGATTGTTGCAGCAATCTGAGATCCTTCATTGATCAATTGTGATGGGCCATTACCTGCCATAAGAGCCTCGCCTAGCTTGCTCAGTTGCAGATTGTTTGCGGCTGTTAGGGATTCAATATGCTTAAGTGTAGCCATATTTGTTTTCTGAGTTTTTAAAATGACAGAACACGCCTCCAATATAGCTTTCATAATGATCAGTAGTTGATCAGGGTCGTGCAAAGTGGACCTAATAGCTATGCTAGAAGTAATCTCATTAATATTGGTCTCCTTAGATGGAATTAGGTCAGGAGATGCGGATAGTTTTTCTGTTTCAGATAAATCTCTTGCTCGTGTTAGTGAAGTATATGCGGCCATGCTACCATTACCATTCACTTCTTTCTATAAGTTATAGCACATGCGCAGCAAGGAGTTGTTGTTGATCGGCAATTAGGTAGTATCAGCTATGGACAAGAAAGTTTCTGTAATTATTTGTGGTAGTAGATTCAGCAGTGTCCATGTTAGTATTCAAGCCAGAAGTAGAGTTATGCAACGCAGCTCGGAAATAGGCAGTGATTTTCCCATCTGTTGTGACCGTTCGGTTATTACCATTGTGGCTGACCAAACTAAGAGCTTCAATAAGAGAGGACGTTTTATTTTCAACAGATGTAATTATCACTTTGTCCCCCCAGAGCTTCTTAAATTGCGAGGCATAATAGAGGAGGTGCAGGAACAAGTATTGAAGAGTGGGGAAGACTTACCTTGGAAGTAGTTGCTGGTCTAGTGACTTAAGTCCAAGTCCATGATGGCAGCCTGGATAAAAGCTTCAATTCCAGTAGCTATAAGGCCCTCGCCAGCCGCAGTCACAGACCTACAGACTGCTGACTGCACACTTTCAACACACTTTCTCACAACACAGGCACTCTACGTGTGATGCCCTGTTTAAAGTACAGGGACTCCAAGGGGGGCGGTGCTTCCTTTGCTCTGTAGCACAAAGCAGAGGAACAGCAGAATCTCAATCAGCCCTCTAAGTACAGCAGATTATTAGCTGTCCTCCCTGACTGCACACTTTCAACACTTGCATGCAGCGCTTGCGCGCTACATGCAATACTGGGTTCAAAGTATAGTAACTGAAAGTGGGCGGTGCTTACTCTGCTCTGTAGCATGAAGCCTAAGAACTGCAGACTCTCGATCATCCCCGAAAGTAACGCAAATTGCCAGCAGTCCTCAGTCGACTGCAGAATTCCAACACACTTGCTTATAGGGCTCAGTTTTTTTACTATCTTTCTATTTATCTTCATGTTGTCTTTGGGGGGCATCTAAATCTTCATTATCACCCCCCACAGCAAATCCGGCCTCTTTGCAGCACTCGTTCATGTCCTCAACTACATTAATGATCTGAGCCCTGCAGCAGCTGGTTAAGTGTCCTTTTCTTTTGCACCTACCACATGGTTTTGTTGAAGCCACTGCAACTTTATCCTTAGGGCCTCATACCTTTCGTTTCGCATTCATGAAAGGTTTTCTTATACTGCACACATATTTGTTCACTCCACAGGAGGTGCAGCACGGTTATACGTGCACGAGCAGCAGGTATGAAACGTATATCAAGAGTTGCTTGGCATCGGAGTGCTGTTTCATCCCATGCCAAACAGATCTTTCGTCAAAGACGGCTGCAAAGGATAAAGTGTTTGGATGTTGCTTGGTAACAGCATGAGTCCAAAGCTGACAGGTCCTTTCCTCTAATGTGCCTGGACAGAGACAAGCATGCATGGTTTAACGTACGCAGTGTCGCCTGCGCTCAATACCTTTATCCTGCTTTTTATTCTTTTTGTCTCTGCTCCCTGCAGTTTGTGCTGACTTCTCCTCCCATCCTCGTCTCTAAAATTTGCAGTGATGGGGCCACATGCAAGGTGGGCTCCAAATCTATTTATTCTTAATAAGACGAATATGTATAGAAGCCCCACCAGCAGCTCTTACATCACTCTCTTCTCCACCTGTCTCTCCACCATCTCTCTCTCACTCTTCCATGTTCCGCATTCTGTGTTCCAGACTGACATTCTCTGGGATACTACAGATATTACAACTTTATACCAAGATCTTGGTTTATCAAGGTAGCAAAACCAAATGCAGAACATTTTCCATATCTGAAAAAACAACAGCAGGACATGGCAGAACAAAGCTGGTCTCTTAAATTGGGCATTCATCTAAGTTGAAAAGAAGCACTAGTTAAGCGTTTCCAGTAAGATCATGACCTTATAGATGCCAATGTCTTTGTAGTATCTTTCTAGTAGACATGTAATTTCCAGGTTCCATGTAAATTATCTAATGGTGTTCTGATTATCATTTTACTGAGAGAGGGAGATAGTTGTAACTTAGTCATGAATCACCGTCTGTTTTCCCATTTGTGATACCATATCACATAACACATTAATAGCCACCGTAGTGGCTGTGTAGTTATGGTTAAGTTGCTGTTTCCATAGGAAGAGCACTTTTTGGGTGTCTTATAACTTCGCTCTCCCTCGACAAATCCTCACCAAACTTTGCAAAAAAAGTATATGGCCCACTCTGAATGTTTTTGCAAAGTTTGGTGAGGTTTGGACCAGGGGAGGAAAGTTTATAGGGGGGGTCCCAAAATTATTTTTTTTTCCATAGACTGAATGGGGAAAAACTTTGCGCACGCCTACAGCCCAAACCGCTGGACGGATTTTCACCAAATTTGCGGCAGGAACAGCGGCTTGTTCCCGAAAGCATGCTTTTGTACATTTAGTGAAAATCCGTCCAGTAGTTTTTTTTAAAACAATCAAAAAGTAGGTCTAAAAAAATGTATGATATCTATGTACGCTCCGCGGAGACACTTCCCTGTTCGCTCCGCGGGCAGGGCACCGATTGGCTAATCGGCTCGCGTCATGACCCCGGACACGCAACGTGTCCGCCGATTGGCTGGAGTGAGGCGTGATGTGCTTCAGATTGTTCCGATGCGCCCGCCATCTTGGATCCGCCGACAGCGTGGCGGCGAACAGAGGCGAAATGCAGTTTTGGGGAGTGTTTTGGTGTGCAAGAGTGGTTGGGGAGGTTTGGGGAGTAAGAGATGGGTGAAATACTGTATTGGTTTAAGTGGCAAGTGCTACTGATGTATTCGCCATGCCCGCGCTGTCCGGGATGTTCGTAATTAGTGAAAATGAGGGGTGTCCTAAGGATAGTATTGCCATCCGTGCTGTGCACAGGTAAGTTGAAATGGTTGTAAGGACACGCGCGGTGTCAGAGGACATTAAAATCGACTATATGCCGCAGTTAAAATGTTTGATTCTATGGTTGTGATACTGAGTTATAAGCTACCATGGGTGTGATATGCTGCGGTGGTTGTGGCCAGGGCCTAGAGTCTTGGGTGCATAGCCACAGGCTGTAGGCCGTAGGCCGTAGGCCATACACCCAAGACTCTAGGCCCTGGCCACAACCATGGCAGCATATCACACCCATAGATCACACCCATAGAATCGAATATCTATCAGGTGGTTGTGGGCAGGGCCTAGATTCTTGGGTGCATGGCAGAATGCCATGCACCCAAGACCGAAGTTATAAGCACTGAAGTTATAAGCCTGCATGGGTGTGATATGCTGCCGTGGTTGTGGCCAGGACCTTGAGTATTGGGTGCATGGCCGAAGGCCATGCACCCAAGACCGAAGTTATAAGCACTGAAGTTATAAGCCAGCATGGGTGTGATATGGTGCGTTGGCTGTGACCAGGATCTAGAGTCTTGGGTGCATTGGCAAAGACCGTAGGCCATAGGCCATACACCCAAGACTCTAGGCCCTGGCCACGACCACCGCAGCATATCACACCCATAGATTACACCCATAGAATTGAATATCTATCAGGTGGTTGTGGGCAGGGCCTAGAGTCTTGGGTGCATGGCCAAAGGCCATGCACCCAAGACTGAAGTTATAAGCACTGAAGTTATAAGCCAGCATGGGTGTGATATGCTGCGGTGGTTGTGGTTGTGATATGCTGTGGTGGTTGTGGCAGGGCCTAGAGTCTTGGGTGCATGGCCGAAGGCCATGCACCAAAGACCTAAGTTTTAAGTATTGAAGTTATAAGCCACCATGGGTGTGATATGCTGCGGTGGTTGTGGGCAGGGCCTAGAGTCTTGGGTGCATGGCCGTAGGCCATGCACCCAAGACCGAAGTTATGAGCACTGAAGTTATAAATCAGCATGGGTGTGATATGCTGCGGTGGTAGTGGGTGTTATATGCTGCAGTGGTTGTTGCCAGAGCCTAGATTCTTGGGTGCATGGCTGCAGGCCATAGGCCGTAGGCCATACACCCAAGACTCTAGGCCCTGGCCACAACCACCGCAGCATATCACACCCATAGATCACGCCCATAGAATCGAATATCTATCAAATGTTTGAAATCTACAGTTTCTGTACTGTTTGATTTGTATAGTTTGTATGTGAAGTTTTGGCTACGTCATGTTATTAAGATTGTAGAGTTTGGTAACAAGCACTGTAGTATAACATATCCATGGAAGTGAACATTTTGTATTGTGGTGTATGGTTAGATGTTTGCTTCAATGGTTCTGTTATGCAGCAGTATTTATGAGTTCTATTAGAATATACTTACTGTTTGATTTGTTGAGATTGGATATATTTTTTTCATGAGTTTGGTAACTGGAGTGCATATTCTTTTTCAATATCTGTGATAAAAGAAAAGAGCATGTTAGTGTATGTATTTTATTAAGACTTATTACATTGCATAATAGACATTTCAGCTTTTGTTTACCCTCATATTTAGTTTACAAACAAGTGTACTGTGCAATTTGATCAGTTTCTGTGTTTGTTTTTCAAATAATTGGGTCTGTGGGAAAAAAAATCCATGTCGGATTAAAAAAAAACTTTTTTGTTATGCTACAGTATATTTGTTTGTTTGTTTTCAGTGTTCACTTGTTGTTTCTGGCTAATGTCCTTTCTGTTGGCTTGTTGCAGATTTTTGGAGCAGTTAAATACCTGTTGGCGAATTCTAACTGTCTATTTTTTGTTATAATTTAGTGGTATTCATTTATCTGTTTGGTTGTTATACAATCTTAGGGCAGTTAGATACATGTTGGCGTATTCCAACAGTTCATAGTTTTTTAATTGAATTTTTGTTAATGTTTAAGTACAGATTAGTTATTTCATTTTGGTTTTAAGAAGATTAAATAAGCATTTGTAAGATTTGCTGGTAATCTCTGCTTTAGGGTAATGGTACTATCATTACATTCGAACCATCCACATTTCTTTTTCATATATGCTGTGTAGTGACCTCCATTGGTTGTGGCTCCTGCATGGTAGATTATACCTATTGTTGTGAAGGTTTTCTTACCGAGTGATACTTGAGCGTGTGTGAATCCAGTCAGCTTGCAGTTGTTTTTGGTACCATCTGCATTGTAATGTAGAAGCATTAGTATTACGTAGTTACTAAGGGGGCGATTCATAGAACAAATGTGTGCTGAAAATCTTGGCGCAAGGTGGCGCAAGCGTGAAAAAGCAAGCGCACAATTCATGGACGTACCTGCATGTATTTACAGCGGGATGTGCGCCAAATCCTTGCGTGGCGCACACGGGGGCACACGTCATTCCAACATTCACACATGTAACATCCCGAACGCCGTGCGCGACGTGCACAGCGATAGCGCACAATGTCGGCGCACACACCAAAAAGGGGGCGGGACACATGGCGTAACACAGTGAATGGGGAACAACGCGTGGAAAAGAAAGCGTAACTGGGGAAGTACTGCAGGGAAATACACGGAATACCCACACGCATGCGAACAACACGTATTCATGGAATCGAATATGGGAAACCCGCGCATGCTAAAAGACACGCACATGCATCAGCACGTCCGCCACACGAAGGCAGGCGGAAGCGTCCCCGCGCACAGTATAAAAGTGCGCACAACAACAAACACGTATACACATCTACGATGAATGCCCCATTTGTCGCAGCGCTGATCGTGGGACACCGAAGGAGGAGAATAGCCAGACCCCGCATTTTATTTTGCCCCGGACCAGCCTTTTTGGGATGCCTGACGACCAGGTCTATGGCAGGTATAGGTTTCCACCTCATATCATCATAGACCTTGTCAGGGAGTGGGAAGATGACCTTACATCCCCCACCCTGTGCTCCCAAGCATTGAGCCCCTTGGAGAAGGTGCTCAATGTCCTGCATTTTTTGGCCAATAGGTCATTTCAGGGGACAACTGCTATAGTGGGGGGGGTCTCACAGGCCACGCAGTCACGGTGCCTACACCAGGTATTGGCAATCATGACTGCGCGCCCCTAGTCCGCAGGCACATTTACATGCCCAGAACACCCGCAGAAAGGCAGGCTGTGGTCCAGGACTTCTACAGGGTGGCACACTTCCCCAAAGTGCTCGGTGCCATAGATTGCACCAATGTGGCTCTACGTCCACCTAGGGCCACTGAGCACATCTATTGAAACCGCAAGCACTGGCAATCCATCAACGTGCAGGTTGTATGCGATGCAAAGGTAATCATCACCTCTGTCTATGCAAACTACCCTGGCTCAACCCATGACAGTTTCATATATAGAATGTCCGCCCTGAGCCGGGCCCTGGAAGCTGGGAAGCATGGTGACACATGGCTCCTAGGTGAGTACAAATGCTTGTGCACATGCATGCATGCCACACACAGACAAATACACAAACCTAACTAATCACAACCATTATCACCTCCCCAGGGGACAGTGCCTACCCTCTGAGCAACCACATGATGACGCCAATCCGGAACCCCACCACACCACCCCATGGTGACACATGGCTCCTAGGTGAGTACAAATGCTTGTGCACATGCATGCATGTCACACACAGACAAATACACAAACCTAACTAATCACAACCATTATCACCTCCCCAGGGGACAGTGCCTACCCTCTGAGCAACCACATGATGACGCCAATCCGGAACCCCACCACACCACCCCAGGTAAGATACAACACTGCCCATATTACAACCAGGGTCATAGTGGAGCGCACATTCAGAGTGCTCAAGTCATGCTTCCGCTCCCATGACTGCTCTGGCGGCCAGCTACTATATGTATCTCCAGTAGTGTGCAGGATCATTGTGGCAGCATGTGTCCTGCAAAATGTTGCAACACGGCAGGGCGTACCGGTTGACATGGTGGTGCCCCCACATCCCCAACCACATGCACAGGCGCTGCCCATGGGAGGGGAAATGGCAAGTGGCGAGGCAGCCCGGACCCAGCTTGGGGCCACATTTTTCACCTAAACTCCCACCCCTGCGGAGTGCACACAGGCCTGGCACATACCAGGTGACAATCGATGATGACAAAGAGACAGTCAACTCTCACAACCTTACCACCCTGAGGATGTTGCCATGGGAGTGCTACATTGTGTGCATCCCTAGGTACTTAAACATGACCAATCCTGTGTGACCAAAAGGAACACATGCAAGGTGTGTATCACACCTCCCCCCCCTCACAAAACAGGCCATGAAAATCCCTGGTATGTCACCCAAACCCTCCCAAACCACATCACCCTTGTCTGCCACACCATGATATGGCATGCAACAGCAAAAGGCCAACACATGACCAATAATATACGAAGTGACATGTGATGAATGGAAAGTGGCCCGTGACAATGATGCCTGACATGGATTCAGATGAAATGACTGACAACAACCTCCCACACATACCAAGTCATACACAAATGCTGTACACCAGTTGTAGCTTCAAGACAGCACTGAATGCCTGTTCACATGCACATTGGGCAAGGCAAATTCACCACTCCCAAACCGGTGTGCTGTGTGTGTCTCTTGCTACACACTGATCAGCACAGAGCACAGTGAGCAGCCATTGTGTTGGGGATACTCCTTGAGCATCACATCAAAAGGACCAATTAACAAATGTTCCCATTGACGCATGTCCAGGATCCCCAAATGGTAATTGATCATGCGCTGCAGGGACACAGCGTGCCCGAGAAGTCAATATGTGTGCGCCTGGGTGCATGGAAGGGTGGCTGTACGTGTGGTGGAGCATTGTGCAACTGTGTGTGTCAGTAAGGACATGCACTCAATATATGCATGTCAAATCAAGTGACCCTCAGTGTCCTATACACATCACATGTGAACATGCCCATGTGTACACCACAGCATGTCAAACCACCAAAATCCCCTGACACCTGAAAAGTAAATACAACACAGGAACAGCCATTGGCCACCAGAACACATCATGTACATACTACCCCACAATGACATTGTCAGACAGTACCCAAACACAGTAGCCCAGGCTCACTGTCCAACAACAAAAGGCCCTCCCTCATTTACACATCACCATTCTGAACAACTGTGTCTGGGGTATGTAGCCTTCTCCCTTTTAGTCTACCTGGCTACAGGATCCCCCCTAACCCTTGTTCTTCATGTTCCTCCTTGCGTGTAAATAAGGTACAGCCCAGCCCCCTCAGAGGCCTCCTTGACTGTTAAAAAAACCAAATCACAGACAACTCCAAGGAGCCAAACCCCCAAACCAGGTAAAAAGCCTCTTGGCACAAAAATACCCTGGAAGAGTCTCCAGTAGATCACTCGAAGTGGAAAAAAAGTCCTGGCACATGTACAAGCAGAATGATCGAACTACCAAGGTAGCACAGTTAAACTATGGTTCATCATGAAGGGTACCTTTCACCGGAAACAACATAAAATGAGGATGAAACAACTGATGGGTAGTGTCACAGCTCCGGTCTCCAGGCGCAGGAGTGGCACGAACCAACCACCCCCTCTGTGGTCAGGGCGCCTGCAAGGTAAAACTTACACAGGCCTCTGAGACCGCGGCGGGGAAAGAGGGTCAGGGATCCGTTGGTTGGACAGGCATTGGTATTCAGGATAATCGGAAAGAGGGGCAGGAGAGGGGAGTTGGATTTGCGAGGGAAAGTAGGCTAACACATAATCAGAGAAACCATGTACTACATACACATAGTATGAAATGTTTGAAATGCAAGACAAAGAGAGACTTATCTCTGGGGTGAGTGCTGGCCTCCTGCCTGCACACTCTCAGGTCCGGTAACAGGATCAGTGCAATGCTGCAAAGAGAGCGTGAGTTACTAATCTGTGTGTTTACACCACACACACAACAACATTCCTGCCCCAAAGGAAGTTATTTCTCCACAAACAGACACCCTTGTCTGCTGCTATGTACGTATACGTTAGCTTGCCCCTGTGATGGTTCATACACTGTCAATGCAGTAAGGCAGGCGCACGTGGGGGCGCGGTAAATGGAAGACCAATGCGTCAAGAATCACACATGATAGAATGGTCCCTGGGTGACCTGCTAGGTGCGTATAGTGAGGTGCGACTTCAGTACAAGTCGTGTTCTGGCAGCCATGGATTACAATAGGTAGTGCGAGTGGCAATTTGCACATGCAAATGACATGCACTGCACACAAGTCAGTGCCTCGCTGGGTGTCCCTGAGCGCTGTATAGGTTTTCTGGCCCGGAACGCTACTGTGTGAATAACTCAGCTTCTATGGAGAAGGGGGGACTGGAGTATATGTGCGACGGCCCCTGCGTGTGCCACTGACAACTTCTCAAGCTGCTTGGCATTTATCCCTCAACGTATTTTAGCTGTACTGTGCGCTTCTACAACAATATCTGGCCAAGCTCCCCATCAGTGGTGCTACTTAGCATGCATGTGCAAGTGGCCTGGTGGAAGGTTGGCTGCGGTGTGGCCCCCTTGTGCTATTCACCTTGCTTGGAGCTCCTGGAAACACGTCTGCTTCTATTGGATGTCTGAGCACAAGCCCTGTGCTACTGCTTGCGCACACATTTGCATGTCGGCACCACCAAAGGTAGCCAGGTTTCTGTAGTACTTCGCCCTGTGTCTGCTGACAAAGGTGGTCTGGAGGCTCATTGTTCTGCAGAAAGGGCATAAAACATATAAATAACGCTTGAAAGTTCCCTGTGTGTGTGTCTTCATGCTGGTTGTCACTGGGCCATGTTAGAGACCTACATCAGAACTCCTCCCACCAGCAGTGTGACTTTGACAGGCAAAGGGTGCAGGCTACTGTCTACAGCATGAAGTGCATCAAGCACATATACATGAAAGAAAATAACATACATCACAATCTTGATCATTTAATGCATACATCAATCATGAACCCACCCAAATTGATCCCAGACATGCCGTGGATAAAACCCCCACACTCCCCACTAGGGGTGTTAACACAAGTTTTTATTTTTTATTTTTTTATTTTTTTTATTAGCATCAATTAGTTTTCAAGAAAACTTTAAATGTGAATAGTTCATTAATTAAAGCAGAAAAGGAGAAAAGACAAACTAAAAATTACACATCTATATAGGGAGGAAAGTTTGAGACCAGAGAGATTATGTGTCTAGATTTGAGAGAATGTCTCTCACAAAGTTCAACAGTGCCAAAGTCAAAGATACTTTTCCTCCCCATCTTAAAATGGTCCACCTCTGGTGCAGAGAATTTGTCTCGAAGTTCTTGAAATGTTTTGCCAACCATTTTTCTCTGGAGGCCGAGAGTGGAACACAACTCATTACCAAATGCTGTAAAGTTTCTACCTCCAAACCACAGCATCGGCACAGAGAGAACCCATCTTCCCTTTTTTTTTACCTCCTCCCCAGCACCTCCCTAGTTGGGAGAAGGTTCAAGCGAAATCTCAAAAAGAGCTGCCTTTCTGAGTAAAACGGGAATTTTTCGAGGTATGGGAGCAATGTACCTCTGCTATAGTGTTCATCAAGTCCCAAGGTTATGGATGGAAGTAGACTGCGCTGTCCTGGGTAACGATCCAATCCCAGTCCAACAGTTTGTTCTTTACCCTGGATGGATTTTCCAGTAGCTTGTCTACATTTTCGGCAATGACTTCCAAGATGCCTGTACATGTATTCTGCCAAGTATTTAAAGCTGGTATCTGGTTACCAGACAGTGCTTCTTTTATAGCCATGAAACCACTTCTTTCTGGAGGAACCAAACATTTGCTGTAAAGGGTTAGTGTTTTCCAGACCATAGCGATATACAAAGAGGTAAGCCCCAGTTCTTTCCTCACTCATTCGATTGGGAGAGATGAAGGTAGGCTCAATACCCTTTTCCAGAACTGGTTTTCAAGCACACGCCAAACCTCTGGTGCAAGGAAGAAGTTGGCCCCATCTGCGTAAGTCAATACTGGAGAAACTTTGAGTTTGTAAAAGTCAATGAGCGGACGAAGTGAGAAGGAACAGTAACGTGACTTAATTAGAAGTGCTTGAGATGCCAAGTTTTTAACTTTGCTTCTTAGCCTAAGAACACCCGGACCATCTTGGATGCTGTCGTTGAGTGTGATGCCAAGGTAGATCATGGACGAGACCACTGGAACGGCTTCCCCTGTTAGATGCCACCTAAAGGTCTTAACGGAGTTCATTGTTCCTAACCCCATGATTTTCGATTTTTTTGGGTTCTCAGTCCGCTTTCCTGAACGCACAGTTCCAAAGCTTTCAGCTGTCTCTGTAGACCTATCACAGTCTGATCTAACAGAAGAAGATCATCCGCAAACAACAGCCTACCCACAGGGGTCCCCCCAATTTTTGGAGGGAAGCTTCTTACTGTCCCAAATGCTTCAAACATATCTGATATGAATAGGCAGAAGACAGCTGGTGCCAAATGACACCCCTGCTTCAGCCCATTTTCAGACGCAACTTTGTTGGATAGGGTTCCTTTTCTGTCCAGTCTAATCTGAATGGTTGTTCCTGTGTGAAGAGCCTCCAATGGTTCCCTCAGATTGTTTGGGCAGCCCCATTTCCTTAGTTTGTTCCACAAGAGGCCACGATCAACAGAGTCAAAAGCCTGTTCAAGGTCTATTGACGCGATATAGATGGTTTTATAGGTTTTTCCCTTGACCATACATTTTACTATGTTAATGATTAGTATGTTCAGGGAAGTTTCAATTCCCTTGCGGAACCCTGACTGCCAGGGATCCTGGTGATGTGACCGCCAACTCCAAGCGTTCAGATGTTTGAGGAGCACTGCAGTGAATATTTTGCCCACTACATCCAGTAGGGCGATAGGTCTGTAGTTCCCAGGTACAGACCTGTCACCCTTCTTAAAGATCGGTACAATTATAGACCTGGTCCAGGAGTTAGGGATCCTTTTGAGTCTAATTATGTTTTTGAACAGGGTTGTCATAAATTCAGCCCATTTCTCCGGGTCTCTCTTAAGGATTGTCATGATCTCTGCTTCCAAAAGGTCAGGGATTTCCCAACTCCCTTGGAAGCAGATCCATAACCCAGGTTCCGAGTGCCAACCAGTCCCAATTGGGACCTTTTGGACCCAGTCCTGGCGCCAGTGGCACCAGGCTCATAAATATGCCCAGTCCCAGCGCTGGAAGCGCCGGGCTCATAATGCTTGGGTGGACTTACCTGCAGCAGACCATGCTGCTTACTTGCCTGCCAGTTGAGCCTCTGATCCCCTTCTGTTTGGAACTACTTTTCCTGTTGGGTGGGGCTGGAGCCACTCCCTAGATTCAGAACACTGAAACTCTTCTGGAAAGCAGGAACTCTTTTCTTACCTAGGCGTGGCTGTGGAAGGAGACACCGAAGCACTACAGGAGGCTATTTAAACCACACCCGGTGGATGAATCTTGCTTTGCGTTATTCTGCAACCTCTGCAGCAGAACGCTCATCGTGTCTTCTGCATCCGGTCCTGGGCCTAAGGAAAAAGGCTTACCATCCTGAATCCAGTCTTCAGCAACACCTATAAAGACAAGAAAGAACAGGTTAGCATTCCGGCATCTGAAAGGCAAAGGCTTACCATCCTGAATCCAGTCTTCAGCAACACCTATAAAGACAAGAAAGAACAGGTTAGCATTCCGGAATCTGAAAGGCAAAGGCTTACCTACTCTTCGTGCGCTCCGGAGGTCTTCACACTGCATTCCGGCATCTGAAAGACAAAAGCTTACCAACTCTTCGCACGCTCCGGAGGCCTTCGGCGCTGCATCCCGCATCTGAAAGACAAAACAAGGTGCGTTTAAAGACATTGGGGAACTTTAATACTCACGTGCCATTACTCCTTTCCACATCTAATCCAGTGGGTATTCCGGCACCCTGCAGCCGCTCCGAACTCGTACCTGCAAAATAAAAAAAGACAGTTAGAGCGCATCGTGAAGCAGGCAACAAGCGCTTACTTACGTGCTTCCAGGCGCTTCTATTCATCACACGGGCTCCATCTTCAACTCACTTCAGCCCGTCATCCGCCATCGCCGGAACCCTGCAAAACAAGAGACATCATTACTAAAGAATTTAAAGACATTTGAATGACTCGAAACTTACCGTTCGTGCAGTAAACGACGGACAGCAGTCCTCTGAAGTCAAGAGGCCTGCGCTACCTATCCAGTGAAGAAACTGGTTACAGCACCCTGCCCCGAGGCAGATGGAGAGCTCGGCATTCACTTACCTAAGGTGAGAGCGTTAACCTTTGGGGGTCTACAGGAGAGGAGAAGAGGAAAGAGATAGGGACAACCCAATAACCCCAGTTCATTAACCCCATATTTTCTATCTGCAGACATCTTACTCTACACGTCAGGCATACAGTGCACAGAGGTCCAGCCCAAGAGCCAACCGGGTGCTACACATCACCTTTGGAGATACGGTAGTCGCCCAGTCAAGACCGGCGCCTCTGCGAGAATCAGGTGAGCGTTACAGAATGCAAAGCCTACCGCAAAACTCTCGCCCAGGCGCTATGGAAACCTCGGATACTGACCCCCTAGCCCGGTTACTTGGGGAACTAAGGGCAGAAGTGCATGCAGCTCGTCAGGAAACGAATGCTCTAAGAAGGGAACTAATTATTTCCAAGGAGAGAACAGACAATCTTGCTAGACAAGTGCTACAGTCACAAGCCGGACAGACCCCGTTACCCGCATCAGGGGCAAATCTTCCTTCAACATCCTCTATGAATCCAGTGCAGATCAACCTACCTGGGAATGTACCTCTGGCTCCGCCCGAACGATTTTCTGGTGACCCAAAGAGGTTTGCAGTATTTATCAATCAGTGCCGGTTGCACTTCTTATGCCGGCCAGCAGCCTTTCCAACTGATCAAGCAAAAGTAGCTTTTGTACTTTCGTACCTTAGTGGCAATGCGGCAGACTGGTCGATCCCTCTAGTTAATCAAGATGATCCGGTTCTCCATGATTTTCAAGCCTTTCAGCTTAGTATGGAAAAACTGTTCGCAAGACATTCACAGGGGCAGGCCTTGGACAATGAGCTTCTTTCGTTGCGACAGGGTAATCAAGACCTTTTGGCTTATATTGCATCTTTCAATAGACTAATAGTGGAAACTCAATGGCCTGAGGACAAAAGGATTACGCTGTTTTATAGAGGTCTACGTGGAGAGCTCAAAGACGTTTTAGCCCAAGTAGTGAATCCCTCACAAGAGTGTTCGGATTATATAGACTTGGTCGTTCAAATAGATCACAGGCTGCAGAACAGGAAGGCCGATCGTTCCAAGTTTGATGCTCGAGTATTTTCCAAACCGCCAACTCCTTCCAAAGGAGTAGACTCCGGGGAACCCATGCAAATAGGGGGTCTGAAAGGTCCTCTAACACAAAGGGAGCGGGAAAGGTGGAAACAGTTGCAATTATGCCTATATTGCGGAAACTCAGGGCACTTTCTTCGAGACTGTCCGGTGAAACCTGCCAAGAAGGCAGTAGGAGCTGCAGTTACCAAAGTTACAAACTCTGAGCAGGGAAACGACCTCGCCCGACAAGAATAGAGGTCCTCTTGCCGAGCGTGAAAACCAGTTCCGTGACCTCGCATTTCGTGATACCTATGGTCCTCATTAGCCCTGATAATCCGGATCGATTACATGCAATTGAAGCTTACGTCGACAGCGGTGCCATCGGCAATTATGTGGATCATGAAATGGTTTTGAGGATGAATCTAACTCTTTGTCCCAAGGCTGTAAAGGACGTCATTACTACGGTGGATGGTACGGAGATAGCCTCCGGGCCAGTAACGCATACCACTCAAGAGGTGACGCTAGTAAGTCAAGATGGACACCATGAGAAGATCGTGTTCGATGTGATCAAGGCCCCTCAGTTTCAGATTATTCTAGGAATACCTTGGTTAGAGAAACACAATCCTCTGATCGATTGGCGAGCAAGAACGGTCCAGTTTCCAGAATGTGTCTCTACTTGTCACCCTCCACCTGGTGTCGCACTGGCCGCAATTTCTTCAGAGACTCCCCAGTTACCTCCCGAATACTTAGAATACCAAGATGTTTTCCGGAAGGATCAGGCTAACTCTCTACCTCCTCATAGGTCTTATGACTGCCAGATAGACCTGATACCTGGATCTACTCCTCCTTGTAGTAGAATTTATGCCCTCACCGAGCCTGAGAACCTTCACCTTCGACAATACCTGGATCAATACCTGGCAAATGGGTTTATTCGTCCTTCCAAGTCCCCTGCTTCTTCAGCTTTGTTCTTCGTTCCAAAAAAGGAAGGAGACCTTAGAACTTGTATCGATTATCGCTCCCTGAACCAGATCACCGTTAAGAATAGATATCCGTTACCTTTGATCCCTGAACTCCTGGACCAAGTCAGAAAAGCATGCATATATACAAAGCTGGATCTTAGAGGAGCTTACCACTTGGTACGAGTAAAAGAGGGCGATGAATGGAAGACGGCCTTCCGCACCAAGTATGGGCTATTTGAATATCAGGTCATGCCCTTCGGACTTTGCAATGCCCCGGCCACCTTTCAATATTTTATGAACGATGTCCTCAGAGAGCTCATAGATGTATGTGTTGTTGTTTACATTGACGACATCCTCGTTTATTCTTCATCGGAATCTGAACATCGGAAACACGTGAAAATGGTCCTCGAAAGATTGCGTCAACACAAACTTTTCGCTAAGTTGGAAAAATGTGTTTTCAACGTGACTGAAGTTGAATTCTTGGGATTCATATTATCACCTGGCGGAGTGCGTATGGATTCGAAGAAGGTCGATGCAGTTCTCAAATGGCCATCACCATCCTCCGTAAAAGGTGTGCAAAGCATGTTAGGCTTCGCTAACTTTTACCGCAGGTTTATCCCCGAATTCTCTCGGATAGTCCAGCCCATCACTGCCTTGTTAAAGAAAAACAAACGTTTTGAATGGTCTACCGAGGCGGAACAAGCTTTCCAGGATTTGAAGACTAAATTTATCTCTGCACCAATCTTAAAACACCCTCGCCCCGAACTCCCCTACATCGTGGAAACTGATGCTTCAAGCCTTGCCATGGGGGCAGTTCTATCACAAAAGGACCCGGTAACCAATCAGTTGCATCCCGTGGCATTTTGGTCCGGCAAATTCTCGCCTCCTGAAATCAATTACACGATTACTGACAAGGAACTTCTGGCTATCAAGTCTGCCTTTAAGGCTTGGCGGCATTACCTGCTGGGGGCCCGACACACCGTTACTGTGATTACGGATCACCGAAACCTGCAATATTTGAAAACCGCAAAAGCCCAATCCTCTAGACAACTCCGTTGGGCATTATTCTTTGCCGAGTTTGACTTCATAATTACCTATCGACCTGGTACAAAGAACGGTAAAGCTGATGCCCTTTCTCGGATGGGAGTGGAAGAACACTTGATCAACCCCAAACCTGTACCAATCATTCCCGAACAAAGGATTCTGGGTGTAATCGCCACCGAATCCATAGAGGAAGTTAAGGATAAAGCCAGGCAACTTGTAACTCCAGCAGACATACAGAATTGGCATCTGCAGGGAAAGGACTTTGCAGTAAAGGACAACTTATTGTATTTCCAAGAATGATTATACCTACCCAGCACAGATTTACAGAAAAAAGTAATCTCTTGTTATCACGACTCTTTAATGGAAGGTCATCCCGGTATGGCCAAGACCTCAGAAAAGATCAAGCGCTACTTCTGGTGGCCGTCTTGGAAGAAAGATATCAGAGACTTTATAATGTCCTGTGGAGTATGCGCCCAAAACAAGAGTCAAAAGGAAAGACCAGCAGGCCTCTTACGCCCTATTGACATCCCACCTCGCCCTTGGCATACGCTTTCTATGGACTTCATCACCGATCTACCTCCATGCTCCGGATACAATACGATTCTAGTAATCGTGGACTTATTCTCCAAGATGGCGCATTTCATTCCGCTCAAAGGCTTGCCAACAGCAGCAACTCTGGCCCGAGAATTTCTCGAAAACATCGTCCGACTGCACGGTTTTCCTTCGGTTCTAATTTCGGATCGAGGTAGTCAATTTATTTCTCATTTTTGGCGAAGTTGCTGTCGGTCGGCTCAAATTGATGTGAGACTATCGACCAGTCACCACCCTCAGACCGACGGACAAACCGAGAGGACCAATCAAACTCTGGAACAGTATTTACGCTGCATGCTGCAACAAACTGAAAAAACTTGGAAAGATATCCTTTGGATAGCCGAATATGCCTACAATAACTCTGTCCATTCGGGAACTGGGAAAACCCCGTTTTTTCTTTTGTACGGCAGTCACCCTCGAACCTGGGAGTTGGATCCCCTCCAAGATCTTGAAACACCAGCAGTAGACTACCTGCATTCTACAATCACCCAAGCCTTTAAGGAAGCTGTTTCTCACCTTCAAAGGGCTAAAGAACAATACAAGAAAGGAGCAGATCAACATCAGAAGGAAGCCCCTCACTATCAAGTAGGGGATCAAGTCTGGTTATCCACCAAATATCTATCTCTAAAAGGGCCACGCACATTCAACCCAAGATACCTTGGTCCCTATTCCATCACTACCATAGTAAACCCAGTAGCGGTCAAGTTGGACTTGCCCCCGCACATGAAGATACATCCGGTCTTCCACGTCTCTCTATTAAAACCCGTGCAACCTCAAACCCGACTAACCAAATCTCCAAAACCTATCCTAGTTGATGGAGAACTCGAGTTTGAAGTTAAAAGCATTCTGGACTCCAAGATCTCCAAATCTAAACTATTCTACCTGATTGACTGGAAAGGCTACGGCCCCCAAGAGAGATCCTGGGAACCTGCTGAATATGTCCACGCTCCTCGCCTAATCAAAAGATTTCACCGAACATTTCCTGACAAGCCAAAACCCCCGGAGAAGCCCGGTTTGGGAGGGGCCTTGAGGGGGGGTACTGTCATGATCTCTGCTTCCAAAAGGTCAGGGTTTTCCCAACTCTCTTGGAAGCAGATCAATAACCCAGGTTCCGAGTGCCAACCAGTCCCAATTGGGACCTTTTGGACCCAGTCCTGGCGCCAGTGGCACCAGGCTCATAAATATGCCCAGTCCCAGCGCTGGAAGCGCCGGGCTCATAATGCTTGGGTGGACTTACCTGCAGCAGACCATGCTGCTTACTTGCCTGCCAGTTGAGCCTCTGATCCCCTTCTGTTTGGAACTACTTTTCCTGTTGGGTGGGGCTGGAGCCACTCCCTAGATTCAGAACACTGAAACTCTTCTGGAAAGCAGGAACTCTTTTCTTACCTAGGCGTGGCTGTGGAAGGAGACACCGAAGCACTACAGGAGGCTATTTAAACCACACCCGGTGGATGAATCTTGCTTTGCGTTATTCTGCAACCTCTGCAGCAGAACGCTCATCGTGTCTTCTGCATCCGGTCCTGGGCCTAAGGAAAAAGGCTTACCATCCTGAATCCAGTCTTCAGCAACACCTATAAAGACAAGAAAGAACAGGTTAGCATTCCGGCATCTGAAAGGCAAAGGCTTACCATCCTGAATCCAGTCTTCAGCAACACCTATAAAGACAAGAAAGAACAGGTTAGCATTCCGGCATCTGAAAGGCAAAGGCTTACCTACTCTTCGTGCGCTCCGGAGGTCTTCACACTGCATTCCGGCATCTGAAAGACAAAAGCTTACCAACTCTTTGCACGCTCCGGAGGCCTTCGGCGCTGCATCCCGCATCTGAAAGACAAAACAAGGTGCGTTTAAAGACATTGGGGAACTTTAATACTCACGTGCCATTACTCCTTTCCACATCTAATCCAGTGGGTATTCCGGCACCCTGCAGCCGCTCCGAACTCGTACCTGCAAAATAAAAAAAGACAGTTAGAGCGCATCGTGAAGCAGGCAACAAGCGCTTAGTTACGTGCTTCCAGGCGCTTCTATTCATCACACGGGCTCCATCTTCAACTCACTTCAGCCCGTCATCCGCCATCGCCGGAACCCTGCAAAACAAGAGACATCATTACTAAAGACTTTAAAGACATTTGAATGACTCGAAACTTACCGTTCGTGCAGTAAACGACGGACAGCAGTCCTCTGAAGTCAAAAGGCCTGCGCTACCTATCCAGTGAAGAAACTGGTTACAGCACCCTGCCCCGAGGCAGATGGAGAGCTCGGCATTCACTTACCTAAGGTGAGAGCGTTAACCTTTGGGGGTCTACAGGAGAGGAGAAGAGGAAAGAGATAGGGACACCCCAATAACCCCAGTTCATTAACCCCATATTTTCTATCTGCAGACATCTTACTCTACACGTCAGGCATACAGTGCACAGAGGTCCAGCCCAAGAGCCAACCGGGTGCTACACATCACCTTTGGAGATACGGTAGTCGCCCAGTCAAGACCGGCGCCTCTGCGAGAATCAGGTGAGCGTTACAAGGATGTCGTTTGTGAGACCATCCGGTCCAGCGGCACGGGATGAATTTTACTTGTTGATGAGATCCACGATGTCTTGTTTGTCGAATTTCAAATCCCATGGTTTGTCCGATGGTAAGAATTTGTGGGGGCCGCTGATGTTTCCTGCGGAATAGAGGTTCTGATAGTGCTCCTCCCAGGCCTTAGGTGGAATTGGGTTTACAGTTTTTGAATCGACAGGGATGCATATCTCGTTGATTAGTTTCCATATACCAGAGATGTTTTTACTGGTGACTAGATTTAACATCTTCTCACTATCTTTTTGCAGTAGGAGGTGTTTATGTTGGGTGAGCCAGTTTCTGTAGCTGTTCCTGGTTTCTTTGTACAGAACTAGGTCACCAGGCGTGTTGGATTTTTTAAATTGCCTCCTGGCCCTCTGAACAGCCTTTTTTTTGGCTACGATTTGGTGGTCATAGGCATGCCTATATGTAGTGGGACCACGCCTATCCACAACTTTTTTGTGGAAGACCTTCAATACCTTGATGTATTCTATGGGATTTGCATTTTGGTCTCGCTCGACCGATTGTAGCCCCAGTAGCTTGTCCAGTATTGCACCCATATCTTTTCTCTGGATCCTGATTCTGTTTCCACCCAGAGTCAGGTCAAGTTGATATTCCGGTATGTGTTGGACAGTCTGGGAGTGATCTGTATTCCATTCCTCAGTTTCAAGTTCCAGGATATTGTGATCGCTCAAGTCTGTTTGGATCACTCTCAACGTTTTTAGTTTCCCCATCAGTGACTCTGTTACAAATATGTAGTCCAAAGTACTGCCTTGGTTTGCCCGTTTCCATGTAGTGGCAGCAGGTAGGTCACCCATTAGGCTTCCGTTTGCCATTAAAATGTTTCTACCTGCTAATTCTTTGTCAAGGTCAACTCCTCTTGATATGTTGTTTGTGGAGTGCAAAGACAGGAACTCGATTTTTCTCCCCTTTTTATCAAAACATTCCATGTTGAAGTCTCCACAGAGGAGGACCTCCAGGTTTGGACGCGAGATCCTGGAGTCATCGATCGCTTTAAGCCAGGCTTCCTTGAAGTTGTCCTGTTGTCTTTCCATGAGTCTCCAGTAGATGTTACAAACGAGCAGGTTCCATTCCACTAGGTCAGACCCTGCCTTGGAGATTATTTGGACTGTGGTTAGTTGTATCCAAGGGTTATGATTTATGAACAAAATCACCCTTAGACCAGATGTGCGTTTAATGCACAGCAAGAGGGCCGAGCTAGGTCTACCTTTAAGGCCCTTTATGGCCGGGTTCAGGAACATTTCATATCCGTCTAGGAGGGGTAGGTCGCACAGCCACGTTTCTTGTAAGCAAAAGAGGTCGTATTTTGTTAGGTCCCAGGCTTGTTTGCCAATCAGATGGGTGAACCCCCTTGTGTTCCAACTCATGATTGTTTTTCCTTTAGCCAAGGTGTTTCGTGGAGCACAGGAGGGAGCCGGCTGGCATTATGATTTTGCTGCTAGGAACCCTGCCAACCACCTCCAGTCGTCCGGGCTGCTTACAGAGTTCTCCTCGAGTGTGTTCGGGGAGCTGCGTGTTGGAACCCCTCGGACGTCAGCCTGTGTTTCGTCCTGGGCCCTTTTCACCAAATGCGATGGACGACCATGTTCCAGTACTGGTTTGTACTTTTGAGATCCTTCGTTGACGTGGTCCCTGTCCTTAATGCCTTCAGAAGAGG
Source organism: Ambystoma mexicanum (assembly GCF_040938575.1). Classification (NCBI taxonomy): domain Eukaryota; kingdom Metazoa; phylum Chordata; class Amphibia; order Caudata; family Ambystomatidae; genus Ambystoma; species Ambystoma mexicanum. The sequence continues at coordinate 184,276,653 of NC_090929.1, forward strand.
TACGCTTGCCATCCTCCAACTCCTTAAGCGAAAACTCACAAAGATTGAGTTTGGGGCCAAGTTTGAGGAGTGCAGATCTTGTGTTCCATTTCCTCATATGAAGGATCACACTATCGTGGCGCTGCTCATTGTGGAATTCGATCAGATCAAAGTCCTTTAATTTCAAGTTGTCGGGTGAATCAATTGAATGTACAAGGCGCATAACATTGTTTCGATTCATAGTGAGGTTATCTTCGTAACCAAGAGTTCTCTCTAGAAGTACTCTATAAGGGCCCTTACCACTCTTTACATCCGGTCCTTTGTCTTCGTTTTTGTTTTTGGGCCCCGATCTTAAGCCCTATCAGTATTTTCACCCCAAGACACTGTTCTTCGTGTGTTCTTTACGCACACATTTTGGGGTTTGGAGTTTGTTTCTTTTCTTACGTTCTTCGTTTCCAGTATAATCCTCTTGCTCTCAAGGGTCTTGAAGGCCATGACTCCAGAAGTGTCCTTGATCTCCCCCTCCTGCACTGGGGCACGAGCCTGGCTGACCCTTGGAATGTGGACTCTGGATTTCCACAAGAAGTTCCTAGCTGAGTCAACTCCCTTTACGTTCAGTTTTATTGCCTGGAGGATGGGAGATTCAACTAGGACGTTTCCAACTTCTTCGGACCTTTTGTTGGCGCCTTCCACCTTTTGAGCTGCGTCATTGGGTTCTGATATTGCCAACACTTCCTCTTTCTCTGGACTAGATTCGGGTGCCGTAGATGCTGGGCCCACTTCTTCGACCCAGGAGTCGTTCGAGTCTGAGTAAACTGATAAATCCATGAGAGAGCTGTTCACTCTATCGTTCTGCCTCTCATTGTCTGAGAGGTAGTCGGTCTCTTCGATAGGGACCTTTGATTGTTTAGTGAAGGCCCTAGCGGATTTCCTTGAAGTTCTGTCATAGATTAAAGGTTGGTCAGGTAAGACCAAATTTCTGGGTAGAGTTAGCCTGGTTGTAGCTTTTGGCCAAACTGGTGCTTTTCGTAAGATGGATGGCGCAGAGCCTGACTGTTTTGTCGACCCAGAGGTTGGTTTTCCATAATTTCTGTCACCTTTTTTCTTGAGTTCTAATTTTTCACTGGCCATTAGATTTACTCCTCTGTTTGGTTTTGTGAACAGATCGTATAATTTAACTCTGTCCTTAGGTTTGGACGGTCCAGTTGGCACGATGGTCACCGGAGGTAGAGGGTCCATCACCATTGGGCTAGTTGAACTTGAGTCTTTGTGAGAAGTGCCGCCCCTCGTCTCTGTAATGGGTTCAGTGCCAATGGATTTGTCCTGATGTAATGGCGAGTTAAAGGTTTCCTCTGATCCTTTCCCAAATGACGGTGTAGTCTGATTTAAAGTCTTTGCTGGACTCACCACGCCCACCTGGGCGCCACCCTCTCCTTCTAGAAGAAGACTCAACCTCTCTGATCTCCTAGTTTCTCTATCCTTGATTATTGGCTCAATGATACTCTTTAGGATTTCTGCGGTCTGATCAGCACTTTTGTCCAGGTTTGACTGGATTGCGGTAACGAATCCTTCCACAAAGATCATTTTAGAGTATAGCACGGCGATGGTAGTCGTATGATCCCGTAACTGCTCGTTTTGGGACTCAATTAGTTTCATATATGGGGCCATAACAAGCGCAAATGCTGTGATAATTTCTGTGTCTATCTTTGGATCGTTTTTGGCAGGTTCCTCCGCCTGAGTGGTGGCCAAGATCGTTAAGAGATCTTCATCAGTCGGTGAAGGTTGTCTTCTAAATCGTTTATTAGGAAACGGGGCCTGCTGCGGAGGAAGTCCTTTGTAAGTCCTCAAGGGGTAGCCTCTAAGTCGGTTTTTATCTTGGTGTAAGGTGACTCCCCCATCTGGGGGTGTTCTGGGCGTTGGGTCCCCATTTGAGCCCTGTGCTAGGGGCGCGTGCCTCCAATGATCCACGGATCCTGGGATATCTAGAATAGCTGGATCTGTTTGAAATGAGATTCCTAAAGGTTTCCAGCCTTGATTTAACCTTTGGTTTTGATGCTGGGTGAAATTTGTCCTATTGTCTGTTCCAAAGACAAAAGGGGCGCCACCATGGGCATTGCTGGGCTTTTGTAGAACACTGGAATTGTCATTTGCCACAGTTTGTTCCTTTTGAGGACTGTCGCAAGTTTTTTGAGGCACCTGGCTAGGCACCTTAATTGGCGGATCTTTTACCGTTGTGTCCTTGTCGGAGCTCGTAGTATCGCCACCCACCACTCCAGAGTGTAATGTATTATTTGAGGGTTTTGAAGATGGCTTCAGTTGTAGGTGGTGAGTGTCCACTTGTTTTATCGGGCTAGTCTCTTCACCGCCCTCCTCCGTTGTTTCTGTTTCAGATTGCAAGGTATTAACATGCGACTTAGTTGTACCGGTGATTTCCACTTCGGGATAAAGTTCCCGGACAAGCTGTAGGACAGAACTGTCTTCCATTATGAATGTTGAGATGTCCTTTTGCTGGTAATTAGGGGGTGGAGTGGCTAAAGTGCCTAAAAGAATAATTAGCTCACCCACTAGATATATTTGGCCTATGTCCTGATGATCAGTAAACAGTTTGAAGAGCCTGAAGCAACCCGCCACAAGGTTTGCTGGTTAAGTGTAAGCCGTAAACAGTGTGAATTAGTAGTGAGGTTTACCTTTCAGCCTTCGTACCTCGCTGCCGTGGACTGTTGTTGCTGCAGCTCCTCATGTGAACTGACAGGGGTTCACCTTTACACCAAGGCACAAGTGATGTGTAAATTCTTGAGAGGGATCAAAGAGGGTAAGCCTCCACAGTCTCCCAACTGAATGTAGCGCCACCTGCGCTAAACAGCCGCAACACAGTCGGCGCCCTTTGCACCTGTCGGGCTTAGCGCCGCAAGGGTAGTGGCCTCGGTGTTTTGTAGTCCCACAGAAGTCACGTGCAGGGTCACGTGACCAGCCCAGCTCCGCCTCCTCCAGGAAGCGTGTAACTCCCGACAAGAGCCCTCCAATGGCTCGCAATGTCGGCGTTTGATTTGTGCTGCAGTCGCTTTCCTTTAGCAAAAGTTATCACAAGTAGTACAGCAGCAGACAGGCCACAGATATGACAGTCCAAAGCCCTTGTGTAAATGTTTGTTACACCAAACCATCCTTGCGAGCCTATGGATAAGGAAAGCAGGAGTGGCCTATGTGAGTCAGGACCCCAAGCTGCAAACACATACACGAGACAAGCTTGAAGGGCCCAGCTGGAACAAACAGTGGATACTTTTAAAAGCCACAAAGCACCACACCATCACATGAATGAACAATAGACAAGCAATTTTAAACTATATTCACTAATTTAACTAACTATAAAAAACCTGCATTACCTAATTAAACTAACTATCAAAAACCATATTAACTAACTAAACTAAGAAGAACAATCAAAAATGGCCACATAAGACCCCAGGGGGAGATACCCAGGAGGGGGGAGGTACAGGGTGCACCTCAACACCCACATGCGATATGCTGAGACAAAAAAAAACCTCCATGGGCTCAACGCCTGCACAGCCCAACCTGTGTGGGAGATATCTCGTCGTCCTCATCACCCTCTTCCTGAAAAGTTTGAGTCAGCAAGTCTGCGGGACGAGTGAGCCTGGTTCTGTGCGGCGATGACACGTAGGTCAGCATGTAGAACCTTGCGTGATACGCGTGCTTCCTCTTGCAAGGTAGCACATGTAACACAGAGTTCTTCCTGTGTGGCCTGGCTGGACAACTGGTATACCTCCCAGCAAGCACGTAGCTCAGCCGAGATGGTACTCTCTAGCTGCCCCAACCTCTCCTCTGACCGCTTCCTCTGGGACAGCAAGAGCACACCCAGAGTAGATCTGAGGGAATCATACTCAACCCTCATGGCATCCATGTGTGCCTGTGTGTGAGAAGCAATTGCTTGACACAAAGACACCATTTCAGCCTGGTGTGCCCGAGCGGGCTGTGGACTGTGCCGCCCGCTGCTGGAGTTCCACCTGCCTAGTAGGGGGTAGCATGGATTGGGCCACACGCTCCATGCTCTCAGCGATGTTATCAATTGCTGCCCCCTGGTGTTCTGAATTGGCAACCAAGGCTTGCTCCCACTCAGTATACCCCAGTGGCGCATGGCCACTGCGTTGCTGGGCTTGACACCTGCAGGGCCCAAGGAGCCGACGTCCTTGTTGGGTTGGCACCGCCCACGGCTGCAGGACTACATTCCCTGTCGACGTGATGCCCCAGGCACATCAGCAACTGGTGTGGAGGGGGACCCTGTGTCCCAAACCACCACAGGCGGAGGTCCCACCACTGTCTGGCCCCTCAGTGCAGGTGTTGCGGACATAGGAGCGTCCACATCGGAATCACTCACCCCTGACGAATTGACGAATTGACCCGATGCACATCCAACTCGACATTGTCGTCAGAGTGATCATCCGGGCTTGACTCATTGCCAGCCACAGACAAGATGGTCTGTAACACATGTGGGTTCTCGTGGTCTACCACCCCATGACCCCCACTTGTGCCGGGTTGCTGGTGTGATAGCAAACCTGTGTCTGGCATGACAACACCATCCTGTGGCTCCATTGCGTGGAGAAAAAATAACATTAGTACACATGTCAGAAGCACATAAAACACACACACATAGACATCACAAAGACAGCCAACACATGAAGCAGACATGTCACACACAAATGAGAACCTGGCATGCATCCAGTGGACTTGATATGCAAACACATCCCAAAAGCAGAAATGGATGTGTGTAAATAGCAAAGCCTACACTATTAAAAAAATGTACTATATGAACTCCATCAGAAACCACCTCTGTCAAGCACATGTCACAGGCAGAAAAGACAGATTGCAACTAAGAGATGCAACACACCATAAGTATGCCTGAACTGCAAATTGACCACTGCTGCAAGTGAATCCAAACACACAATGACACAGGTAACATGCATGTAGCCATGCATCAATGAAGCATCATCATCAATATAGCTACATCCATCTGCAGCTCGCCCCGTACCGGGTGGCATGGCCCATGTAGAAATAGTGAATGTCACAACCAAAGCAAGGCCCAGCAACCAGGCACGAGGGACCATAACGCCCTGTACCGTCCAATCTGCAGGACATGAGGCCTCCACAACACCCCTCAGGGCCTGATTGTCCACATTGTGCTATGAATGTGCCCTATTATATCAATACCTGTGGAACAGTACATGCCCAGGACCCAACATAGTAGGTAAGTGGGCCTGGGCATACACATAATACACAACAGTGAACCTTCGGGATCATGACAGCTCCACATAATGTGCGCAATGCTGAAATCTCACCAGCATAAACGTCTATCAACTACATATTAGTCAGTCAACAATAAAGCTGCGGAAGACACATGTGTAAATGGACACTTTCACAAACACATAAGTGAGTACTCACAATGTTGCACCACACAACGTTGAAGCTACTTGCATATGTACATGTGGAAGCGTTCAAAAACACACATTTTCCCATACATCTGTATTGTGAACATGACCAGCATCCAAACACACCAAAGCAAGCAGCTATAATGATGCTTGCTTAGATGTATGTGGAAGTGCACACATACACATGTGAAGGATGCTCCACAGTCATCACAACCCAATTGGCCAGCTACATCCAATCAGTGCCCTATGCCAGTTGGTATAGGCCGCACATTGACCAATAAGCTAATCTAAACAACAACTGGGTAGTCCTAACACTGAGTACATGTGTCACAGGATGCACCTGTGCCCATCGCATACATGACAGAGAAGGGATGAAAAACAGTCCATACATGCCAGGTGACTTTGACATAGCATCAGTGAGTAGTCATGTAGAAGGGTGTAACCCGGCTCAGGAGTGGGTTGATGCAGTGCAGAACATGTGTACGTGCCCAACTATCTACATGAACAAGTACATTATGAAGTTTACAAATACACATGTGGGCAGTGCAAGGGCAAGTTCAGGCATCACGTGCAATGTGCATCCAATTGGTTGCATGTTACAGGCAAGCCCCCTCCCACCTAAATGAAAATGCAGGGAGGCATTGCATGGCCGCGAAAGGGGGAATAGAGACCTGTGTATTGCCAGACAGTGTTGACTAGCGTCAATTGCATCATCAGAGTCAACTGACAAAACAGCAGATGATGATGGGACAGTAAGCAGGACACATGATGAACCTTCAGTAGTACACCCATGTGTGCAGAAGCCACTACACCAGTTGAACAGAGTCAGTGGGCCAGAAACAGGGTGAGGCCTGTGCCCCACACAGACTGTGACACCCTAAACCTGTGTGTGATGCTGGCCTGCGCCAGAGCGGGCATGGAATTGTTGATCAAATGCCATGATATGTAGGTCAGCCTGGACACGTACTACTATGATAATCCGGTCAAGGACACATAGGGGCATGCATGGAATGCACATGGAGCATGAATGGGCACTCATGTCCCTGCAGATCATCTGCCATCTGCACAGTCCAAGTGAGACACCATGCATCAAGGACAGAGGATGTACCCCACTGCATGTGTCGGGCAGGTTGCCTGGTGGAAGTTTGCATGTACACCGGAGCCTTGAACAGGCCATTGCAGTACGCCAACATGATGCACACCCGTGCCATGGTGAAATGGTGGTGTGGGGGTGGGAGGGGCAAAGGAGAATGCCTACATGGAGTACCCGCATGCAGGCCGAAGACACATGTATGTCAGTCATGCAATGACTTAGTCCCAGTGCTGAGAGGAAAGACACCCCAGGCTACATGCAGAAGGTCCAGTGAGTTGGAACATGGACCAGAGGGGCAGCCGGGTGACTAGCATGTGAGTAGGGTGCAAGTGTGGTGATGAGGACAGTCCCCATCTGCTCTACATGTCCACTATCCTGCACAGCAGGCACGCAACAGTGAAGCATTACATGACTTGCGCATGAGCACCATGTACACATGACATGTAGTGGCAGTCAAGCACAACACATCGCACAAGCAAAACACACATGGCATCGACAAATACGTGACAACACTCACTGGACGGGGCATCAAAGTCCAGCATCTCTCCCACTCCTTTCACCATTCCTGCTGGTATGAACTCCGCAGAGACTGACTCGTGCAAAGTGAGGTCTTCCTCCTCAGGTGGTGGCCCCCTGCCCGTCACCAGAGTCATGTTGTAATTAGATGCACGCTTCACCTTAGTACTGCGTTTAAGGTCATCCCAACACTTTTTGCAATCTTGAGCTGTGCGCACCGCATGGCCGAATGCACTCACATGATCCTCAACTTGCTTCCAGTGGGACATATGATGGGCAGCCGTAGTTTGACAATTCAGCCCCACTAGCATATCACGGTTCTGGTCCCGCACGTAGTCCACAAGGAAGTCCAGTTCCTGCTTGCAGAAAGGCTTCTTCCTCAAAGTGCCGGAGGCCGGAGCTGTGTCTGGGGTCCCAGCCTCTACTGCAGGTGCAACCTTCCTCCTCTTGGACAGTGGTGCAGACCCTGGCTGGCAAATGCTGCCCTGAACAGTATGGGCAGTGGCGCCGGTGGATTGAACCGAGGGAGTGGCAGGAGGAACAAGGACGGAAGCCCTGACTTGCGTCAGTGGCTGCTGGGTGCTCTGGAATGGACCCTGCGCAGCAACATCCGCTGTGTCAGGGTCATTGACCGGACTGTCCTGGATGGTAGACTCACAACCGGGGTCGTGTCAGCTGCATCTGCCCATGCACTTGCCAACATCCAGCTGGTCAGGGCAGCAGATGACATTACTGCCCCAGGGACACGTGCCTCGGTCAGGGCAGCCCTGCATGCACCTACGGTGTGCCTCCTGACCTCCTGCAAATCATCCATGGACTCTTCAGGTGCCAACGCAGCCTGCGCTGGCAGACCCTGAGCCTGGGTGGTGGTTTCCACAGCTGCACCTGCAGCTACCACTACCTTTGGGCCCGTGGCAGTCGATGAAAATGGACGGAGCAGCAGGAGGTGGTGGCATGACTGCACCAACACGTGGCACAATATCGTGCCGAGCCGGCGCACCCCTGCCTCTTCCCCCTCTGCAGCCACCCTGGACACCCTGGAGTCCCCCTACTCCCTGGTCACCCCAGCCACGTCCCTGACCATGCCCACCACGTGGAGTACGCCCAGCTGAGGCGCCCCTCACCTTTTGTGGCCTCCCAGCCATGGCAAAGATGGAGTAGTGCCTGCACAGATTTAGTGCCAATGGGAGGTGTACACATCAATTGTCCTGGGCAATTGGGGTGAAGGGGGTGGGATACAAGATGTTAACAGCACCCCTGCACCTGCAAGACTGTATGTGACCCCGGTGATGAAGTGACGGGTCACGCAACGCTCAAGCACCCCAAAACTGCAGTAAAACCATGCATGCAATCCCCGGTAGCCCACGTGTGTGGAATTAACCTCCTGCAGTACGCGGTGGCACCCAGGGACACGGAAAACACGTACACGTGGGACACGCAGGCTACTATGCCCTCGAAAACGGGTATGCGATACACAGGGGCACCCGCAGTGGGAAAAATAGCGTGTGCGACTCACCGTCAGACTAGCGTGAGAATGAAAAACACGCGTAGCCAATACCCCCTCCAAAAGAAGAGATACGTCCTTGATCCGCTGTGAAGTTGTGATGGCGCGCGAAACACCATGAAGTAGCAACACACACGTCGGTCTCCACGAAAGGCACATACAGCGAACTGCTGGCCCCGCTTACCTTTAACCCGTGCTGAGGGAAACACCCACGCGCTTCACGTCACTTACGTGCTTAGGCCCTTTCCTCGGATTACACGCGTGTTTTTTCACGTGCTGAATCACTATGCACCCGTCACGAGGGAAACGCCCACGCGAGTAACGTCACAGATGCGGTTACGCGCTAAGGGCCTTTCCTCGAATTACACGCTGATGTGCAGTTTTTTCACGTGCCTATTCACTCCGTGTCAAGCTGGCCACGTGACAACACACAGAAGACCACGCTCCTGCCCAGAAGGCTGAATTACTGCCCCCCAGAGCCCTGAGCAGCCTCCGACGAGCCATATGCTGCTGCCTGCCTGCCTGCTGCCACCGTGCCCTGCCATTTGGTGCCTGCACATCTGCCATCTCCAGGGGTCCAGTTGCTGTGACCACCCTTGCTGGAACAGAGGACTCCCGACTGGTATTCCATCGCTCCACAGACCAGCCCCAGGACCCAGTTGCCTACCCACACCTGCCTCCGGGGTTGCCATGTCTGACACAACACCATCAACCCCAGCTGAGAGGCAGAGGGCTGCCAGCTTCACTTCCATTGAAGTTGGCATCCTGGTGGAGCAAGTCCTGGGGCATTATGATGCCCTCTTCACACCATCACGCGCCGACAAGGAAGGACGGATGAGGATCTGGATGGACATAGTGGGTGCCATCAACGTGGAGGGGGTGGCACCCCGCAAAATCAAACACATCCAGAAGCGCTGGGAGGACTACAAGTCCAGGACCCTCAAGAAGGCCCGGCGCCTCTTAGACACAGCGGATGCAGTGGGGCGCTGGGGCCAGCTTACCACCCAGCAGATGAGGCTCCTGGAGCGCATTCACCCAGTGCTTCACCACCTGATCCTCAGGATGCAGGCCCATCTGGAGTCGAGCGGTAAGTGGCCATGCATTGCTGTGTGAAACAGGGCATGTTGCAGTGTGCTGGTAGTTAGCTATTTGCCTGTATGTGTGACATGGGCCATGTATGGATGTGTGTGTGCAGGGACATGATTGTGCTGCATGTGAGACCAGTCAGGCGTGAACCACATGGATGGTCTATGTGTAACAATGCAGCATGCGAAGCAGCATGCGGAATGCACACATGAATGCATGCCTGTCTCTGTTCTTGGACATGGTTGGGGTGTGAGAGATGGGTGCTGCTTTCATGGACATGAATGGTGTACATGTCTGTGTGTCTGAGTTGCGTGTGTGTGACTTGTAAACACCATGGATGCATGACACATGTCCGTGACGATGTTCTGATTCACTGATGCAGCCTAGTCATCCTTGTATCCACTGTGTCTGGGGTGTACGAGGCCAGATGCATGAAACTACAGTGATGTGTGTGCATGTGATCAGTATGACCCATGATGCATGTGAGTTTCAAACCACCATTGTATGTTTCAACAGTTCCTTGGGCATGGATGCAAATGTTCTTTGCATGCGCCATGCCTGTTTCTGCAGGTGTGTTGCCTGCAATGACCCATGTGTTGTGGAGGGACATGATGGAAGTGACGTTTGACAGTGCCACTCATGTGCTATTGCTTCATGTCTAGGGGACTATTGTACAGTACCCTGATGTTTGTGTTCTATGGCTCCCTCTACACAGCGTCGAGTGAAGAAGAGGGCAGAGACGGCGCTGTGGAGCAAAGCTGCAGGGATGCCTCCACCGGCCAGCGACGCAAGGCCCAGTCTCCCTCCCAGTAATTACCATCAACCGGGAGCAAGGGGACTGGTGCCGCATCTGCCACTACGGCTGCAGCGGAAGGGGTGGGTGAGCCCCCACAGGGGCTTGCGATGGCGGAAGACAGTGTGGACCCATCCAGGTTGGTGGTTTGCACAAAGGAGGAGGAGGCCGCTACTAAGCCGCACATGGGGCCTGGTGGGGGTGGTACCACTGGTGCAAGTGGTGCAGTCCAGGGGCAGGAGCAGGAGGCAGCACAGGTCGTTGTGGAGGGGCCTGTGCATGTCACTGTCCCTGACACTGTGACTGCACCACTATGCACCAGCAGGGATGCCCCATCCAAGGCCCGTCCACAGGTAGGGGGGAGGTCCACATCATCTGGCACTCCTCTACCTGCGGACGAGGGGACACATGACCGTATGGAGACCGTCCTGATTGGTGTCGCGTTGCGCACATGTGACATTCCTGGTGGGAGCACCCACATCATCACGAAGAGCTGTGTGCCAACGTGGCCCAGTTGGAAGAGACCGTGGTCAGGGGTTTCCTACACTCTGGCGGCCCACTCCTCCTCTGTGCAGACTATGCGGCAGTTGTTCTCCATACCGTCTTCCGGCCCAGATGCCACCAGGGCCGCCTGTGGACCTGCCCCGACCAACGCAGCCAGCTCGGTGGAGATCCCATCCCAGCCACAGTCGGTAGTCGGAGGTCCAGCAGGGGTGGACACCCCAGCAACTGGACCCCAGCAGATGGAGGTTGTGCCGGCATCATCGGGCAGGGCACGTGCACGACAGCGCCGGTGGATTCCATCAGCCTGGATGCCGTCGTGCTGGCAGAGGCAGTTGCGTCGGAGGCAGCAGCAGGCTCAACGTGGGAGGCATCATGGCTCGGGGCCATCAACATCAGAGGGGCAGGCATCGGCCGGAGGGCAGGAGAACCCTGGAATGGGAGTGTCTTCCGTGTGGCAGCAGTTAGGCCAGCAGATAGATGCAGAGCAGCGGCGGGCAGAGGAGGCGCGGCTCACTATGGTCAGGGCAGAGAACTCCATGCGCAGGGCATTGAGGCGGGCTGAGTGCCTCGAGACAACTCGCAGGGAGTTGGAACAGGCCATGACTGCATCCCTGTGAGACCTCGAGGACAGGAAAGAGCCCCGCCTCCGGGACATCGAAGTGGAGTTCGATGATGCCCTGGCCCGGAACATCACAGAGTGAGCCGTAGGACTTGCCCATCGCCATTGTATATAGTTAAGTAGTCTTAGGTTTCCTTTCTATTTTTCTTTCTTTTGGGGCGCATGGACTATGCCCCACCTTTTTGTATATAGTTGTTTATTAGGTAGGTTTTTTTGTAGGTTTCATTTGGATTGTTGAGCTCATGGACCCTGGATTTGTACATTGTATATAGTTGAAGACTGGATTAGACTTCATTTTTTTCATTTTTTACCATGGAGCAATGGATGTTTTTTATTTTTTTCATTTGGATTTGCTTTGATGGACGAACCCTTTGGAGCCATTTTCATTTGGATTCATTTGGATTCTGCATTCATATTATTTTTTATCTATTATTTTGGACATGTAGCCTTTTGTTTATTATTTCTATTATTGTGTGGTTTTCTTTCATTCCCTTGCTTTTATATTTAATACATTTTTGTTTCATACTTCATTTGTGTGTATTCTCTCATTGGTTTGATGCATGTCACGATGTGGCTTTTCTCATTCACTTGCACCCATTGTGTGTGTGACGGACATGTATTGATGTGCATACTTGCCATTTGGGATGTATCATGTAATGGGGATTTCAATGTGGGGTGGATGGAATACTTGGTTGTGTGTTTGGACAGGGGTGGAGTGGGGTGGCATTTGGGTGGCCATAGGGCCATGAGTGTGGATTGTGATGACGTGTTGGGGGGGACATGAGTCGGGGCCTGCTGGCAGGTGCCCGTCAATGCTGGGTGGGTGAGGGTGCAGGGGGACATGAGTCAGGGCCTGCTGGCAGGTGCCCGTCAATGCCGGGTGGGTGGGGGTGCAGGGGGAAATGAGTCGGGACCTGGGTTGCTGGGGATGCAGGGGGACATGAGTCGGGGCCTGCTGGCAGGAGCCCATCAATGCTGGGTGGGTGGGGGTGCAGGGGGACATGAGTCGGGGCCTGCTGGCAGGTCAGGTGTCCGTCAATGCTAGGTGGCTGGAGGTGCAGGGGGACATGATTCGGGGCCTGCTGGCAGGTGCCCGTCAATGCTGGGTGGCTGGGTGTGCAGGGGGAATGATTCGGGCCTGCTGGCAGGTGCCCGTCAATGCTGGGTGGGTGGGGGTGCAGGGGCACATGAGTAGGTGGCCTGCTGGCAGGTGCCCGTCAATGCTGGGTGGCTGGGGGTGCAGGGGGACATGAGTCAGGGCCTGCTGGCAGGTGCCCGTCAATGCTGGGTGGCTGGGAGTGCAGGAGAACATGAGTCAGGGCCTGCTGGCAGGTGCCCGTCAATGCTGGGTGGGTGGGGGTGCAGGGGGACATGAGTCGGGGCCTGCTGGCAGGTGCCCGTCAATGCTGGGTGGCTGGGGGTGCAGGGGGACATGAGTCGGGGCCTGCTGGCAGGTGCCCGTCAATGCTGGGTGGAAGGAGGTGCAGGGGGACATGAGTCGGGGCCTGCTGGCAGGTGCCTGTTAATGCTGGGTTGGTGGGTGTACAGGGGGACATGAGTCAGGGCCTGCTGGCAGGTGCCCATCAATGGTGGGTGGGACATTTGTTGGGGCTCACATGTGCATGGTGCCATGTGGGCTGCCTGCGGGGCATGGCCAGGGGTGTAGGGTAGTCCCCTGTGATGTGGGCTGCCTGCAGGGCCTGGGGAGGAGGGAGGGGGCACACCTGGGAGGACCCACACTGCCAAATCGCGTGTAAAACTCCCTGCGCACCCCTCAGCATATATGTACACCTCACGCGCTAGCGGAAGCGCGTGTAAAACTCCCCGTGCACCCCTCAGAATACTCATACCCCTCTCGTGCTAGCGAAATCGCATGTAAAACTCCCCTCACGCCCTTCAGAATACACGTACCCCTCACGTGCTAGCGAAATCACGTGTAAAACTCCCTGCGCATCCCTCAGAATACACGTACCCCTCTCGCGCTAGCGAAAACGCATGTAAAAGTTCCCACGCACCCCCAAAATACACGTACCTCCCTCCCCAAGGCCTATCGCGTGTGAAACTTACCGCGCACCCCACAAATACACATACCACGCTCGCACAAGCCCTATCGCGTGTGAAACTTCCCGCATACCCCACAAATACACGTACCCCGCTCACACAGGGCCTATCACACGTGAAACTTCCTGCGCACCCCCGAAATTCACGCAGGCTGCCCATCCACCCTCCCCATGCCTCACAGGCAGCCCATCCACCCTGGCCATGCCCCACAAGCAGCCCACTCCACAGGGTGGACTTTTTCCATGCAATTTACCTGGCGCGAACGGGCTACGCATATTCTGGAGGATGCCCAGGGAGTTTTACACGCTATTTCGCTAGCGCGAGCAGGGTACGTGTATTCTGAGGGGTGCGCAGGGAGTTCTACATGCGATTTCGCTAGCACGAGAGGGGTACGTGTATTCTGAGGGGTGCGTGGGGAGTTTTACATGCGATTTTGCTAGCGCGAGAGGGGTATTTGTATTCTGAGGGGTGCGCAGGGAGTTTTACACGCGATTTTGCTAGTGCGTGAGGGGTACGTGTATTCTGAGGGGTGCGCAGGGAGTTTTACACGCGATTTCGCTAGCGTAAGAAGGTTACGTGTATTCTGCAGGGTTCACAGGGAGTTTTATACACGATTTCGCTAGCCCGTGGGGGGTACGTGTATTCTGAGGGGTGCACAGGGAGTTTTACACGCGTTTTCGTGGTTGAGGGGCTGTATGCTGGTCCACAGGCCTTTGCGCCATGTACTGGATTTGTGCACTGTTCATGGCGCATGGGGTGGTGATGGGGGCGTAACCGGCGCTGCTGCAGGGTCGCTGCGCCAGTCTGCACCACAGCTGGTTACGGGTGTTAAAATCCATGAATACGCGCTTGCCGCGTGCGCCACTTGTGCGCCGAATTCTATGAATTACCCCCTATGTGTTTGTATTAGTAAGGTGGAGCGATTATCTGAATGGTAGTACATAATCTACCATGGTTTGCATTTTGTACAAGTTGCTGAAATGGAATGGATTCACAATTAGGTATGGATACATACACAAAGCGCTCATTAGGGATTTGTTCCTGTGTCACATTGTTGCAGAGAGTGCATGTATGTTTCCACATGTATGAAAGCTGGAAGATGTCATGTATAGGTATGTTTTTGTTTGTTTTCCAGTACTTGTAGTAAGTACATTAGACATTCTTGTGGATCTTCTTGTGAGTTTATAGTGAATTTCACCATTCCAGCACAGTAGTCCAATTCTTGTCTTATTCCATGAACACTATACGTGTTGTCAGGATTATTTGTTGCGTTTCTATGAAGGACTAACATTTGCAACACAATTGGTCTGTACTGTGGAAGAAAATGTTGTCAACAATTGGTGGCAATTGAAATAGAATATTCATTGCTACATTTGCGTAGCAACTTACACCAGTTATATTTGAAAATTTGAATGGACCAGATAGTTCTGTGTCCAAGTCATTTTTTGCTTATTTGAAAAAGTACCTGAGTTACTTTGAGTAATAGGTTCTTCTTTGGTTGTGATAATTGATGAAGTATTAGCTTTGTTTACTCTCCTTGGCGAATCTGCAGTCAGATCCTGTTGCATTTCTGCTTGAATTAGTTTTCTTTTACAACGTTTTCCTTTTTGTGGAACAGGATATATTTTTAGATGGGGGTGTATATTGAACGTAGTCTATTGTATTCTAAAATGCAAGGAATATCAGCGTTTACTTTACTTGCATCAAAGTTGATTAGAAATAGACCGTCAAGTGTACTTAAGCGTGATAGTGCTACGTAGCTCATGCCTTCTTTAAAGACTGTGGTACCAATATCTATCAATGCTTTGTCTATGGTAAGACCTTGTGATTTATGAATGGTGACTGCATATGCTAGAGTTAGAGAAAATTGTTCTCTGCATACATTTATTTCTTTGAAGAGAAGGAATCGAGCTGTTGAGCGCCCTATCCTTTTTACTTCTGAAAGTTTGTCAAAGAGAATATTGACAAACTGAATGTTGTTGTCACGTGGGTTTGTTTGAAAGCCAACAACTGTACCCAGTGCTCAATTAACTAGTCCTTGCTCCACGTCAAGGTTACGTTTAAGCATTACTCTACAGTTTAAGGATAATTTTAATATTTTCTCCAAACCAGCTGTGTTGGAGATAGAATATTCTAAGGTATATAGTCTTATTGTGGTTTGATGACACATGGGTAGTGTCATACCATGCATGTCCAGTTTGCTTGTGGAGCAAATTTCAATTATTGGTTGCATTTCTTTTTTCAACATTGTTTAATTAAATTTGGAACAGCTTGCAAGAGTTGGCGTAAGGACATACAATGGACATTTTTGTGCACTAATTGTTCCATAACATCAGTAGCACATGAATTATCGCCATAAAGTGCATGGATGAGCCGGGTTTTTAATATTGCTTGTGCTTCTTGAGATAGTATACCAACTCTAATACTTTTTAAAATGTTGGCGTAAGTGAGGTCTGCAGATTGCCACAGATTGCAGATTGTTTTCTGTTAATTCTCTGTATTGGAAATGTTGCCAAAGGTTGACATTTCCTATGCTGCCAACAGTTTTACGGTAGAGTTTGTGTCCTAAGGTTTTAAAAATAGGTTCACCTTTCACTGGTGTCAATGGAAGAAGATCTCCGAAAACAATAATGTGTTTTCCTCCAAAGAGCTCTTTGTAGTTTGTTTTGAGTACTTCTTGCAACCTGAGGTGAATCAAAGCCAACATTAGGTTGGAGACCATGCTCACTTCATCTATTAGTAGCATTTTAATTTGTTTTAACACTCTGCTTAGTTCCATTGCTGCTTCTGTAGAAAGTTTGTAATATTCTAATTTGTTTTGGTGTTCTACTGGAAGGAGTAGTAGTCGGTGTAAAGTGACACCACCTATGTTGTAGGCAGCTAAACCTGTGGGGGCAGTTACAACAGCTGACAGTTTGTTGTTTGTCAATTGTTGAAGGAACTTGCTGATGATTTTGATTAAGAATGTTGTGCCTGGACCAGCTTCACCACTGACGTATAGTAGTATAGGCTTGTAATTTTGGCAGGTACATTCTTTATTTTCATGTTCTACACCACATGCAATTTCTTTTGTTACTGCTTCAAAAATGGTGTGCTGCTCTTTGTTTAGTTTTCATTGTAGTACAGTTAAGTCTTCTGTATCTTCTTCATAGTGACACATGGTGTTTTCTTCTTCTGTCATAGCTAATTCTGCCTCATTTGCTATTAGTGGCTGTCCCAGTGGTTCTTGGCTTCCTGTTACAGAAGGTTGACTACTGTCGGGAGTGTCCTTATCTATTTGGGCCTGGAGTTCTTCTTCGTGTCGCTGTTCATTGTGCAATATTGTTTTGTAAAGTTCACATCGGCGATAGTTATTTCATTTGCTTTGAAAGCGTCTTCATAGGAGTCATAGTTATCTAGTATCTCTTCTTCTTTTCTCCATGGTTTAAAAAGTTGTAGCAGGGACATGTAATATAGTTCTTTCTGTTGAGGAGTTTTTAATGAAAATTTGATATGATTAATTAAGATTGTTTGGTAAGTTTTGCTAAACTGCCTTCACAATCTGTCACTCTATATGTACCCTTTTGTTCATCAGGTTTTATATTATTTTTGTATACAAAGTTTTGGGCTATGTGGTATAGACACATGGTTTCCAAAGTGGTACTCCTGTTCGGGTAGTATGTGTCTAGTAAATTGTTTTTTCAAAATGTCTTGGCTGTTGGGATCATTTTTGGCTATTGTTTCTATGTCCTCATATGATTTGAGAACTCTTTTTCTAGATTTAGCAGGACCAAGACTTAGCCATACTATATTTTCAGATTTTCCATACAAAGCAGTACCGGTTAAACAATCTACAGCTTCATCGGAGCCACATTCTCTATGAGAGAGCATTTTTATGCCTAAACTGTACAATTTCTGAGATAGTGTTTTGTCTGATGATAGGTCATTCCAGAGGTCTTGAAGCTCTGTTGTTTTCTGCTTTTGTTAAGTATGCTGTAACATATCGTGCAACTGCAGTGGAATTGTCTGCAATGTACTGCACATCTATGTTTGCATTCCATAAAAGGGCAATGATTGCATTGTAATCATTGATATATTTTGATTCTTCTGTTCTTTTTATGTAATACTTGTTCTTAGGTGATTTAGCTTTAACACTATGTCTAACTGAAGACATGAAGTTGTTCACTTCACCTGTTTCTGTAACTGGTCTAGGGAAACCAAAGCGGCATTTGGTGTAGTATTTCCTTTTGTTTTTGTATTTGTGACAATATTTGCCACATTTGTGTCTTTGAAATTGTACAATTTGTGCATGAAGATCACCATTTGTTGCTTTTAATGGAATTTCACAAGTGACATATTTTTCGATAAACTGTAAAACAGTGGAATCACTGTCTTGACCAGATTTAGGAGCATCTTTAATCCATAAAAGCATGTGGATATGTGGTGCTCCTCTGGCTTGGTATTCTTTTCTCCAAAAGAAGTGTTGCACTTCTCCAAGGGGAGGAACAGTTTTATTACAAATAAAGTGTAGCATAGCAATGAAACGATGGTGGAAATATCTTGAAACATTAACAGGATCTAAAGAGCAAAGTTCTCCAGGTGTTAGTATATCTATGTTTGTTTTGTTTTTGTTTGATATGCGTAGGAAATCATGTGAATCTTCTCATGCATATTCTGCACAACTTAATGTAACAAACCAAGTGGGTGGGCCAAGGTTTCTTATCATACAACATACATCTCCATGACGTCGGAACCAGTACTCTTTCGTACCACGCATGTTTGCAAACAGATTTGTAATGCTTGATTGTAAAACCTCATCTTTTTCTTGCACTTTTTGTATTAATTGCGTAGCTGACATATTTTGAAAGTGGGTTCCTGATTTCAATATGTGTGCAACTCCACTTTCAAAGAGTAGGTAGAATATGTATTCCACATTTTGTCTAAATCTGGGATCTTCAGAATACATTCGTAATGAGCAGTATACTGATGCTGTTATCTGAGTGGGTCTATAATCGTACCTTCCTCCTTTGCCAGTAGGAAAGAGTAGAGGAAAAGCATTTGGTATGTTTCTAGTACATCATCTATGCTGTCTTTAGAGTGTAATGGATGAATTGTATAATGGTCTAAAATATTGGGTACTGTAGCAGTATCTAGAAGTTCAAACTGACTAGTTTCTGGTGACTCTTGAATTATTTCAGTTGTTTCCCTTAAGTTTTCTCCAGTATTTATTTCTTTGTAGTATTCATTATTGTCTTTTAGATATTGCAAGGCTTGTCTAACTTTATGTAAGTCTACGAGCTGTTGCCAATTTTTTTTGTCTTTTGTTGGTACACCATTTACTAAGATAATTAAAGATTGCTCTATTGGACGTTGCACTCCTAGAGTGTGCACATTTTCTTTCAGTTCTAATGGTAAATAAACTACTTTTCCACGAATGCCTTTCACCAATTCAGAGGGAGGTAATTTAGCTGTTTTTGGTTGAAGGCGTATTATGGCTTGAAATGGGTGCACTGTTTGAATTATGATAGCACGTGAAGGAGTTTGGTTGTTGTCAAGTTTTGTAGTGCAGTAACTGCAAAGTATTAAGGGGTCAGTTATTTTGTATTTGTTTTCTGCTACAAGGTAGAGAGCTAATTCAAACCATTTGGAATCTTCACTGTCTTCTATTTTGTATGTTACGTCTATAGTTTTTGTGTTACTTTTATAAAAAGTTCTGCGGCAACACACACACACACACACACACACATGGTTTGGTACTTCAGCGGATGTATTTTTAAATTTTAGTATTTCTTTTTTATATGTGTGTAGTAGAAGGTTGCCATGTGCAGAATTGTTGCTAGTCGGTTGTAAAGCAATTGCATTTTGTAGGTTGCTTTCACTTCCAAAATATTAAAGCATTTCTTTTAGCATAGTACAGTTTATAAGTTTATAGACTAGATTTCTTATAGTTGAATGATGTGTTGATATAATTTTGATATCATGGAAGGTGCTTTTGTAAATAGGTCCTGAAATGCAGGCTAATGAATGTCCTTGTACACCTGTGTATTTGCACATTGGACAGGTATCCATATTTTGCAGCACTTTCATTTTGATTTTGTCTTTACCTTTCACATACTGATTGAGGAAATGGGGTAAAGATTTGAACGATTTTTTGGGAATGTTACACATTGACGTGCATGGCCATTTGTATACTGGACGTTCGGGTTCAGTCGAATGGAGAGGTAATTCTGAGTTTTCTGGGGATATTTTTGTAAGCAGTATTTCTTGTTCCATTATGGTATTATTACTTTTTCATAACCTCGTCCACTGCTATGGATGGCAATGGTGTTTGTTTGGTTTTGTTTGTATGCTTCTTCATTGAAATAGGTTCTGTGGTCATGGTGTGACTCCATTCACCTCCACAGATATTTAAGAAGAAGTTTAGTAGTTCATTTTGTTAGTGGTTTCATCCTGTTTAAAACGGAAATTAATAACTTCATTTTGAGAAGGATTGCACTGTCTACGAGAGCTTCTAGGATTCATTTTCTACGGTAGGTTTTAAGGGTTGTGCAGGAATTCTCTCCTGTTTTTATAAGATTCTGAAGGACTCTTTGGTGGAACATTTTTGCTAAAATACTTTTTTTGGTATGGTTACTTGCTAGTATATCAAGATTTATAGGAGCAGTTTTAGCAGTAGTGGTAGCCGAATTCTTGTTAAGCATTTTTTTTCATTTTACATTTTGATAGAGGAGGCAAAGTTTCTGTACTAGAAGCTTGTTTTGTTTCGCTAAATGACTGTATTAGCTGTTTTGTTTGAACGTTTTGTACAAACTCTGGTAGAGATGGATGCTTATTTTGGACACTTTTATTTTCATTTGCTCTATTTCTGCGTTGCTTTCTACGGATTTGCTTTTTGGTAGGTATTCTTTGGGGTCTGTTGAAAAAAAAAAGAAAGTATAGTTTGGGCCGTTTTGCAATGTATGTGTGCTGTGTGCATGAGTGTCTGAGTATGATGGGAAAGATGTATGTGGTGGTGTGTGATTGAGCATTGGGCAGTTACAATGAGTTGGGAAGGCTATTCTTCTATTTGTGTGTTACTAAACTGTGGTTCAGATGAGAGTAGAAAGTGAGCTAGTGGTGAGGAGAAGCATTAATAGTAAACGTAGTGGTATAAAAATAAAACAGTTCTTTGTTTTATAGTACTAACATTCAAAGGGTTGAGTAAGTTATTTGTGTTCCAAAAAAACAGGGATTTGTGTGCCATTCTGTCTGCTAATCTCTGTTTAGTAAATGGGGATTTGTGGGAAGAATGGTTCAGAAATCGCTGTTTTTTTGGTGTGCAAATTACATGAATGAAGCATACAGTGTCTTTGAGGAACAGTAAGAATATTAAGGTGGTATTGTACTTACTATTTTTTTGAGGAATGAGCAGGTTTCTTCGGATATGTTTGTAGTTTAGATGCTGCTGATTTTCAGGAGGGTGGTCTTCACTGCAATTGTAAAAGAAAGAAGTTAGTAATTTTGTGTGTTTATAGCACTTATGTTAATGTAGACGTTCATTTTTATGTTTTTGTGGTAGTATTTTTGTTTGATCTCTGAACATAGTGTATGCATGCATTTCATTTGACTATGTGCAGCATTTATATTTTATTTACAATATTTTAGTTCAAAATGCTTTCAAATTAGGAGAATTTTAAGTGCATGAAATTCACTTGTTTTTTTAAAGCTGTGTTGTAGATAGCAGACAGGTTTGGAAGTGATAGTTGATTATAGTAGATGGGAAACATTTCAATAAGTTCTTTTTATAGGTAGTCATGCCAACAATCGGGAGCCCCAGAGAGGGAGATTTCAGCACAGCAATCAGTAACATTTATTTTTCTCATAGGATTGCTTTGGGATTAGCATTAATTTAGGTGGGAGACAGTAAAAAATGGTGTGATTTTTCAATGAAAAATCGTGAGTCTCGCACCTGAATCGGGAGGGATGGCATGTATGTATAGGTTATGCGGGAGACAGTAAAAAATGATGTGATTTTTCAATGAAAAATCGTGAGTCTCGCGCTTAAATCGGGAGCGTTGTTTATATGGATTCATAAGAGTTGTACATGTACTCTGAATAAAATATGCATACCTGTAGTTTGTAATCATGCATATGATTGGATATGCATGGAGCTGTAAGTAGAAATCTTCAAGAATTGTGCAGTAGTTTTTGTAGTAGGTGCTTTCCAATGATATGAGACTTGTACTCAGAGTGATCAACAGTACATTTGAAGTGCGGAACTCTGATGATGGAGTTAGATGTAGAGGTCTTGGATGTGATTGGTGGATGGTTGTGTGACTGCTTAGCTGTATCCAATGAGGAAATGGCACCACGAGCGATGTGGAAGGGCTGGCTATGAGTTACGTGCCGCGCGGACACCACGGCTGTCCGCGGGTAGGGCGTGCCACATCTGGGGTTTTCCAGCAAAACCCAGTATGGAAAGGGGACTGTAGGAATCAGCCAACCAGATGTTGACATTGTGGATTTGTGTGGAAAGAGAGTGTGTGTAGTGAAGATGGCAGAGGTGGAGAAAGTCAGGGTGTTGGTGCTCAGAGATATGTTTGTGTATGGTTTACAGCAGTACTCCCAATACAGGCATGTGGCAAACAATTTTGATGTTAAAGGAGTGGAGGTGGTGTGGAGCGCTGTGCCTGATTGCAATGTGGAGGCAATTCTCCAAGTTTGTGAAGATATGCGTAGGATGAACAGTCCTCATCTGGTAGTTTTGCACTATGGTGCTTTCCATTTGGGCTACGTGAGTGCCCCTACTTTGTTGGCAGATTTGGAACAGTTGGTTCAAGCAGTAATGAACATCCTTCCAAATGCGAAAGTAATTTTTTCTGGATTGCTACATAGGGCAATATAGGACAATAGTTCTGTTTTTTGTCCTCAGCAAAACATTGCTAGGTGTGTAATCAATCAAGGCATGCATGCTTTCATTCTTAGAGCTGGTATGTTTTTCTGTATCAATGAGAATATTGATTCGAGTAATGCTGTTTATTTTGTAGAAGATGGTGTTTCTTTATCCAATGCCATGCTGTTTTGGAATGTAAGTGTTGCTTTGGAGAAGGTTATGTGAAGATTTTAGTTGTAAAGTAAGAAGAAAACCCCCCAAACAATACAAAATAACAGGTGTCTGTTAGGCATCTGTAAAAAAAACAAAAAAACGGCTCTTTTCAGAGCCCACCTCAAAGGGGAAATGGGGCACACTATTTAAATGTATATTCACCACGCTCAGATCTTCGATATGTCCGCGGACATGATTGATTGATATTTTATTTCTATTGCGCTCGTACACAAGTGTTTCAGAGCGCGACAAGGCAAGGGAGAGGAACAGGGGAGAACAAAACAGCAATCTTACTAGGCCCAGTGACATTGAGAACACGCAAGTACATGGGAGAGGGTGGAGGGGAAAAGTGTATGGAAGGGGGGAGAGGTGGAAAGTGCAAAGCAGAGGAGAAACAGATAAATAACAATAAATAAATAATAAAGGCAACAAACAGTGGTAATGCAGCCAGCAAATTAGGTTTAAGGAAGAAGACAGGGTAGGTCTGATAAGTGCAGGAAGACAAAGGGGGGGCTGTATGGGTACAGATACAGACCCCAGGGCAAGGGGCGGCCCGGAGGCAGTGCGGGAGGGTGGCAGGATGAGAAGGTACCTGGGCCCACAAGACAGAGGGTAGCCAGGTGCACGGTGCCAAGAGAGAACAGATCAGCAGGTGAGAGGGGGAGCGAAGGCAGAAGAAAAGAGGAAGGTCTTGAGGTACTTCCGGAACTGGAGATGGTTCTCCTCAAGTTTTAGAGTGGCAGGCAGGCTGTTCCAGAGGGAGGCCCCCGCTGAACACAGAGATCTACCCCCAGCTCGTTTCTTAGAAAAACAACTGACCCTGCGTGAGTTGGAGGTAGAGGAGCGAAGAGCTCGAGAGGGGAGGTATTTGCAGAGGGATAGCTGAAGGTATTTTGGACCCAGGCCCCAGAAAGCCTTGTGGACAATGCAGAGGGTTTTGAATTTAATCCTCTCATCCACTGGGAGCCAGTGGAGAGATTTCAGAGCTGGAGAGATACGAACCCAGGGCTTGAGGCCAAGGACAAGTCTCACAGTCCTGTTCTGGATTAGTTGCAGAGGGCAGAGAGTAGAGGCAGGTAGATTTAGAAAGAGGCTGTTACAATAGTCCAAACTAGAGAGAACCAGAGCTTGAGATACCATGAGCTTCTGGGGGAAGGAGAGGAAAGGCAGAGTACCTCTGAGGAGGTGCAGTTGGAAATTTGACTTTTTAGAGACCTCAGAGATGTGGGCGGAGAAGGAAAGGGTGGAGTCAAAGATGACCCTGAGGTTCTTAGCCTCGCAGGTGGGGGTAGGAGGAGGGCCAAGGGAGGCCGTCCAGAGAGTGAGGGGAAAGGATGGTGAAGGTGTGCCGATGAGGAGGATCTCCGTCTAGCTGGCATTCAGACAAAGATCATTGGTGGCACACCAATCTTGAATGGCAGTTAGGCAATCAGAGATGAGAGAGGGAGAGGAGGTGGCAGAGGGCAGCCTGAAAATGAGTTGAGTGTCATCAGCGTAGCACTGGAAATTTGAGCAGAAAATGGAAATGCCGTGGGCGAGAGTTGCCAGGTATTGGTTGAAAAGTCAGGGCAAGAGGCTAGACCCCCGGGGAACACCACAGGTAGAGAAGAAGACAGATGAAAGGAAGGACCCAAGTTGGACCTGGGAGGGTCGATCTGAAAGGAAAGAGGTCAGCCAAACCAGAGCCTGATCAGTGATACCCCGGATTTCACGGAGACGGTTGAGCAGGATGGTATGGTTGACCGTGTCGAAGGCAGAAGAGAGATCGAGGAGGATGAGGACAGAGGGAATGTTAGAGTCAAGGTTGGTGAGCAGATCTTCACGGATGTTTAGGAGAGCAGTTTCCGTGCTTCTGGCAGCTCCGAAGCTAGACTGGTGGTCATGGAGACAGCCAACAGAATTGGAATGAAGGTTAAGCTGAGAGATGGCCAACTTTTCCAGGAATTTGCCAAGAAAGGGAGTAATGGAAATTGGGCGATAGTTAGCTGGGCAAGAAGGATCATGGCGGTAGTCTGCGGACAGCACGTATTACATAGGGGATTCTGGGATGGAGAGGCATGCAAATGAGAATGTGTGGAGCTAGGGATTGGTCAGTAAAGTTTAGTGGGTGTGTTGTGTAAGGATAGATTTTGTGAGAACGTCTATCTCCTGAGAGAGGAACAGATAGCTATGGCTGTGTGTTTTTGAAAACAGATTATCTGGATTTTGGGAGACTCATGGATACATTGGTTGAAGGTGCATGCAGAACGTTGTGGAGTAGCAGCAGATCTTGGATTCCCTCATGTGGAAATGCACTGCCATTGAGTGCATGGAATGAAGTGGCTGGACTTGGTACCTCTCTGTGCTACTTTAGAGACCGAGCATCATCCAAACACAATAATAATTCATTGTGGAGGGAACAGTTTAGGACATGTGTCTGGAATTTCTTTTCAATTTGCAATGAAAGAAGGACTTGAGAAGGTCATGGACATGTTTCCAAATTCCCAAGTAATTTTTTCTCGTATTGCGCAAAGAAAAAATGTGGCAGCGTTCTTCTTCGTTTCGTCCACAAATGGAGAAAGCGAGGCGCAATGTCAATAAGGCTGTTTGTGCCTTTCTAAGAGATGTTGGCATGTCCTCTTTTCACAATGAAAATATTATGTTTCGTAGCACATACATTTTTCGCAGAGATGGAGTCCATCTTACATATGCTGGCAATCAGATTTTTCTGAGAAATGTACAAAATGCATTGTGACCTTTTTTGGAATTATAGTCATCTATTTTGCAGTAGATGTTAACGATTACAAGTTTTTGAAACACACAAAAACAACACCACTTCCTCCCAGAGAAAAGTGGATTAGTTTTGCTAGGGCAGCACCCCAAAATTCTATATGTCCTAGTATCGCAGTACATACACAATATTGTGACTCTCAAAAGATAAGGGTCAACAGCATCGCAAATGGCCTGTGAAGTAGCTGGGGGTATGCGCTCTCCCACAGGAGTGTCTCTTGTGGTGAGAGGAGCGGAAACGGAGGATGCTGTACAGGAACTCAACCTACTATGTTTATCACAAGGTACAACCTTGTGAATGTCTGCACTGTGGAACGAAGTTAGGTGTCGCTTCATGGATGTCGTACCAAAGCTTACGAACCACGTCTCCCATGACTCAGCACCAATTTGCACTGGTTACAGGTGACCTTGTTCGCACATGCTTTTGGTACGTTACCATGAATGGTAAACAAGTGCAACACCCTAAAACTCCTGGTGAGTGTTGGTAGTAGGGAGTTCCTCGACCTCATTCTCTTCATCCTCGTCCTCTACATCCTCACGCCTGTTCCCCTCTGCAGGCCCTTGGGGAGGTGGTGGTGGTGGAGTGTTTGGGGGTGGTGCTGAGGCAGATGTAGCAACAGCAGCCATGGATGCCATTAGGGCTGATGAGATAATCTCAGCAAGAGCAGCAAAGTCAGCAAAAGTCAATCTGCAATAGCCAGAAGTACAATGAAGATCAGCTCTGGGGTGTGGCCTTTTATAGGGGTGGAGGGGTGCGTTTTGCGACCATATCGAACACTCAAAAGCATTCAAAAAGTTTTAAAAAGTATGTGGAAAGCCAGGGCCATTGTCTGGGACATGTGAAATGGTGAATTTTTACTGTAAAATAATTTGGATTGTCTGAATAAGTTCTTTTAAAATGTTGGGGAACCGGACAGAGTCCGCAAATTAGGACACACGCTCAGAGTGGGAGCGGCCACATGATGACGTCGGGAACAAGTCCACGAAGGGAACAGGTGTCCGCAGGACACCAAATGCACAGAAACGGTTGTGTGCTTGCAGGCGGGTGTTCTACGGACAGTGTTCGGGTCCTGAAACTAATTAAAATTGCGACACAAGTGAGACGGACAGTTACGGACAGGCACAATGTTCGCAGGGCTTACGGGTGTGGTGCGCATGTGCATAGATGTTCTGCAGACTGTACGGACAGGTATAGTGTCCTTAAGACACCTCCATTTTGTTTGACTACAGATATCCCGGACACCGCACGTGTTCTTAGGACAGTTTCAACTTGGCTGCAGACGGTACGGACAGGTATAGTGTCCTTGGGACACCTCCATTTTGTTCATTTACTGATATCCCGGACACTGGGTGTGTTCTAAGAACAGTTCCATCTTTGTTTGCGAACGGTACGGAGAGGTATAGTGTACTTAGGACACCCCCATTTTGTTCATTTACGGACATCCCAGAGAGCGGTGTGTTCTAAGAACAGTTCCATCTTGGTTGCGAATGGTACGGACAGGTGTAATGTCCTTAGGACATCCACATTTTGTTAATTACAGGCAAGCCGGACAGGCGCGCTGTCCGCGGACATTTTAAATGTTTTAAAAAAAAAATAAGACAGAGAATTTCATTAAAAGAAACATAACATTTTTTTATTATATACATATACACAATTTATGAAAGAGAGGGGGAAGCAGAAACGGATACAGATACAGAGGAATTAGGGGTTTGGAGAGGATGAATGGGAGGGGATGAAGGGATGGAAGTCTCATCAAAACGTTTATCTTGGTGTTCAGGATTTGGGGATAGTTCACTGGGACATGGAGAGGGGGCACAGGTACAGGTGGGACAATGGTACTTAATTTTTTCTTTTATGTGGTCCTCCACTGTTTCAAACCATTGAAATGTTCCTTGAGCATGTCTATTTTCTGTTCCATGCGTTCCAGAGTCTTTTCCAATGTGTCTTTTGGTGTAATATTTTCAATGTTTGTATGGTCTGTTAAAAATAAATATAAATGTTAAGTAACCATAAAGTAATGATTAATAATTTGCTTATATAGAGAAGTGTCTACCATTATTATCACTGTCTTCAGACATTTCCTCACGTGGAAAATTGGCCTCAAGCCACTCCAAAGTACTGCACATTTCTGTGAGAAAAACAAAAATATATTAATTGTACTGTACCTCATACAAAAAGTTTAGAAATATATTAGAAAAATGAAGTTTACTTACTAGTTTCTGGTAAGTTGTATTCGTAGTGTTGTGTAGGTCTACTGTTGCTTCTAGCTCTGCAGTTTCTGTGAGGTAATTATGTTGGAGGCATATCTTTTTTTTTTTATGGTATAATCCATTTTATTACATATGGTATTTAAATGGATGGTTGATGTGTTAAATATGTAGGTTCCACTGCTTATTTATTATTACATATAATGTGTTTATGTGCTGCTTTTTGAACTTGTGCAGTGTTTATATGGTATGATAGAACAATTTCAAATCCCCCCTGAGTGTTTGGGTAGTGTTGATGTCGTCCGTGACCGTCCTCGATAAAGGGAGGCTATGGTTAAGTTGCTCTACTAAAAACCTATGAAATTCAGTAAAAAAACTTTGTTAAATGGACATTATGGTTAAGTTGCGCTACTAAAAAACTTATGAAATTCAGTAAAAAAACATTGTTAAAGGGATGTTATGGCTCCAAGTAAAACCAAAAAAACCCTGAAATTCGCCAGCAACCATAACTCGCGCCACCACCGTGCACTGCTAAGACTAACAGCCAGGACATGAAAGATGACATCACAAATGTCATTGATGACATCACTGATGACATCACATGTGCATTTACTTTTCATGAAAAGTCTGTACAAGGGATTCTTATTATAATGTTAACAAAAACGTGTCAAGGATCATTGGAATAAATATCATGAGCTAATTAGTGCATTAAGCAATGCATTGATACTAATAGCATTCTATTATGAAGTTCTATCCAGTATACTAAGCTACTCATGTAGAAACATAGGCATTGTGTGCAGTATACATGATGGAGGTGCAATATTTATAATTTTGCCATGTTGAATACTGAAATGATAACTTTCTTATTAGAGCTTTGCATACTGTGAAACATGTAATAAGTAGCTAATAAAACCCACTTACTACATAATTGCATTATTACAGACAAAACACAAAGAGACAACAACACATACAAATATGAGTATACACAGGGAAAGTGAAGTATGCAAAAAAGCAGCAGTAGTAGCAAAAAAGTGTTCATAACCTAACTGATTATCTTTATGCAGAGAAATGATTGCTCTGTCTCAAAGCTGCTACTTACCCTATGTATGTGTATCACATGATGTGACTGAACCCCAAGGAAAGTAGTGTGAGTACAATGTATACAAATATGAGCATATACAGGGAAAGTACAGTAATAAAAAAAAACAGAACTATCAGAAAGTGCTGATAACCCTACTGATTATCTTGATGCACAGAAAGGATTGCTGTATTTCAAGCCTGGGTATGCCCCTATGTATATGTTTCATATGATGTGACTTGACCCCAAGGGAATTACTGTAAGAACATACTTGAAGGATAAGTCTACAAATAAGTACCTTTTCAATTTTTAGTTCCTGACTGTTATTGAAGCAAACCATGTGGCCTAGATATGTCAGTAAAGAAAAAAGGGGGGAGCCAGACATGCGATGTCATCAGTGATGTCATCAATGACATTTGTGATGTCATCTTTGATGTCCTGGGTGTCTTAGCAGTGCATGGTGGTGGCGCGAGTTATGGTTGCTTAGCTTACCATAACTGGCAAATTTCAGGGGTTTTCCGGTTTTACTTGGAACCATAACGGCCCTTTAACAATGTTTTTTTACTGAATTTCATAGGTTTTTAGTAGCGCAACTTAACCATAACGTCCCTTTTAACAAAGCTTTTTTTACTGAATATGGATATATTTGAATGTGATGGTGGAATAATTCTAGAAGCACAATATGCTGGTGCTATTCTGGTGATTGATTCATGCCATCTTTGCTCTTTCTTGCGAGAAGGCTGGTGGGTCTCTGTATCCCAAGGGTATGCTGACCCATGTTGGGTCAGCATACCTTTGTTGTCCCTGTGTTCTGATCATTTTTGCAGTTTCCTCATTCACCTCCTTAACACCAAGCCCTCTCTCCCTCATCCCTCTTTATTTTGAGGGCCCTTTAAACTTCTCCTTCTCTCCCCACAAAGACCACCTACCCACCTTTGCTTGTTATCCCAGGAAACCCCACTTATCCCAACTTACCTGCCCCTGTCTAGCATTTTGTGTGTGTGTAATTTAGGCGTGTAATGATTGACACGTTTTCTGTTAAATCCCCTTTTACTGAATCTCTGCTATATGATAATTTCTTCTCTCATAAACTTGTGAGAGAAACTCCAATTCCTTTAGACCCTGGGACATTCTTCAAAAGGGGAACTTTTACACAATGGATTTAGGAGGGTACTCACTGCGTCCAGAAGGGAATTTACAGTGTAGACTATTTTTATACATTTCTGCCATCAAGAGATCATTTCCTTTTCTTAAACAAGTTAAAAATAGGTTGCAGATGATGCTGAAAATGTGATGTTATGAGCATTGTCATTAAGAGCTTCCACAAATAACAAAGGACCATTGTTCCCCCAGTCTATACTTCAATATGTTGTTAGCTCCTACAAAGAGACACATTAGTCATAAATCCCTGGACCTTATTCAAAAACCTTCTGTATGTTTCCAAACATGTTTGTGTGTTTTCTTCTAGGCTCTACGTTTTTCTGCATGTTTGCGCCTGTGTATTCCATTTCCATACGTTGTTCTTTGTTTTCTGTGTATTGTGAAAATGTACACAAATCTTCTGTACTTTTATTGACAAATTTAGGTTTCAAAATTCTGAACCTATTCATGAGAGTTTACCAAATTTAGCATGTATATTCTAGCTTGCCATAACCTAAGGTTGGTCAAATCTGATAATGTTTCATGGATGAGGACAACGGTTGCAGAGGAAAATATTTTTCAGTTTCCAATGTAAAGTGTCATTTAACCTTAACTATGGATCTTGGTGTCAGCATCCAAGAGCACAACAGAGAAATTGCTGATAAGAAAGTGACATGTCAAAATATTGAAATTATACATCTAATGATAAAAGTGATACCAAAAAGGTGGGGCAATGAAACATAAAAGTGATACCAAACATGTGGTGCAATGAAACACTTTCAGGAATACTGTGAAGAAAAGTGTAAATATTCAATGCACATTTGCCCCATTTCCAAATCATTCCAATTGTAGTGGATGCAAGTTGGGACCGGGGTGGAGGGAGCGAGTGATGTCCTCCTTTTTAGTTTGGTCTATTAGGTGGTGCTTGTGCCACTTATTAGCCAAATATATTGCTTTATAGTACAGATTAGGAGAAATATCATATGATGAGGGACACACAGTTTGGAAGGGCTGTTTGTTAATTTGCCTACCCATGACTGCCGATGGCCATGCTAATCCCTATAGCCATTCCCACCCATTTCCTGGCCAAAAGACCTCCTCATGGGAACTCTTTGAGCTCGTTTGAATCAAGCCTTACCATCCATCTTCACACTCAAAGTGCTTGCCAATGTTTTTTCAAAGCCGTCTTCTGAGAGTTGTCTTAATCATAATTGGAGTGTAAACCCGCTACTGGTGTAATAGAAATGCCTTAACCAGGTATGCCTTCAGCCACTTGATTTTTAAGAACTATGCATGTCCTTCACTGAAGTCCTGTTAAAAACAGGCATTGGCAAAGCCAACAGTTTTGGCTTGGGTATCAGTATTAGGCATTTGCGAGGGACTGCTATTAGATGCCCAGGTACTCTCACCATTTTCACCTGCTATCATCAATGTCCAGTTAATACTACTACAGCAGTGCCTGGCTAGTGTCTTTCCCATGCCTACACAAAAGCCCAAACTCTTGGCATTGCCAGTGCATGTTTCTAATTCATGTTGCATTGATGTCTTCTGTCCATTGTGAGTTTCCTCATAAACAAACTTATGCTGCGTTAATTAAAGTATGCAACTGTAATCTTGGTAGTTGGTGAGCTGGTGCAAGTGGTCATGTGACCTAAACCTCACCCACCTGTCAATCACTGGTAATCATTTGTTGCCTTCTTGTTTTGCTGCCCCTCCCACCCAGTTTAAGAAGTTTTGCAGCCTCTTGTATTTGCAATTGGTCAGTGGATCTAGGGCACACGTCTTAAACCTTACCTGCCCACTAATGTCAGTCTAGAAAAATGGATACCTCTCATGATTGACGGCAAACGTATTTTGGTGGCTGAAGGCCAACCGTCTCATGCACGAAACGATAGAAATACAGGTTTCCGAGTTTACCAATGCACGGCCATTTTGATGTAACAAGGATCGCCATTTTGTTTTCTAACAATTGCTCATTGCTTTCTGTTAAAAATTGCTTCGCAGCACATTTTCTGCTTACACTGCTCGACTGTTAACATTGTTTTCTGAACGTAAAAGGGCAAAGCCGCAGGGCCGCGAGGCTAAAGAGAGTTCGTTAAAACACAATGTAGGCAGCTCCGGGGAGGAATGCCCGGCTCCCTCCCAAATGTAGCCTTGAAGCAGAGCCGCAGGGCATTTAATCATTTCACAGCTGCCAGCCAGTCTCGTTATATGGTAGAATATGTTAGAATAAAGCAGCTAAAGGCTTGAATTATGCTCTTCTTACAGCCCCCCTTTACCAAGCCCTGTAGAGCGTGTCGACTCCCAGGACACGAATAGCACCTCATAGATAGCAAGGTCTGGAATGTGACTCTTCCCCCGTATGTAGCTTGCTTCCAAGAACAGAAGCACTGTGTTCTGTTCAACAAAGAAAAGATGTCTCCGCACTTGCAAAGTTGCATATTGTTACTAGAATAGACATTTGAAGGTGTCATATTCGTCGAAAGTGTCCATCATCAAACCGAGTTCAAAGAAACCCAATAAAGGGGGGATGTTAAACATGTCACAGCTGATTGTATGATATGCATTTTGTATATATGTAACTGATGTACGTAATTCGCTCTCTTGCGTCCCTCGAGGTCTAGAGATACACGTTGTGGGGCGTGAGACCGAGTTGGCCAACTGAGACTATTTGCTTTGCAATAAACCCTAGCTTTGGGAATACAACCTCGTGTCTGGCATATCTATCGTGTGTGGTGACTTGCCTTGTTTCCATAGACGTGAGGGACCCCTGGATGCCCCTTTCAAGATAGCGCCCGAATAGGGACCCTCCCCCACTTGTTCCATCGTGTACGTTGTAATTGAGTAAAGGCGGAGAACGACGAGGACGGGATGATCGAGCCGGGATCAAGAGGTGTTTGGGCGCCCTGTAGAAGTGATGAGAGATTCCTTTGCAGATCTGCACACACCTGATCCCTGATCGATGTATCTGGCTAGAGAACAAGGAGGCGAGGGTCCCGAAACAAGGCAGAAGCCAAGAAACGCAGACACAACGTCATTGGTTGCGTCAGTATACAGACAAATTGTGTCCTGGAGGACAAATTGATTTATCATGTGAGTCATTCCCCGATTCAAAGTAATCCTGATATTGGTTGAGAGTTGACTTTGCAAAATCAAACGCCCTAGGTAAGGTTGATTAACCAGGGGGAAGGTTGAAACATGCCTGGGGTATTGTCCACCCTAGCAGGGTTTTTCCGTTGTGATAGACAATCTTTGGAAGATGGCCAAATTGCACCACCTGGGGGAACGCCGGCGTATGAAATGTATGTGAAGTATGGTGTGGGAGCGATTATATTCTGTGAGACTTGGCATAGGCAAACCAGAAAGCAACAAGACCATCAGTGGCCGATAAATGGTAGATTTGAGATAGCGAGAATAGAACATTTTGAAAGAGTGTTGATAAGAAAGAAAGCGCGTCCCGCAGCATTTGATATTGTTAAGGACTGGAGAAGGGAAGCAATGCTCTAATTTAGAAGTAGAGCGAAGCATGCGTGCGGGCATAAATCAAAAGGTGAAGTAGCGGAAGAAAAGGAGGAGGAGGAGTGGACTGAGAGTCTAAGAAGATCAGGTAGACGTGACCAGTTAAATATAGAAAAAATATACCCACAACGAGAATTGAACATAGCAGATGAAGTGATGGAAAACCTATTGATCCATGCAAAACAAAGCCCAAGATCAGAAGCAAGGCCAAACACGTCAGTAACTATTGCTCAAACCCCCCCTGTAGCTCAAACTCTCCCTCCCGCAGCTCAATCCCTCCCACAGCCACAGACCGCGCACGTAACACTTCCTATTAGCCAACCAGGCCCACAGCAGACACTCCCCGTTCCCATTGTCCCATCCGCACCTCCCGCCTTAGATACAGACTCGGTACCGTCCATCCCTCCAGGGGTTGAAGTTGAAACCACGGGGCGAGAGGCGGGACTGAACAAAGTGGATGCACGAGGGTAACTCGCAGTGCGATCAGCAAAGAAAGGAAGGTGGAATTGCAGCGACAGGCAGAAATGTATATAGACGGGAATGATGGGACGGCAGCATTGGCTTCGATGTATGACTTCGAAGAAGCAACGAAAGACGGGAAATTACCACCGCAATGATTGTTAGACTTGACTACATTAACACGCTGTAGACAAAGAGATGAAGAAGTGAGGGAAAATGTGTATGGACTTTTTGAACTGAAAAATGAATTGGATAATGAATAAGCTGAAATGTTTACTGCACCTGGGTACAGGGGTAAGGATATCGGGAGAGATAGGAGGGAAGTGCTAGGGCCACACAATTGACGGCAACAGTCACCATCGCCAGGGCGAAAGGCGATGGTGGACAAGTTATTGTTATTAAAGCAGGTGGGGGAAGACTTGAAAGAATGCATTTTGAAAACAAGGGTGTTACTGCAGCAAGTAACAGGACATAATAGAGGAAGAGGGAACGCACAGGGGAGGAGTAATTTGAATATGCATGGGGGGCCATTGGGACCAAATCAGTGTGCCTACTGTAAGGAGGAAGGACACGGGCGAGCGCAATGTCCACATTTACAGAATAGAAATGGATCTGGTCAGAGAAGACAGCACAGAGGGCACCAACGAGCGAATGGACCAAATAGGAACAGTATGCAGCAGCACCACAATAATGAAGGTAATCAAAACCAAGCCCAAAACCAAAGTTCTCCTAACCAGAGTCAGGGTCAGCAAAACCAACAGTATGGGAATCAGAGTGGGGGAAATAGAGGAAAGAATGGGAACATTTTCAATACGCAGCCAAATACGTATTACAGAAATAGTAGTGACTACACATCGGAGAATGTTTTATTTCCCCAATAGGACAGCCCAGGGCATGGGTCGGATCCAGTGTCTATTCCCGTGAATCAGAGAGGACCCTATGTGTAAATGGGAGTCGGGAATAAGGAGCACCACTTCCTTATAGATACAGGAGCGCAAAAGTGTTCAATAGACCATTACTTGGTTCCGGATATACCACTGTCAGGGCAAAATAATGTTTCCGTAGGGTTCGCAGGTACAACAGTCATAAACCCAGTGTCCCAACCAGTCCCAGTTAGTATAGGACCATTCACTAAACATTGTCCTTTTCTTTTAACAGACAATTGTGGGGAGAACTTATTGGGATTGAACTTGTTGAAAAAGCTAGGTGCGATTATACATTGTACGTCAGACGGGGTGTTTCTAACGATTTGGCCACAAGATGCCCCTGTGTCAGAATTTATGTCAGAAACGTTGCCAGGGGAGTTAAGAGAAGTGCCAACTTGTATATGGGCGATGCATGACAACGATGTAGGATGCTTGAAGATAGAGCCAGTGAGGATCATTTTGAAAGAAGGAGTTACACTGCCAAGATTTCCCCAGTATAACATTTCGGCTAACGGAGAGAAAGGATTGAAAAGTATTGTTTCAGATTTAGTGAAATTAGGGGTAATTGAAGAAATTACAGGCAGTACATGTAACAGCCCGATTCTTCCAATGTTTAAGAAAGGAGGCAATGAAGTACCATATTGTTTCATAATTGATTTGCGTGCGCTAAACAAAGTAGTAGATCCACAATTTCCTTTGGCCCCAGACGCCACTACAATATTGACAATGATACCTGCCTCAGCAGAATACTTTAGCGTAATTGATCTAAAAAATGCTTTCTTTAGCATACCGGTGGACAAGGACAGTAGATATATTGTTCACGTTCACATTAGGGGGACGATCATTAACATTCACGCGCATTCCACAAGGATATACAGAAAGTCTGAGTATTTACAGTAGAGCGTTAAAAGAGCAGCTAGACATGCTAGAATTACCAGTGGGGTGTGTACTATTGCAATATATAGATGATCTGTTGATCGCTGCTGATACATAAGAGATTTGTAAAAAGAGCACCGTATTACTACTGACACACCTAGCGGCACATGGCATTAAAGCTAGTTTGAAGAAGTTTCAATATAATCGAAAGGAGGTAGCTTATTTGGGCTACCTACTTTCGAAAGAGGGGAGAAGGCTAACGCCAGAACGCATAGAAAGTATTTCTTGTATGCCTATTCCAAAGACACAGAAAGGAGTCAGAGCCATAATAGGCATGGCTTCTTATTGCCGACAGTGGATCGGTAATTTTGCGTTAATTGTGAAGCCAATGGTGCTATTAAATAAGAAGGATGCGGTGATGCCTTTGCAATGGAATGAAGAATGCCTGAGAGCGTTTGATCAATTGAAAACTGCATTATGTTCTGCTTCAGTTTTGGGCATGCCGAATTATGAAAACGTTTTTAGATTCTTTGTATGCGAGAATGAAGGATGTGCATTAGCTGTTTTGACACAGGAACAAGGTGGAAGAAATAGGCCGTGCGGCTATTTTTCTTCTGCGCTGGACCCTGTAGCGTGCACACTACCACGATGTTTGTGATCTGTCGCGGCGGCTGCTGCATCAGTGAAACAAACGGAAGGGATGGTATTGGGGCATACTTTAATTCTGATGGTGCCACATGCCATAGATGTCCTATTAAATAAGACACAGACGCAACACCTCACCTCCGCTAGACTGACAAGATATGAGATTATCTTGTTCGTGCCCCATATCCACATTATGAGGTGTAGCACTTTGAATCCTGCAGAATTAATGCCAATGCCCATAAAAGGAATTGGTGACAACGAATCACCACCCCATGATTGCTTAATGGTCACTGAGGAAGAAACAAAGGGGAGAGTTGATTTAAGTGACATTCCACAAAAGGAGCCAGATAGAGAGTTATTTTGTGACGGCTCTTGTTTTAAACTACCTGATGGCATGACAACTGCCGCTTACGCTATCACTACCCTAGAGAGCGTTGTAGAAAGCAAAAGAATCCCCTACAACTCGGCACAAGCCGCAGAAATAATAGCATTGACCAGAGCCTGTGAGATTTCTGAAAATTTGAACGTGAATATCTATACTGATAGTCAGTATGCTTTTGGGGTGGTTCATAACTTTAGTCGACTCTGGGCTGAGAGGGGTTTCTTGACATCGTATGGGGCCAGAATTCAACATGGCCCTTTGATTGTACGATTGCTGTCTGTACTCACGTTTCCAAAGTGCCTAGCAATAGTG
Organism: Ambystoma mexicanum; assembly: GCF_040938575.1. NCBI lineage: Eukaryota > Metazoa > Chordata > Amphibia > Caudata > Ambystomatidae > Ambystoma > Ambystoma mexicanum. Next base: position 184,313,621 of record NC_090929.1, read on the forward strand.
AAATGCGAGGCACATAAAAAGGTAACATGCAAAGTAGGAGAGGGAAACGCATTTGCAGACAGAATTGCGAAACAAACTGCCACTGATTTGAATAATAAAATTATGACAGTCCAGATTGAGGAAGTACCCTGTATGATAGAAGATCCGCGGCGGGGCAAGGGCGCGGTGTTTTGCGCCGCTTGGTGGACTCCGGGACTTCCTGGTTCGTGGCCCCGCCCCCCTGGGCTTATCTGCGCCTCGCTAGCCCCGCAGCGGTGAAGCCCGCGGCGGGGCAAGGGCACGGTGTTTGGCGCCGCTTGGTGGACTCCGGGACTTCCTGGTTCGTGGCCCCGCCCCCTGGGCTTATCTGCGCCTCGCTAGCTCCGCAGCGGTGAAGCCCGCGGCGGGGCAAGGGTGCGGTGTTTGGCGCCGCTTGGTGGACTCCGGGACTTCCTGGTTCGTGGCCCCGCCCCCCTGGGCTTATCTGCGCCTCGCTAGCCCCGCAGCGGTGAAGCCCGCGGCGGGGCAAGGGCGCGGTGTTTGGTGGACTCCGGGACTTCCTGGTTCGTGGCCCCGCCCCCCTGGGCTTATCTGCGCCTCGCTAGCCCCGCAGCGGTGAAGCCCGCGGCGGGGCAAGGTCGCGGTGTTTGGCGCCGCTTGGTGTTCGGCGCTGCTGGAGCCCAGCCGGACTGGACATTGAAATCAGAGGTGAGCTGGGGAGGCGGACTACGATGGAGGTGTGTGGCGTGCCCTTCCATAAGTATCTGGACACAGAAACCTCACAAGTTTCGGCTATGGCGCAGCCGACTACTGACCCCTTATCCCCGCTTCCCCCACTCCTTTTCTGCCCCCAACTCACTGACCATGACCCCCCCTGCAGAAATTCCAGTGTAAGACTGTGGTATTGAGGAGACAGCAACCACAGGGGGGGGTCCCCTCAGTAACTACCATGGGCACCACTTTGGAGGCTACTGGGACTTGTGCCGGCTTGTTTGCCACCAAGCCCATTGTAATTCAGTCCCTGCCTATATCCGGCACCCTAGCAGTGTCACTAATTTCACCACCAGTAATGGTTCAGCAGCACCTGGGGAGCCAAGTAACCCTGCATAGTAACCAGGGTGGTCTGTTCAAGCTGTTTCCGGATGCCAGTAGAGATGCTGGTGGCAAGCCGGAACCAAGTCTTCTCCTGTCTCAAAGTACGGCTTTGGCCGGGACCACAGCCACAACCATCGAACCCCTCTCCCATGGAACCCCCTCAGCACTTGCGTCATCCCTCCTGGCTGTAGGGGACAGACTGGAACAAATTGTCCTAAGGGGCAAATCCTCCTCCAGCTCCCATAACAGTTTGTGGAGTGATGTTCTCTCATCTACGAGCTCTGGGGCTAGTCCCTCCCCCCGTTTGACCCTACCCCGGATGGTTGAGACCACCAATCAACCACCTGCCGCAAGTCATCATGAGTGTAACTTGTCCATTAACCGTCTCCCAGAGGAGGTTCTGTTACATAGGGGGTGTGGGTGCAATCAAGTTTTGGCGGAACTGGCTATCATCAAGGCTTTCTTGCTATCTGTACTAGAGGCTCAATTGAAGGGTGGTGGAATTGTCCAGGGGGAGCCCACGGTGACCGCTTCAGCTGCCGTGGGGTATAAGGCCTTATCCCTGGAAAGCCCCTTGGAAAGTTTACTTGTTCAGGTCCCCCCAGTCCTGACCACCCCCAAAGGGACTGCCGTCCCCCTTAACCTGGCATTAGGGGAATCATTCTCTAACAACGGGCCCTGTGTTCCCCATGCCATTACCAGGGAGAGCAGGAAGGTCTCCAACTTTAGTGTAACGTCTTTGCCTTCGGTGACCCAGTCCTCTGCTATCTCGGGCTCTGTGTGTTCTGAGTCCAAAGACCAGGGCCTGTGGAAGTCTGGGGGTCAGTATAAACCCTCAGAACAAGGAAAGCCCAAACGCCCTATTGTCTTCCTACAGGGGGTTCCCAAACTGGCAGTAAACAAGTCTGAACCAAAGGACGCCCTACTTAACAAATGTTTATTTTGGCTCAACACTTCTGGAGGTTGCCCATTTGTACGCAGAGAAGCTTTGGTGGGCTGTTGCAGAATTCCAAGTATGGGCATGAACACCATGGATAGCATCAAACTTTCTTTTTAGGACCAGAGTACAGCTAACCGGGTTTTGGAAGGGTGGGGGCGGGCAGGCCAACTAGCTATGAGTGGGATTTCAATCAGCATGCGCCCTTTTCTAAACTCTGCTGTCCCTCCCAGATCTGCCAGAGTTAACACTGGGTTTTTTTCTAACAACAGCCCCCTCTCAGGGGCAAATCTGACCACCTTGGGCCAGAGGCGCCAAGGGAAATGGTTGAAGTAAGGGGATGGTGGGTTTAGACCACTGTTTCAAAGAACTTTCTATGGTCTCTTTTGGAGGGGGCGGCATGTTCGTACTGCCCTGTTGTTTTCCTTAATGTTGTTTCCCCGTAACTCTGTTTTCGATTTGCATCTCTATTTCTAGAACTGTTTTTGCAGGATGTACTTTGATGGTCATTTTTTGGCCGAATAAAGGTGTTTGACTGACTGATTTGAATAATAAAATTATGACAGTCCAGACTGAGGAAGTACCCTGTATGATAGAAGATGGAATTGCCACTGTGAAAGATATGCAGGCCGAAGCCACGGCCGATGAGATACAAGGGTGGGCAGAGGGTCTGCTGAGTTAGATTTAGAGGGTTGTTGGTTGGACAAGGGAACTAAAAACTGGATGTTGCCAAATTTTTATGTGACTGCAATGGTCACAATGGCTCACAGCCCTACTCACATCTGTGCGAAAAAAATAATACAGCACCTATCTACAGTATGGCAGAATGTAAACATAAAGAAGAATGCAAAGACGTTGGTGCAGAACTGTATCACGTGTTTACAACACAATGTAGGAAAGGGAACAGTGACTCCAATAGGCAGTTTTGGCCCGCCCTCTATGCCGTTTGAGGTAATCCATTTTGATTTCATAGAGATGGAGAGGTGCCAAAACTCGAAATATGTCTTAGTGGTGATCTGTGCATTCAGAAAGTGGGTGGAGGCATATCCCTTAAAAGACTGCACAGCAATGAGTACGGCAAAAGTAATGCTTAAAGAATACTTTTCCCGTTTTGGCTTGCCCCGTGTCATATGGTCAGATAATGGTCCACATTTTGTGAGCGCAGTGGTGTTACAGATATGTGCAGGTCTTCAGATTGATAAGAGATTTCATAGTTCAAGGCATCCGAGTTCGGCCGGTCTTGTTGAGAGGCACAACGGAATCCTCAAGTCAAAAATTAGCAAGATATGTGCAGGGAGCAAGTTGAGTTGGGTGGATGCATTACCGATAGCACTATTGTGCATGCGTATGTCTGTACAGGCTAGAACTGGGCTCTCCCCGTATGGGATTGTGATGGGGAGGCCGGCGAATGTTTGGTGCGCACCTCTGCCAAAGCGACTGAGTGAAGTGGAACATCATGTACTTAGCACTTATTGTGGCTTTTTAATGCAGAAATTTTGTTTGATTCATCAGCAGGTGCAGGAGGCTCTTCCCATAAGATATACTGGTCCAGGGCACGCGCTGGAGCCAGGCGACTGGGTGCTGCTAAAGAACTTTGAGAGAAAATCATCGTTAGCACCCAAGTGGCGCAGGCCCCTATCAAGTGCTTCTGGCAACGCAGACGGCAATATGGGTGGATGGGAGGAAGTCGTGGATCCATGCCACCCATGCCAAAAATATCCCATCTCCACTGAAAGACTTTCCCAATCCGGACGACCAGAAAGAGACAGCGGTCCCAGAAACGAAAGAAACTGCTGCCAGTCCACCGCCGCTAAATCTCTCAGAGCGGAAAGTGAAACTCGAAACAAAGCCTGAAAAGATTGCCAAAAAGGGGGAAGGGCAAAGAGTGCCCCAACACTGCCCAGCAGAACCTACATCACTGTTGGCCGACATGCAATCTGCATTGCAAATAACGTCAGATACAAAACGTGTACCCCTTTGGCGCCCACCAGCACTTGCCATTGCGCCAGAGCCAAAGACCGAATCCGCATCACTGTTGCGGCGCACACCAGCATCTGCCATTGTGCCGCAGGCTGACGCTGAGCATGTATTTGGAAGTGCATCGACACTGTTCACGGATCACACAATGCCAGGAGTGAGGCGATATGATTTGCGGCCCTCGAAAGACAGAGTGATCCACAGTTCTTTGGTGTTTATGCTAACCTCTGGTTCCGCTCATGGACGGAGAAGGAACTAGAGGTGTAGAGGAGAGAAGTGTGAGAATTGTGCAAATCGGACAATTCAATACTCACAGCTCCTCGGTGCGATCATAAAAAGTACATGTGTCCTGAACCAGAGCGGACAAGCTGGGCGCACATGGTACTAAGGCAATAGAGAACTGTTCAGAAGTCCTCTGAGCAGTATGAGAGAGGATAAGTGATCTTGCCTAGAACGAATAAGTAAATCAGGCTGCAGAGGGCTGGCAGACTAAACTGTTGACAATTGCTTTGAACTTATTGACATCTGGACAAGTGCAACGAAGAGAGATTCCACGATGAACTTTATCAGGAAGAAGAAGGACGGTGAGAAAAATGTCGGGACCGGTTTCAGCGTCCTCCTGCACCACGGCTGAGATTGAGTTGGTCATAAAGACTGTAAACTTAGGGAAAACGCATGGTAAAAAAAATTCTATGCTGGCTTTGACGATAATAATCAGCTTCATGAGTGTGGTAGCACCAATAACGACAGCGTTGGTGTTATGGTATGTGGAATCTATACACCCATTGGGAATGTTTTTACCAATAGTTAATATATCCACTACTGAAAGCCCGGTTCAGGTGATTACTTATATCTTGTCCCCAATGGAAGAGAGACACAGAGAAGGGTATGGGAACAATACGCTGTTACTTAACATGAATATGACGCATGCAATTCTAAAGAAAAATAATTGTTGGGTATGCGCCCATTTACCGCAGCATGCGGGGAAAGGAATAGGATGGTATGTACAACCATTACCATTGAGTTCTGCATGCAGTGCATCTTTAAGTGCAATGTTCTATGGAAAATGGAATAAGAGTAGTACGTGTCAATTAGACAGAACAAACATGAATGAGTTTGAGGAAATAATTATGAGGCCTGTGGGTTGTTCCATATTCCATAAAGCAAAAGTGATGACCCCAGAACCTATGCCATAAAGTACGCGAAAAATAACACGACAAAATAGACAAGATAGATTGTCCCCACCAGTTAAAACATCTGTGATGATGTTTCGTGTAAGAACAGACGGGAACAAGGATGCAATTCCCCCTTCTTACACGGTGAATTACAACCCGAGAACTGTCCCTTTTTGTCTAAAAAAGAAAGGCTCCTATTTAGTAGGAACATTTACTGGATGCATGAATACAGCGGTATTAAAATGGGAAATAGAACCAGTATATGTGGGAGATCCAGTCTATTTTATTTGTGGAGAGAAAGCATATCCTTGGTTTCCCAGAAACTGGGGAGGTACATGTTACCTAGGTCTACTGTTCCCGGGAGTGTTCCTCTTAGAAAAAGCAGACATGGCCAGACTATCCAGATCTAGAACCAAAAGGAGTAGCAAAGGTGTTTTGATAGCGACGGACGTAGCAAAATCTTTCGTTCCATTCTTGTCCCAGATAGTGAACTCCTACAACATAAGGCAGCTGTCCAGAATACTAAAAGATACCATAAACACAATGACAGATATACTATTTAACATGACGTTGGAAGAAAAGGAATCAGGTTAATGACGCTGCAAAATAGAATGGCTCTCGATGTAATCCTGGTTGATCGTAGGGGAATTTGCAAGATTGTGGGATCAGCGTGCTGTGTATTCGTAGATGACTATTCCCCTACGATTTTTGAAGCAATAAAGAAAATGCATGTCCTAAGCTCCGAACTCCCTACTGGAGAAGGGGGCTAGTGAATAGAGTCCTGGTTTTGGGGGATACTGCGTTCTTGGGGATGGAAGTTGATCTCGATATTAGTAGTGGTGTTTGGAATATTCATAACGTGCTGTTGTTGCATACACTGCCTACCGTTAGTTTACACTGAGGTAACTGAGGGATGTACTAAGGGATGTATGCATATGATGACAAAAAGAAAACAAACTTATGGCCGGGATGACAGAGACACAAATGAAATGAAAACAGTGAAAGAATTAATGGCTATAGATATTAATGAAGATGATGATGCTTATAATAGCATGCAAAATTCAGACATAAGTGTTTCAGACTTATCGTCATCAGAGGAGGATACAATAGATGAATGAGACGTTTGGCATACGGCCAAAGGAGGGTTTGTCAGTCTAGAAAAATGGATACCTCTCATGATTGACGGCAAACGTATTTTGGTGGCCGAAGGCCAACCGTCTCATGCACGAAACGATAGAAATACAGGTTTCTGAGTTTACCAATGAACGGCCATTTTGATTTAACAAGGATCGCCATTTTGTTTTCCAACAATTGCTCATTGCTTTCTGTTCAAAATTGCTTCGCAGCACATTTTTTGCTTACACTGCTCGACTGTTAACATTGTTGTCTGAACATAAAAGGACAAGGCCGCAGGGCCGCAAGGCTAATGAGAGTTCATTGAAACACAACGTAGGCAGCTCTGGGGAGGAATGCCCGGCTCCCTCCCGAATGTAGCCTTGAAGCAGAGCCGCAGGGCATTCAGTCATTTCACAGCTGCCAGCCAGTCTCGTTATATGGTAGAATATGTTAGAATAAAGCAGCTAAAGGCTTGAATTATGCTCTTCTTACGGCCCCCCTTTACCGAGCCCTGTAGAGCGTGTCGACTCCAAGGACACGAATAGCACCTCATAGATAGCAAGGTCTGGAATGTGACTCTTCCCCCGTATGTAGCTTGCTTCCAAGAACAGAAGAACTGTGTTCTGTTCAACAAAGAAAAGATGTCTCAGCACTTGCAAAGTTGCATATTGTTACTAGAATAGACATTTGAAGGTGTCATATTCGTCGAGGTCTAGAGATACATGTCGCGGGGCGTAAGACCGAGTTGGCCAACTGAGACTCTTTGCTTTGCAATAAACCCGAGCTTTGGGAATACAACCTCGTGTCTGGCGTATCTATCATGTGTGGTGACTTGCCTTGTTTCCATAGACGTGAGGGACCCCTAGGGGACCCCTAAGGGCCCCTTTCACTAAGGCCTGCCACTTAATTTCGCTTCTTAATTTTTAGTTCACAGGTGTATCTTGCTGGGGTGTCCGAAGTGACAGGCAGTCGAAGAAAAGGCCAACACCTGTTTTGTCCTGCTAAGGGCCAAGGGGCCAGCTAGTCTGTTCTTGCTACACCAGGTAAATATCACCACGTGCCACCACTCATCACAACCCATTGCTATCCTCACCAGCGATCACACAGATAAACACCCAAGGCTGTCCCGGGCAGCTAACGTACAACCCTACAACCTGCGTCGTCCATTCAAATCCACCTGATTATGATGGCTAACGCTTGCTCAGCAGTCACACACACTGGCGATATCACTGACTTCATAACCAACACCAATCGCAATGCCCTTTGATGTCCTCATACCCCACAGTAACAGTATCCAACATACTGACCACACAGGGAAAACTCTGTCATGCCGGTTCTCTATCTCACACAACAATTCAGTTACATTCCACCTTATTGAAAGGCCACCTCACATAAAGGGGTAGTTTGCTCAGAAAGTGTATTGTCCCAATCAATCAGGCATTTTTTTTCATAATACATCAATCCAACTTAATAAAAAATCCTATGCATCTTACCTTAGTTTTCCTCACTTTTATAAATGCCTGCCTGGGCACTGCCATGTTGTGGAAATAAAGTGCCCTCGCAGTAGTAATACATATCAACCGCCCCTAAAATGGAAATCACTAGATGCTTACGAACCTATTCACAATGCCAATGCACGCCTCAGGTGAACGTCCTCTGTGGGCAAACTATTGGTATGTCTCCATGGAAATGCCAAGACGCCACTTTCCTCGACAAACATAAACAAACCATTTGTGACCACATAATGTAAGAGTTTCTTTTTCCTTAACGTCAGTGTATTTCTTTTTGAGTCTCCCTGGCTTGTTTCTGCCCTGTTCAGCTATCTGCCAAGTACGACACACTGAGAACAGGTACTTTTGCTGCCGATAATCAATTAACACAGTAGTCGCTTTTTATTTTACCATTTCTTGTATTATGTACAAATCTCTTTTCCAAACCATATTTAAATTCTACTCTAACATGGCATGACCTTTAAATGTGTCCTTGAAAACTTTTAAGGTTTGTCCCTATTAATTGTGTGTTTGCACGACTGGTTTTTCTAGCATGGCTGTTTATTCGCTAGTTTTTTGTTAACATTGAATTTGAATGTGAAACCTCATTTCATTATTGTTTACAAACAAAACAAATTCTATTAATCTCACTGTATTTCTTTAATATTCTGGAATTAAGGCCACTACTCATCCCTACATGTACGATCCAGAATATTCAGAAGGGGAAATCCTTGAAAGAGAAAAAAGCCAAGACCATGGACAATCAGATGCTAGTCGCGACGATCAATCACCGGAGCCCGAACCCAGTTGCTTGGAAGACGTTTCTACCTTGTCTATCTGCTATCGTTTTGAGGTTATGCCAGCTGTGTTAGAGAACTGCTGTTGCAGAGAAAACTGTCTGCTTGGCCTACATTGAAGAAGTCACACCACCACTATGCGTTACAGATCTGCATGACTTCAAGGCAGTCTGCCTTACAAGATCCATGTTGCAAATGCTGAAGGGCCTAAGCACAATCTTCGATATACAGTTTGCCCTCGTAATCCAAGTAAAAATTAAGTTAACTCAATATATGTCGTGAGTTTGACAACCGAGATGGCTAACATTGCATGTTGTTCCCCTATATCATTGTAACGCCTTCGGGTCACTGACAAAAGCATTTTTCTGTAAATTGAATACATTTCTTTTTCCAATCTCAAACCCTAATATTCATCTTTAGAATCAATGTCTGAACGATTACCTTTCTTTCACTTTGAAGTTAAAAGCAATATTTCCCCCATCTCCCAAACTGTTTTTGATCGAATGGGCATTCACATTTTCAATTGATCTCCACTTGATATCCCAAGGACTGTCAGTACTTTCCATGAAAAAGTACTTTTTAAATTTAAAGCATCACAATGCCTTACATTTAAAACGACATTTCAAACATAATACATGCAATTAATGGGTTCATTTAAATAAACTATTTCTGTATCTCTTTCACCGGTGGTACAGACTTCTGGGCTATCGTGCGTTTACATGGTGAATTCATGGAAGACTGGGTTTTCACGTTCGATGAGTGATATCTGCCTGTGTGGTTTGCGCCATTCATGAGAAATTCCCCAGTGACTCCGGACAATAACGAGAATTTATGCAGACATTATCTCGACCGCAGCAGTACAATTTGTAGTTTTCCATTGCCATCCACCTTTCGAAAATTAATAAAAAGAAATAAAAAAGTTGATATTAAAAATTGTTTGAAACTATTTGTAAGTCCACAACATGTACAAACATCTAAGAGGATCATGAAAGATTGGTGTGCTTCAACAAGGTTACTGGCCTATTGCACTCCCCTCATCCACATCCATCCATCCGCCCTCTACCATCAATGGCAGTTCACACTTGTGGCCGTGTGCTGGCAAGGTGCCTGGGTAGGTTGGAAGGCTCAAGCTGCCAAACACCATGTACACCTCAGGGGACTCTTTGACATGTGGACCATTTACCACATGGCCAGCCCAGACCCGGTGTCTCCAGACTCCCCTTTGAAGACCCTGTCATTGCAATCAACATATCTATATGTCCTTTGACTGTGTTCCGGACCTATTGCACCCGCCTCATCCACATCCATCCCCCTCTGGTATCAATCGCACCTGTGGCTGCATGCTCACAAGGGGGCTGCATTGGTGGGAATGCTCAAGCTGCCGAACACCATATACACCTCAAAGGACTCTTTGGTACGGGGACCATTGACCACATGGCCAGCCCAGAACCAGTGTCTCCAGACTCTCCTTTGAAAGCCCCGTCCCTGCAATCAACATATAGCTCTGTCCTTTGAATGTGTTCCGGTCCCATTGTGCTTGTGTTATCTACATCCATCCATCCCCCCTTCGCCATTGATTGCAATTTACATCTGTGGCCGCGGGTTGGCAAGGGGGCTTCACTGGCAGGATGGAGGAGGTCCACATTTGTCACAAAGACCTGGTGGGTGTGAACTAACACATCACATATTCACATACTCACCCACTTCTGCTTAGCTTTATAAAAAATGTGGAAGCAACCAGGATAACATCTCTGAAATCGACTTGGGATATCACCATCTATCCACTTTTTTCCTTGCTTGCTGATCAGCTCATCTGCTCTTCTAACTAACGATTAGTCAACTTATACTCAATTTACACCCTATTCTCAATTTAAGATATACGAAAAGTCTGCACCATTATCAAACGTCCTATGTACTGTTATCTTTGTAACTAGCACATGGCACACTTGATCTATACCTTCCCTTCTAACCTTCAGCATTATGCGGATGATCCTCAGCTCTCTTTTAGGCTATCCTCATGCTTCCCTCCTCCCTCTCTCTGATTCGTGAGTGTCTATCCATGATTCAGGATTGGTGTGCCTCAAACAATCTCTGCCTTAGTGTAAGTAAGACTGAGATCCTTCTCATTAGCACCCATACTACCACTTTCCATCTTGGGCAAGTAGGGTGAGGTATACATGGTATATACAGACCCGGCAGGAAGGTCAAATGATAATGTACCAGGATCAGGTTAAGTGCGATACATGGGCCTAGTAAGGTGCATCATTTGAGATAATCCAGCTCTTCGTATCCTTCTTAAACTTGTGGAAGGATTGGTTAGATCGTAATGTCATGCAAAGTGAGTTCCACAGTTGGGCGGCCAGAACTGGGAAGCTATTGCCTCCCACTTTCTTGAGTTTGTATCTGGGTATTTGGAGACAACCTGAGGTAGAAGATCTTGTACACGGAAAGTACTACTGAAGTTGTCGAAATTGAAGAGATCCATGGACCATAGGTATACATAAGATATTTAAAAATTTAAAGTTATCACCATTTATAACATTCATGTGATATTTCTAATTCTCTAATGTTTACAAGAGTGAAATTGGTTATGTTTGTAGATTTGTATACACAAATCTTGATGTTGAAGAGCAAATTGCATGGTCGATACAATTTCAAAATGCTATTTTCCGCTTGGTCTTGTGGTCGGGTAATCAGAATTGAATGTTCCAAGGAAAATTCAGAAAATAAGGGTAAATAACAAAAAATGTTGTTTTTAAATAAGTTATTTATGTAGTATAGTATTGATTTGACATTTTGAATTATGTATGTGTACAAAACATTAAGCATGTTTCTTTTCATCCATTAGAGACCTAGGAAGAAGAGGAGCATGAAAACGCAGACAACAACACAACCTAATGATGTGGCTTGCCAAACCGATGTCAATTGGGAGCAGCTACTCTTTGAATCTCTGCATGGTCCATTCCAGATTCAAAGCCCTTATGCAGATGTCCAGTGTCCGGTAGTTCCAATGGAATGTCACCAGTGACCCATGGAAAATAACCATGGATCATTGTTACAGCACAAAACGTCACCCCGAAGAGACAGAAAGAACAGATGATTTTTTTCCAAATTGCTAGCAGAACCGCTCACAGAATCCACACCCGCTAAAAAATTACAATCTAAGAAAGAGAAAATGTTCACTATGCCCCAATACATTTGGAAAGTCCGGAAATGTCCTAAACAGAAATAGGTCAAGCAACTTCACAAGGGAGCGACAATTGTGCTTTTGATCTGGACTTCACTCTTCTGAGTGTTGAAGACTTATCCACCATCATGGAAATGCAAACCACTGTACTGCAGGACCATTGGCTATTACGGGAGCCAAAATACATTGTATTCAACTGCTGCCTCATTCAGATTATGAAAATGATAAGATGTGATCATAAATTATATAGGAGGATTTGTGGGGAGCTATTGGTGAACTTTACTAGTATATTTAAAGACACAAACCTGAAGATGAACGGTGGCTGTGCACACAACCATAACACATGTTTATGGTCTGCTCAACCTACACTTGGAAAAGTGCCTGCTGGAAATGTACTTTGTTCATTTGCTTTGCTTTTTAGCAGATCAACGTTCAGTAAAATATAACATTTCTATACATTTGTGGGACTTGAGTTCCTTGCAAAAACCCAATACTACAGATATCAGAAGAAATTCTTGTTCCCGGCAATTGGCCAGACATGGACACTTGAACAAATAGCTTTGGACAATGCTTTAATGGAAAAAGGCTCAGGCTTGTGGGTGATGGACAGCGTGACAGTCCAGGTTTTTCTGCTTAATACTGCACTTACCACTTCCAAGATTTGGAAACCCAAAGAATTGTCAGTTCAGTTGTTATGCAAGTTTCTGAATGTACATCTTTGGTTGCAATATAAACATATGGGTTCATTAAATCCATTGAACTTCTGAAAACCAGAGGAATACAACTAGGCCTGATAGCCACTGATAGGCATGTGGGAATAGCCAAGGTCATGCGAGAGCAGTTCCCACACATACAGCATCAGTATGATGTATGGGGCATTGCAAAATCAATTTCTAAAAAAGTTTCAGATCCTGGTAAAAAAAGGGCTACGGAAAACATTTCAAGTTGGTCACATTCTATCAGCAACCATCTTTGTAAGAGCGCAAAATCTTGTGATGGATCTGTAGATATGCTAGTTTACAAATGGCGTTCATTGATGCACCATTGTTCAAACAAACACTAATTGGAATTAAACAAACATTTCCACAAATGTGCACATGGACCATTCAGTGAGGAGTATGAGCATAAGAGAAGGTGGTTGGTGCCAGGCTCCCCTCTTTACACAGCACCTGAGAAGATTGTGTATGACAAAACACTTTCAAGAGACATGAGGGGACTCACCAAATGCTGCCAATCTGGAGATTTGGAGGTGTTCCACAATATGTGCCTAAAGTACTGGCCTAAAAGGTTGCATTTTGCCATAGATGGTATGAAGGCCGGAACAAGACTGCCTGTACTTGCACATAACGAGAACATTGGCAGAGAACAATAAAAAATGTCAGGAACATTTGGAAATCTCTGTTACAACAAGGAGTTTACCAAAAGAAGCAAACAATGGGTGGCAAAGCCAATCTTCCAGCCAATGGATTTCACAGAACATTACGAAAGAGGTTTGCCCTTCCAAACTTGAACCTGTTGAAAGGTTGACTTCAAAATTCAAATGATGTGTGTGTCTCAAGCCAGTTTGCCCGGTTTCCACAGTGTTTGAAATTTCTTCTAATTTTACAAAGTTGCAGAGAGTGGGGGACAGGTCTCTCTCCTCTGCTGGTGCCTCTCTTGGGAATAACCTCCCTGCCCCACTCAGACCTCAGCAGGACCTCCTTAAATTCTGGAAACTGCTCAAAACTCTGCTCTTCTCTACCTCTTTCCCTTCCCTGCTAATCACCCCACTGCCGTTGTGACTGGTGGTCTTACCCTTGTGAAGCTTACATGATCCCAGGCCCTTCCTCCCAGTCAATTCCAGCACCCCTCCCCCTACTGCACTGCCCTTGCTTGGTGGCTAAACATCCCACCTTGTGAGTCGCCTCTACTTGCATTTAGCATGAGGTTCTCCTCCTTTGCTTCCCTTAGCACTTTCTTCCTATCCCTCTTCCAGCACTTGTCCACTCCTCTGTTTCTCCTTCCATCCCCATCTATTGTACCTCTCCTCAATTACACTTGCACGTCTGAATACAACAGGGCCTAGTAGGACCATGACTGTATAGTTACTGTTCTTGCCATTTCTGTTATTATTTCCCACACTCCAATCCCATTTAGCCTTGTGGTGCTTTGAAACACAATTCTGTTGTTTAAAGCACCTTACAAATGCTCAATAAAATAAAAATAAAAATATGAATGTGGGTGCAAACTGTCTTCTAAGACACAGAGTCTAACTTTGCTGGAAAGTCAGAATCTTTTTAATCGGCTGTAGATTGAAACAGAGCAATGGTTTATGTGACCCCTGATGTCCTCCTTCTCTACTCATTTTGAGTGTTATGCTAATGACACAAAGCTGTCTTCAAGCTTCCCTCTACTACCTTCTCTTCCTCCTCTCTCATTCCGGATTGCCTGACCACTATTCAGGCTTGGTGCACAGACAATGATCTCTGTCTTGATGCCAGTAAGACTGAGATCCTTCTGATTGGGAACCCTGCACCCTGTTTCCCTTCGGCCCTCCGGCTGCCCTAATTGGCCCCTCTACCCTCACAATCTAGTGAGGCCAAAAATCTTGGGGTGATGTAAGACTCCTCTCTCTCATTCACCCCTCACATCTTGGACCTTTCCAAAAAGGCACACTTTCAACTTCACCTCCTTGACAGCATTCTCCCTTTCCTCACCTTCCCCCAGAAGCTCAATGTCTTCAGGGCTCTGGTACTTTTTAGACTGGACTACTGCAAGAGGCTCTTCCTCAATCTGTCAGTTTCCTCCCTTTGCCCCCTTCAACTAATACAGAATGGGGCTGCAGGACTTATCATTGGCCTGAAGCCCAGGGATCGCATCCCTCCAGCTTTAAAATCTCTCCACTGGCTCCCGGTGGTCGCCCACAGCCACTGTGACTGGTGGCCTGGTCCTTCATGTGTTTTACAGACTGCCAAGTCCTCCAGCAAGTCGACACCAGCACCCACCCCCAGCAGCACTGCCCTCTGGTCCCCCGCCTGACTGCCGGGCAGCTTTATATCCACCCCTTGAGACTCCTCTGCCCATGCACTTAGACAGTAGCCTCCTCCACTGGCACCCCCTGGAACTTCCCCTTCTGGGCTCCTTGTAGTACATGCCTATACCTTGGCCCATCCCCCATCCTTCTCTCCTTCACTTCTAACTGCACTCACATAATACAAATATGACAAGGCTTAGTAGCACTAATATTGTCTAATTATTGTCATTGTTTAGTTACTCCCCTTGTTTCCCTATCCACTTTATGTCCTGTGGCACTTGGCGACACTATTTGTTGTTTAGGAAGCTTACAAATACTCATTATATCAAAGTCAAATCGATGCAGAAATTAAGATGATTGCTGCAATATTCCTTCACGTAAGCCAGTAAGCCTTTCAAAACTGAACTCACACTAGATATGCAGGAATTGTAGTGATGTACGATTTTTAAGTTGCTCACTGTGCCTGTGGCACTGGGTGCAAATGAACCCTTTGTCCACTCTTTCACCCTTTTGGCGTCCCCTTCCTGGTCCACCCGTGTCACCTCTATATATTAGGTATCAACAAAATTGGAACCAGATTGAGGGATCTGCAGCTCAAATCTTCCCTATTATCGTAACAAGGTATGATTTGAGTAAATTCTATTCAAACATTGCTTCTGTTCTGGACTTGATCCATAGTGTTGGGTTCCTGTTTATTTCATCCTTCAAGATTCCACACATTATGTTTTTCTATGTTTTTGTTGTTTCACAAATAAACATCTCATTTTATTTTGTTTTTTGGAATGCAACGGGTTAAAAATAGAGGAGATGGTCTAATGTCTCTCGGCTGAAAAAAGACTTTTCTGTTATATAAGTCGAGAGGCAGAATTTATATCACGTGAACTCACTTCACGGAATATTTATTAGCACCAAAGGTAGAGTATTTGGGATGATGGACCAAAGGTAATTTGAGACAACTCCTATTTCTTCAGGTTCGGAAATGCATGTCTTGTTAGGAACTCTGTTCCCAAGGTTTTTAAATACACAATCCCTCCTAGTATTAGGATTCAAATGTGGCCTGATTCAAGGATCTCTCTGATCTGTATCTTGTCTTGTCAGGTCACACAAAAGTCCACAAATGTTGTACCCATGCTTGCACTCATTTTGATAAAACACCCCCTTTTCTTGTTTTAACATTTGTTCGAAACACCTTTTGTTCCCGAAATAAAGAAGTCTGTAAACAATTACAACACCTTGATGCTTAAAAAATTCTTACATGCCCAAGACAACCAGACATCTCTGTGCATTGCACTACTGGTGTTCACATCACAGAATTGTTTGACACACGCATCTTGTAAATAAAATCTGCAAGTGTGCGTGCATTACAATGTTCCAGGCTTTTGTGATGGAGGCATTTTACTGTGGGGAGTACACACAATGAGGGCCTTCGTAGTGCAAATGGCCATTTCCCAGTGAGCCTTTGAATTGTCAGAGAAAGGGGCCAGTAGCATTGTTCATTTCACACTTGTGTCTGCCCAGCACAATAATAAAAGAGAAGACATCACAGAACCAGACTTGTGAAATGTACTGGGCCTGTGAAGCGCAGCATTGGCTTTTAGCATCATGGTACTTGAAAGCTCTGGTTAATGTCAACATACAATATGCCCCAAAATAAAAAAAAAAGAAACCTTTTGTTACGTTTTCAAGGAGGCAGACGTCAGTGTTTAAAAAAAAAATCAGTGTTTCTGTGTTTTTAAACACGAGGATGCATATTGGGGTCAAGGTGCAAAATCCTGTTTTCCTGATGTGTATTCTAATTCTGCTTTTTGCTATAAAAAGTTGCCCCACTTTCACCCCAAGCACTGCCCCACACTATCATTTTGCATTTTTTTCAACCATTGCCCTATTGCCTTACAGGGCAGTCTAAGCCTGCTGCACCTCGACTAGGCGCATCTGTGAAGGAATCTGTAAATGTGTCACGAGGCACGTTGTTACTGTTAAAATGGTTGTAAATATTTTGCTACATGTAATACTTGATATATTTCATTGTGTTTTACTGCACAGCCTGCTATGAATATTTTTTCATTTTTGTTGCAGGTGCACCCGCAGAAACGAAACTCGCTGTGGCTTGCTGTGAACACTGGATAAAGGGTCTCATTGTTATTTGGCCTTCAATGCACCACAGTAACAATCTGAAGGATACAATGTATCTAATATCCACAAAGAATTGATAAGATTCACTATATTGAAAGCAGACATATGGAAGTTAGGTATATTTTACTGAGATCTGTCTTTCGAAGCGGTTGGTCATCCATCACATAGAGAGAATGGAAACTCAATGCACAATGTAAGCACCTTTTTTTTAATGGCCCTCATTACGACCCTGGCGTTGGACCATGGTGCTATTAGCACCATGGTCCATGCTGGTCTCCGCCATGGTGGATGGCGGAATTACCGCCCCCATCACAAGGTTGGCGGGGGCGGTAATTCCCCATTCACCATTTGCCCTTCCCCATTCCCATTTTGCCCCATAGGGCATAATGGGAATGGGGAAGGCGATAATTACGGCACCGCTAATAGCGGTTGCCGTAATTATCACCAAGGTCCCTTTGCGGCACCCACTTGAACGGCTGGTCTACACCAGCCGTCAAGTACGGGTCCCGCAAAGGGACCTTGTAATCAGGCGCTAATGGGTTAACGGCGCCGCCGCCTTTTACGGCGCCGTTAAACCATTAGCGAATGGGTCGTAATGAGGGCCAATGTGTAGGCAAGTGAGGATGGCAAGTGTGCTGTATGCTAGATGATTAACAATGTAACGGATGAATGTTCAATTTGACGCAAAGAATGGACATTGTGCATGTTAATCCCTTTGCGCCCTATTCCGAGGTCCCATTGCGGGTCCTTCCCTTAACGCCTTATTTTACCAGGCGTTAAGGACGGGACCCGCAAAGGGATACCGGGGTCAATAACGGTACCGCAATTTGCGGTACCGTTATTGACGCCTTCCCATTGAGCCCTATGGGGGCTCAAATGGGATTGGGGAATGGCTTTTCAAATGGGGACTTACCGGTCCCGCCAAGGTCGGACTGGACCGGTAAGTCACCATACCATCAAGTCAGTGGCGGTACCGGTTTTGGTGCTAGTCATGGCGATTATAGCGCAATGACTAGCACCAACCTCGGAATGAGGGCCATTGTACCGATGTGCGCATGTCATGGGGTGAGTCTTCCAGTTTGACGGCTTCTTCAACCAAAATTGGACAATACCAGTGAACAATGCATCTGTTATAACCATTATCTGGCACGATCGTCAGAGACCAATCCGTCCTTTCGCCATTGCAGTAACAAGGAGCAACAAGGCACATGCCAGTCTATAGATTATGAAAATGTGTATATGTGACAGTGTTGCTTTTGAAACCGAAACCACTCTGTCTTCTTACTAACGCAGGCTTGTCCAACCTTTTTGAATGTGGGGCCGAAGCATGAACTTTTTGTCACCCGGTGGGCCGGCGAGCCAAAAGTCAACACGCTCACCCAAAGCAGTATATTCAAAATCAATGGTGTGTGTCCTTTGACACAATGGCATCACAGGCAGTGATAGCCATGCAGTCCCAAAGATGTGTCCGGGACAGTGATCAAAGGTTAGTTTGTTGTCATTTCTTCCACCAGTGTGTGATATTTTTCTGAAACGGTGGAGGTGACCGAGCGTAACGAGGGAGCTATAACAATCTAGGGAGGGTTTGCCCCCCCCCCAAGATTTTTTTCCAAATATGGGGCTGAAATGGTGCATTTTACAGCAGGAAAAGTGGCCAAAAAGCCATAAATTTGCAATCAGTTCTAAAGGGGAACATGTACATTCCATGTCACCAACAGCAGACAAGAACATTGTAGAACACAACACATTTTAATGATCAATGTGTCCACAGTGTAATACAGCACTGTCACTGATATAACACATTGTCACTGTTATAACACATTGTCATGCTGGTTGTGCCCAAAATATGCCTCTGTAGCAACATGTCTATGCTGGTTGTTCCCAATTTAGGACAGAATTGTCCTGTACAAAGCATGTTTGATGCTGCCTGAGCATGTGCAGTGTGCCCAATACATATGCCAGCTTATCTCTGTAATACACAATCATTACTTCTTTGTTAATGATTGATGCTGCCTGTGCTTGTGGCACAAGAAACCTCAACAGGCAAGGGGACAGATGTTCCAGTCTGGTTTTCGGGCTCAATTTAACGCTCACTTGTGGACCTGTACGCCTTTCTGGTGGGCTTCCTTTTGGGGGGCTGCATGGAAGGGTGATGGACCGCTTGTTAGGGGGATGAGGGATGGTGCTGTGGCACCAGTTGTGGATGTGGCAGGATTCTTTGTAGCTGCCTGCTATATCGCGAACAAGGTCCTGCTCCTTGTATGGAGCTGGACAAGTGAGGCTTTGCTGTATTTGTTCTTTATGTGCTGTCCCCTCTCCATCACTGGTAGTTTGTTCCAGGTGTGGCTTGTTCCCGGTGAGAGGATGATTTGTTTAGCCGATTGGGTTCACTTTTTTTAATGGCCCTTTTAGCACACAGAAATAGCACTAATTCACGTGCAATGGTGTTGCATTATTAGCAAGGTATATTTCATAAGTGTTAATTTGGGGTGCAAAAGCAAGGCGTACATTGAACCCTGTAATCCACTCAGTTAAGCAGCCTTGTCTTCATGCCTGCTTTTCATGGCATACATGTAGCTGTTGAGATTGCAAGCAGGAACGCGAAGCAGGGTGAAAGGAAAAGGCTTGACACGTGTAGTATGCCTTGCCTTTAAGCTCTGGGGACTTGAACAATTACTCCTAGGTCGGGCAAACCTAATCCAGAGGCAAGGGAGCTCTAACAGGCAATAACTTCCTAGCAGTAAAGAGCTGGAGGGAGAGTGAGACTGGGGATTAGGAGGGAGGAGAGTAAGAAAGAGAGTGAGGAATGAGGCTGGGATTATCTTCACTTCAGCCTTCTAAGGTTCGCACAGCTGCAGCCCATCAATCTTAATGCATGTCCCCATGTGCCACTAATACACACACATTGCTGAAAACTCTGAACATTTCTAAAGGGGTGCGGGGGCCATGCCCCCAAGAACCAGGGTATGACCACAAATAGGCACGTGCACCAAAATAGCAGTGCACCACATTCACAAAGCACAATTCTGGATCTGTCACAAAATACCGACAAACGTGGAACTAATAAATAAATAAACTGGGCCGTGGCCTGTTACTGCAGTAACTGTGCTCCGCCACGCACGGCCTGGTTTATTTATTTATTCATTCAATGTTTGTCGGGTCCGTGGACCTGATTAATTTATTTCCACAATGTTGGTCGGGGGCACCAGACGCAGTAACAGCCCCACGCCATGGCACAGAATTCGGGTCCACGGACCCGACAAACAATCTGGGGAAAAAATGCACTGGGCCTGTAACTGCCTCTGGTGCCCCCATCAGCAACAGTGCTCATCCAATCACGGCCAGGTTTATTTATTTATGTATTCATTGTTTGTCGGGTCCGTGGACCTGATTAATTTATTTATTTCCGCAATGTTAGGTCCAACCAACATTGCGGAAATAAATAAATTAATCGGGTCCACGGATCCGACAAACTATTAACAAATAAATAAATAAACGGGGCCATGGCCTGTTACTGCTTCTGGTGCCCTCTTGCAGGGGGCACCAGAGGCAGTAACAGCCCCCCGCGGCACAGAATTCGGGTCCGAAAAAATGCACTGGGCCTGTAACTGCCTCTGGTGCCCCCTCCCAGGGGGCACCAGAGGTAGTAACAGTGCTCATCCAATCACGGCCAGGTTTATTTATTTATGTATTCAATGTTTGTCGGGTCCGTGGACCTGATTAATTAATTTATTTCCACAATGTAAGGTCCAACCAACATTGCGGAAATAAATAAATTAATCCGCTCCACGGCAAACAATTAACAAATAAATAAATAAACGGGGCCGTGGCCTGTTACTGCCTCTGGTGCCCCTTTACAGGGGGCACCAGAGGCAGTAACAGTGCTCATCAACGCATGGCCTGGTTTATTTATTTATTCATTCAATGTTTGTCGGGTCCGTGGACCCGATTAATTTATCTCCGAAATGTTGGTCGGGGGCACCAGACGCAGTAACAGCCCCACGCCACGGCACAGAATTCGGGTCCACTGACCCGACAAACATTCTGGGGAAAAAATGCACTGGGCCTGTAACTGCCTCTGGTGCCCCCTTCCAGGCGGCACCAGAGGCAGCAACAGTGCTCATCCAACGGTGCCGTGCGTGGCGAGGCACTGTTACTGCCTCTGGTGCCCCCTGCAAAGGGGCACCAGAGGCAGTAACAGGCCACGGCAGTTTGTTTATTTACTTGTTTGATGTTTGTCGGGTCAGTGGACCCGATTCATTTATTTATTTCTGCAATGTTGGTCGGGCCCAACATTGCGGAAATAAATAAATTAGTCGGGTCCGCGGACCCGACAAACATCAAACAAATAAATAAACAAACTGTGCCGTGGCCTGTTACTGCCTCTGGTGCCCCTTTGCAGGCGGCACCAGAGACAGTAACAGTGCCTCGCCACGCACGGCACTGTTTATTTATTTATGTAATGCTTGTCGGGTCTGTGGACCCGATTAATTTATTTATTTCCGCAATGTTGTGTGGGCCCAACATTACAAAATAAATAAATTAGTCGTGTCCACGGACCCGACAAACATTGAACAAATATATAAATAAACTGGGCCGTATATTTTAAAAATAAAAATAAACATAGAAAGAAAAACTTACCAGGCCTCGCTTGGTCCCTGGCGTGATGCTGGGCTGGGCTGGGCTTGGCTGGGTTGGAACAGAAGTGTGAAGGTGGAACCCATGCCAGCTTGTTTGTTTGGATTTCCTTTCTTTGTTTGTTCAGCCTCGCGGGCCACATGAAATGGCACAGAGGGCCGCATTGTGGCCCGCGGGCCGTATGTTGGACAACCTTGTACTAACGGATCCCAATGTCTGTAGATCCAAAATAAGTGATGGAAAATAAGAACTTTCTGTGAACAATAAAAATGGGGTCATTACGACCTGGCCGCAAAGGGATACTGGGCACCGGTAATGACACCGGTGCCGGTAATCCCTTTGCGCCCTATTCCGAGGTCCATTTGCGGGTCCCTCCCTTAACGCCTGGTTTTACCAGGCGTTATGGATGGCACCCGCAAAGGGATACCGGGGTCAATAACGGTACCACAATCTGTGGTACCGTTATTGACGCCTTCCCATTGAGCCCTATGGGGGCTCAAATGGGAATGGGGAATGGCTTTACAAATGGGGACTTACCGGTCCCGCAAAGGTTGGAATAGACCGGTAAGTCCCCATACCACCAAGTCGGTGGCGGTACTGGTATTGATGCTAGTCATGGCGCTAATAGCGCCATGACTAGCACCAACCTCGGAATGAGGGCCAACGACTGCGATTAATCGCCATTATAAGATGTTTTTGAGGACATCATCTCCTCTTTTCAGCATTATTGCAAAAATAAAAGTGCTCACTACCATTCCGATTATTGATATTTTTCTTTGAAATTTATGTTTTTTACCCTTTTTGTGAAGAAAAACAAATGTGCGTACTGTGTGGATGTGTATGTTTCTGTTCCTGGTTCTGCGTTAGATAACGTTATGACATGGGTGATGACAGGGAACGTATGGCTTCACTGCCCACCAAAGTCATTAAAATAGGTGGAGCATATTGTTTTGACTAGTGACGTCAGCTTTAGGGGTGATCTGTATTACTGCTGCGAGGGCACTTGAACTTAGGGCGATACATCACAACAGATAAGATTTCCACAAGATGGCGGTGCACAGGCAGGCGTTTTCAGTTACATTTGATTATGTAGAATCACAAAATAACTAATCCAATCACAACTAATACCAAAATAACTAATTCCAAAATAATGAATTTCTTTTTCGTTGTTTTTGGCGGGTTCCCTCTAAAGCCCCCCTTTTTTTGTACATAATACTTTTCCCCCACACCCAAAACCAATATTAAAATCCCAACCCCATTTTTAGTTTTTTCCCAAATTTGTTATTTTGGATTCATTGTAATTGGATTACTTATTTTGCGATTCCACATAATCACTTCATACCAGCGTTTTTTCGCAAGTATAAAAGTGAGGAAAACTAAGGTAAGATGCATAGGATTTTTTTTTAAGATGGATCGATGTATGATCGAAAATACATGTCTGAATGATTGGGACAATACAATTTCTGAGTGAACTACCCCTTTAATAGATTAACGTTCTAACGTTCTCTCCTCGGCAACAGGTTCCAACTCTAATAATATTCTCCTCAGAGATTTCAGCATCTCTCAGTCCCAACCAGCAAAACACCTACATGACTTCCTATTCCTCTGACCGACTCCATGGACCTTCAACAAAGCGTACTATCCCCCGCGCCTGTCAAAGGTCATGTGCTCGACGCAGTCTTCTCCTGCCAGATTTTCTCTTGCTCAAACCCTCTTCACCACAACTGGACCAATCATGCCGTAATTCCCCTTCTCATATCACACACAAGACTGCCCCACAAACGTCAGTCCAAACGCCTCGTTATTGAGTACTGATCCTTCAAAAATTTCAAGCTAGACACACTAGAGGCAATGTTCACAACATTCCCCACCTAGGTACATTTAAACACATTGGCAAAGAACTAGTGGCCATGGACCGCTAAAGTCTGGTTTCGCCAAAGTCGAAGCGTCTGCATGCTAGTACACACCCAAGCTTGCTGAAAACAAACACTCTGCCAGATCCCTTGAAAAACAGTGGCTCAAAGACCACAACCTCAAGAATTTCTAATCCCTCAGATCCATGCATACCCAATGCCGACACATGATCTCTGAGGCTAAGTCGGCTTAGTACACTTCCACCATTGAGGCAGCCTCTACAGGAGCAAAGACTTGTTCGAATGAGTCAAGCACAGCTCCAACCCTAAACCTGTCCCAGAGGTTCATTCTTCACAAAAGAGATGCTACGGAATAAACAGCTTCTTTATTAGCAAAATTGATAAAATCAGAGGTCACATTAATGCCTCAAAACCAGACAGAGCCCTCCCGGACAGACTTCACCATCCTCTCTCCTAAGGATCTCTCAGACACACTTGCTTCACTATTACCCACTACATACACGGATGACGTCCTCCCACACTATATTTGAATCTATTCATTTTCTTCACCTTCTAAGATAGCCGCCGCTCTCGAGCGAGTGCCCAATACCCTCATTTGAATTTATCCCTATAGTCCTTTGTTTATTACTACGCATGCCCACCTCGCTTCACGGACCTACGCCGCAGCGAGGGGCTTGTGGAGCTGCACTAGCGTTCCGCGCATAGCAACAGTCTCTGGGGACATTCTCCCCGCTGGATGGGCTTAAACGAGCTCCGTCGATTCTGAAGCTCACGTTCCATCAGCCGATGCTACAATTATCACAAATTCAAGTAAGTTTTAAGCTACACGAGGCGTTTTTCGCTGTGCCTCTTCAGTCTCACATATATAGATGTCACTTTAACACTAAAGGGGCCGCTGTTTTTCTTTATAGACCCAGCGAGCCCCGTGTGGACTATTTGAGAACCCTTAGACTGCGTGCTACACAAGTACCGCACTGATGTAATAGCTGGTCCTATCCAGAACACATTGGGCACCCCTCAGTGGTGAGTAGTTGCCCTTTCATTGTTTGATCTACCGATACTGTTGCCTTTTGCATTTTACACCTATAGTTACACGCACCATTTTTCTTTTAGTGCACAATCCTCCGCTGTTCTCTGCTGGGTGAACTGTGTTGGAACTCAACTTATAATTTCTTTCCCGCCCATATCGAGCGGTTTCCATATGCACTGAATTACAGGTGTAAAGAGAAAATTGGTAAGCCATTCATCCACATCTATTCGGAAGTTGCCCTATTCCTGAGTAACTTACAATGCATTTCCAATCTACCATTAGCAAAATGGCCATTCTTTTGTCCCGATAGCTTGTGGCTCTGGATTCTATTTACAGGTGCTGGTCATGTTGACCCATTCTTTGTATTCTACCCTTGCTTCCCTAAACAATGTATGACGAAGCCTTTACTGTTGTCTGGTTCAATTTACTGGTTCCTGGTAACACGTTATATGTTTAACGCAGAACGCTAAATACATGTAGCAGTGATGTGGAGAGTTCACAAATAGCTGATTGTACATATTTCTTTATTTTCAGTGTTTAATTCATTATTCTGGGCTCTTGATGAAGAGAATGAACTTCTCGAAACGCGTCAGCCACAATCAAATGAATTGAATCCTTCCTGTTTCACGCGTTTGGAATAAAGAATCTTCTTTTACATTGGATGTCATTACTACACTCTTTTTTAAAAAAAAATTGTATTATCTTTTGAAATTCACTGGAATATATATCTAATTTATTGTGACAAAAGTCAATCTCAAGGTGTCATATTGGCGCAAACTTAAGGTGTGCAAGGGACGGGAGGGTACCAATTTTGGATCCTCTTTTCTCTCCTTTTTTCACTTCCACCATTGAGGCAGCCTCTACAGGAGCAAAGACTTGTTCGAAGGAGTCAAGCACAGCTCCAACCCTAAACCTGTCCCAGAGGTTCATTCTTCACAAAAGAGATGCTACGGAATAAACAGCTTCTTTATTAGCAAAATTGATAAAATCAGAGGTCACATTAATGCCTCAAAACCAGACAGAGCCCTCCCGGACAGACTTCACCATCCTCTCTCCTAAGGATCTCTCAGACACACTTGCTTCACTATTACCCACTACATACACGGATGACTTCCTCTCAGCCTCTGTAATTAAACAACTCACTGGCACAACACTTACCACACTCCTCTGTATTGCGAACTCCTCCCTCAGTGAAGGTGCATTCCCAGACATGTTGAAGACAGGTCTCATACAACCCCTTCTCAAATAATCCTTGTTTGACCTGGAGGACCTAGCAACTATATGAGCCTCCCATTCACTGGGAAGCATATTGAGAAAGTAGTTGCAACTCACCTACTTGCCAAAACCGAGCAGCTTGACCTCCTGCGCAATTACCAACCTGGCTTCCACCCCATATTCAGCACTGAGACTGCTACCATCCAAGTGGTGGACAGTGTGCTCAGGATCACTGACACTGGAGACTTGTATCTCCTAATCCTCTTAGACCTCTCAGCTGACTATGACACAGTTGATCACCAAATACTTATTGACTTCCTCACCAACAGGGTGGGCTTCTCTGGAACTGGCCTTAAATGTTTGCATCCTACATATTCGATGGGCAACAGGTCATATAGATGGACTCATTCAGATACAACTGCCAGTCATATGTGGGTTTCCCAAGGTTCCTTTCTCTAATCAATCATCTTCAATCTATACATGGAACCCTTGAGAACTCTCCTAAATGACCCCAGCATAGCCATCATCAGTAAACTGATGACACTCAGCTTTATCTTAAGGTCAGTAGCCTCCAGGACGTTGCTCACCTCAGTAAATGTCTGGCTACTATCCAAACATGGATGTCAAACAAATACCTTCAACTGAACATGACCAATACCGAATTTGTCCTCATCGGTCCTCCCACCAAAAAACAACTCGTGCAACGATGACTGGCTGACATGTGCCTGAAAGAATTGGCCCCTCAACTGTCAAACTCAGCAAAATCCCTGGGCTTCATCGTTGACAGTAACCTTTTCTATCAAAAGCACATACCCAAAAAGGCACAAACCACATGGCTACAGATCGACACACACTGCACAATCAAACCCTTCATTTCCTCAAACGAATTCCATAGCCCTTGTTATTTCACATATTGATGAGGGAAATGCCCTCTTTACAGGGCTACCAACTGCACACCTGGCCCCCCTCAAAGCAGCAGACCATGCTGCAGCTCGCCTCATTACAGGTGCCCACGAATTCGACCGCATCTCTCCAATACTGCACACGCTTCATTGGCTTCCCCTTCCCTGCCAGGATCACATTCAAAACTGCATGGATCACCTACAAAGCAGTCTCAAATGAAACACCAACATTCCTTAGCAGTTAAACTCCACACTTCTGGAGGCTCTCGCACCTCACACAGCAAACCTATCAATGGTTGGAGTCAAAGCTAGTCCGCAAGCAGAAGACTGACAAGCAGACCTTCTCCTGAAACTCCTCGACCATCTGGAACTCAAACCCGGTAGATGCTCAAAACGCCCGTACCATCCTCCACTTGCAAAGAAAAACTATAAATGTGGCTATTTTATCAATACCTGCCACAGGAATAAAAATCCCTCTCTACCTCCACCAACAGCACTGCGTTACTATTATAAAATGCCAAGCCCCATTCTGACACAATGCTGGTGTAAAGTGACCCAAATGGCAAGATCCAGTCAAATAGCAATAGATAATACATGCAGGTGGGGTCAGTGCTTTAATTGGGATATGAAATTGATGGGGGGTCTAATGCGCTGTGATGTAACATTTGGGGGCAGGGATTTATGAAGGGTTTCACTCCAAGTAGCTAATAAAGCTTTGAAAGAGAAGTGGCCTGTGTAATTAAAGGAGTAACCTAACAGAGCTAATCGAGTTTACAAATGTGCAATAAAAGGGTAACAATTCTGGATTAAAAGATGTATTTAAATATGGTTAATGTGTGTACATATTTTGACCAAAATACATATATTAAAATATGAAAAAACATCAAATCAAAAGGGGTCCGTACAGCTTGCAATCCCACAGTTCTTCTGAAAGAAATGCATTATTTGTACACACTAATTAAAGGCATTCTAATGATAATACTTTAGCACAATGTGTGTCAAAAATCAAACAATTTATTCTCTTATAATTTCCCTTTCCTGTTTCAAAAGTACCTAATTTCCCATTTCTTTAACTGATGTTATTCTAAACATTACTGAAGTTGAGTTCTACTGGCAAAGAACAGTATTGCCACTCATATTATTAAAGCAATTTGGTGAGGGGGAGCAGTTCACAGCACCCTGGCAGAGTCCTGATCAAGGGCAATATTTGGGGAATGGTAGCACTGGCCCACTTAAAGCCCCCAGTGAGGTAATTTGAGGTCCATTCCTTTTATGGCCTGAAATCCGCACCTTTGTGTGAAATCAGTTTGTATGCTTGCAGGGCAAGCATCTCCACATGTTTTTGCTCCCACAATCCTTTCCTGCATTAGCCACAATGTACACATGCAAACTGCATTGGTCTGGGAAACCAGATTGCGATTGGACTGGCAAATAAGCTTCGTTTGCACGCCATTTTTTGAACCTTTGAACAATCAAAGATGGGCATCCTGACTTCTTTGTTGTAGGGAGTGAGTAGGACATTCTACTTGGGACTACATCCCCTTATTTTTTAAATCTGTAACTGGGGAGTGACAACATTATAGATAACAATAATATTCATGTCCCTTCGGCACTTCAAAAAATGCACCCAGCCCCTCCAGCCAAAAATCTAATGCCCTGGAGCAAAAGGAGCATTGATGGCCCGGGTTCGGCTAGAAGGAGGCAGCATAAGGTAACTGATGCTTCCCTATGCAAATCACCCATGCATGTTATTTTCATAAATTATAACTGGATAGAACCTGTTTATTGGGATTGTATTTTCTATTTCACCACAGGACAACTTTCTTTAAAAGACAAACACTGCGACCAATCTGCAGCAAAGCACCTTGAATACCATTTAAAGTGGTTCTCAAAGACCATGGGAGTATTTTTTATAAAATTCCGCTGGGCTTCAGCTTGCACACAATATAGGTTTGCCGTTCTCCTTTTAAAGCCCTTGGCTTGAAGGTCTGCTATTCTCAGTGGTAATTTGGCTGTCATGCTGATCTCTATGGTACCCATGTATCCTCAATTAATTCTATTATTGTGGTCTCTAATGCACTTGCGAGAATCATTTGCGTTTCCTGAGAGTCATTACTGCCTGCTTGCTAGTAATCAGTCACTGAGGTCATGCCATCTGCGCATTAAGTGTATTTATGCTTGCAGTTATTTTTATGCCACCAAGCCATCCATCTGTTTTTTTTTTCATTATCATTTTCTCATGCTTTTATAGACTTGACCAGCTCTTTGATTGTGATCAGTGTTTTGACTTTCTTTCACCTTTCACCATTAGTTATTTTGCTGGCAAGGTCCTGTGGTTGGGACTTTCCTTTGGTTGAACGACTGTAATTTATTTCTTAATCATGAATGGGATGTTTGTCTATGTATTTCGTGCTGCCTAGAAATGTTGGCTGATAGCCAATTCTGAGGCATGTGAGAATGGCAAGGCTTTGCTGATGCATGACATGTTCTCTTATGTTAGTGGGATTTATAGTGCGCACCCCTGGCTTGTGCCTGGTCTCCTAGCGCATGCAGGTATGACCGCCATGTGGACTGCTGTGCATGTGGTAACTGGGAGAAAGCTTTGTATGTGTGGGGTTTAACTCACCGCTTCCAGTGGATGTGTCCCGTCTGCGTTTCAATGCTTACCTATAACCTGCAACTACGATGCCTGAATGAATCATAATAAAGTTGCATGCTGTTACACCTGGAACCTTATCCTGAGCCTATCCTGAGCCTATCGGACTAGGTTTTCCATTATTAAACCTCTTTAATTAACATTAGCAACGGTCGGGGGTGGGGGGGGGCTGGGACGTGGCGGCAATCAGGAGGCTTGGAACGGGGTGTTTACATCATGGTAAAGCCCTCACTCCGACCCTCCTCGGAAGCGGGAGGCCGCCATCTTCCCTGCAGGCAATGAAGGTAAGTGCTCCCTGTGCTCCTTTTCCTCTCTTTCCCCACACCCCTCAACCCCAATTTCCATATGCCATGCCGAGTACTAATTAAGCAATAAACGCCTCCGGGGAGGGGCTTTACTGGGGCAGGTAATGCAAAGTCTAATGTTAAAGCCCTTGCTTCGTTTGGGCTTCTTACTGGCTCAGGCATTACTTGGCCCAGTAAAGTCCCTGCGCCATTGGGATGTATTGCTTAATTAGGACCCCGAATAGAGTTTAGAATTGCTGTGGTCCAATCAGGAGTAAGACCTTTGGGACAATAATCGCCAGCATAGCAAAATGTATGTTGACTCACTTGAATTCCTACTGCAGTCTCCCCACACCTATTTCTACTTTCCATGTATCTGGCATCAGGCTGCTCTTCCTCACCCGCCACTCCCCTCCTCTTCTGACTTGTCTTGACTTGACTGTGGCTCTGCCCCACCTCATCCCCTCCCCTCTAGAGAGCAAGTGCCATAGCAAGGAAGACACAAATGGCTTGGTATCAACTTTCTCTCCTGCGGAAAGGCAAGCACTTCATCCCAGAAAACAATTTCAGATTCACTGTCCAAGCCTTGGTCCTCTCTCACCTGAATCGTGGCAATACTCTTTTGGACGGCCTCCTGGTGACTACTTTGGCACCCCTGAGATGTGTCCTGCATGCTGCAGCAAGACTCATCAAAGGGCTCAGACATCACAATAACCCTCGTGGAACTGTGCTGACTCCAGCTGCAAGCCTGTATCCTCTTGCATCATGCATAAGGCTGTCACCCTGAAGTCCCCAAAGTACCTCACTGAGACACTCAGCATCTCCAGAGGTCTGTGATCAACCAGACGTAAGGATATATGCAGACCTGAACAAAATGCTGCAGGAAGAAAAGGACCAGAAGACAGACCTTCTCTGTCTACATTTCAAGCCTCTGGAACCTCATTAACATCAGCCTTGCCGCATCACTTCTACAGTTCAGGAAAGAGATCAAGGAAGGGCTCCTCCCCAACACCTAGGTCCACACACCCTGCACTCCCCACTATACATGACACTCAGTGATCAGCTCCCTACTGTCTCCTCCCCTAGTTGCTTGCAGATGCCTTGCTGCCAATTGCCCACCCTCCCCTGTTAGCTCCCCTCTCCATTTTTCTCTATTTCCCCCACTGTGTTCTCCCCTCCCTATGATTGTAAAGTACTTCCCAAAGCTAGGTCCATGTTAAATAAATGCCCTAATAATAATAATAATAATAATAATAATAATAATAATACTAATAATAATAATAATAATAATAACAACAACAATAACAACAAGGGACTTCTTTTGATTGGCTCCCGAACAGCAGTTTCTCTGAGCCTTCACTCCTGAATTATTTTTCTTGTATCTTTAAAACAAATAAGGGCTCTGCATGACATATAGAACCCCATGACCATGTGCTAATAGTTTCACTCAAACCTATAAGGAAGGCTTCCAGAGACAAAATTGCCTGTATTGACCATAGCACCGGTGTGAAGAATTATTTTCTGCCCTGAAGAAGTACAAGGATTAGTAGAGGCTAAAATAGCCACTCAGCCTCACACTGCTACAAACCAAGAGTCAACACAATCATCAGGCAGAGTTAAGAAATACACTGCCTTTGCTTTTGTTTAGTAACGTGGGCCGAGCGAAGGCTATACTCTCAAGAGGGGTGTGAATGTGATTCAGTAGCGACGCACGCAGTCCAACAGTCCAATTTAAAGGGACTGTCCAATCAAGGTTCTATGAAAAATAGATATACTTTAATAAAACACACCATCTGCAAAATAGCTAAATAGACAAACACTACACAAAACCCACCACTGAGGAAAGAGCAGAGAATAAGCTAAAATAGAACAATGAAGCCCTCTGGGAAATGAATCAGGGGTATAAGGTAAGTGAAAAGAACTATGTTCTTTCTTTTAAAAATACACGTTTCTTGAAGATAAGTAGGGATTTAGTGACTTAATCATTCTCTAGGGCCCAAACTGGACCAAGGGAGCAGTTAAGAGTCAATAGTACCTTGTTAGGTTGCATAGCGGTTCAACAGCATCAAACCAGGTTTTGAGCATTTGTGCAAGCGGGTTGAACCAGGTCTGAGGATTTTGCATCATAGATGATCAAAGTCTAGAGCGGGCCATTGAGCCGGATCAAAAACAGGAGCTCAGGAGTTCAAAGGAGTTCTAAGGCGGCACTTGAGTGATGCAGGTTGAAATGTGCCAGAGTCGGGTCAAAGTCAAACTCGTTCAAAACTGGTGCATCTGCTGCTGTATCGGCTGGTGGGGTTGATGAGTGATGCTCCAGCAGTTCGCATCCAGTTCCAGTATGGGTTCATATTGGAGACCTTGATATTCCAGTGTTGGTTCAAGGTCGAGCGGGATCAAGCCATTTGGTAACCGCTGGGTTGGAGTCAGCAAGTGATGTCCCAACAGTTCGAGTTGAGAGATGGCAAGGAGCTACTGATTTGAGCCAGGCTGGTGACAGGTACAGAGAGGTACGAGGCGGCATCAAGGTGGTTCAATCTGTGCAAGCACGTCAGGTCAAACAGTTTGAGGGCACCAGCTTCGTGGTTTCTGGCGGTGAGCAGGTGTTGAGCTGGGTCAAGGCAGAAGTATGTTGTAGTTCAAAATGGAGCTTGAGGAGATGTGGATCAAGAGAGCTACCAGTGATGGTTCGACCATCCAGGTGATGGTGAGGATGCTGTTGGCTGAATGCGCATATAGGTCTGAGCAGTTTTCAGTGGAGTTCCAAGATCATTTTTCGAAGGAGTCCCCACTGCCTGGTCGTCAGTCGATGAAGATTGACAACAAAGGTGCTGCCGGTTTCTATGCATTTTGAAGGCTGCAGCTGCAAGGAATACCTTCTGGTTCTAGCTGAGGTACGGACATGATCAGCTGGCGTGGGGTGGAGGTGAACTGGTTCACACATGCGTCAAAGCGGTTCAAGTTGGTAGAAAGGGAACAGAAGCTCTGGAGGGTCCTGTAGGTTCGAAGGCGTTGAATCTGGCTTGAATCACAGTTTGAAGTAGTTTGATTGGAGAACACAAGATTCCTGTCTGGCTTGGTCCTCTGTTTGGTGTGAGTCCCAATTCAGGGGTTCAAAGATAGGTTTTTGTCCTTGTTTTCATTCTCCCAACCACTTGGGGGGCTTGTCCACAAATGCAGGTGTCCTACAACACAGTGAGGTCCTGGGTAACATTGTGACTGGCAGAGAGGCAGGTCTTGTCCCATTAGCAGGTCATCCCCAATGGTTCCTTGGGATGGTTATGGGACAGAGCTTGCCTCTACCTTGGACTTCTCCTCACAGGACTTTGGAGTGATCAACTCTCCCAACTGAGGTCCAATGAAATCTTCCCGAAAGGGTGAAGTCCAAAAGATTATTCCAAGATGATTCAAAGAAGTGTTGAGAGACCCCTTCTTTTTAAGGTAAAATATCCACTAATATCCATTAGTATTCCAATGCCTGTTCTTGAAATAAGGGGACTTTGCCCTTCCAACATCACACCCTTTGCTCTAGAGGAAGTGGAGGAAACAGGAGAATAACGAAAGGCAGAGAGACACACAATGATGAAAGTCTTCCTCCACTGTACAGAGCCCTCCGGTCTTCACTAACCCTGCCTCCATCTCTTCATAATACGGTCAAAGGCCCTTTGAAATGCAGCACCCGGGTGTGAGGCCAAGCCTTTTGTGAATGGGTGTGCCCTTTGGTTCGTGTTCGAGGTCAGATTCCTGTAGAGTGGCTGTCATTTGGGGAAGGGCGTTACCTATCCGTACAAATGAATACAGAAAGACAATCCCAAAGGCTACAGTCCTGCCACTAATGGCAAGGTCCAGACTATCTGGTGAAAATACACATAATTCTTTCACAGTTGAGCATGGGCCAATAGGGCTGACACCTGTGTGATATCAAATTGCTGTGGGTGTAATAATTATGAGAATGCAGTCCACCAAACCATAAATTAAGTATGGCTAATATTTAAAGATGATTCTGCTACAAGGAGGAAGACTCATCATTATAGGGATTTGGATCAGGGGTTCATATCTTAAATGCAGCTCTTGCGCTGTAGAGACTGCAGCTGTCAAATGGGCATCTGTGACCTCTGAACCTGCTCTTTGTCACTGGTAGGGCAGGTGCTGCAAATCAGGATTCTGATGCAGTAGGACACAGGTACACACTATACGTTTGGCCTGGAGTTATAAAAGGGGAATCTGATCAGCAGATTTTCCTTTCAGAGATGGAATTACCTGCATAATTGTATTAATTTAATACAAATAAAAAAGCTAGGGCTTCTGCACCTTTGCAAAATGGCAATCCGCCGTCACACCTGGGCATTCATGTTTTATGAATACGTTCCTTAATTCTGGAATTGTTTATGGCTGAATGTTATTGAGTAAATGTTTGAATGTCCTTATTGTCTTGTATCAATTAAACAATAACACTTTAATTTGATATACTCAAATCCCGTAAAAGTGCTATGTTCAAATACATTACAGTAATATCATAGGAAAATAGCATATGCATTGCATCTTCTGACCTCTACACGACTAAGCTAATTAATGCTTCCAGACCATTCTTATGCTGTAGAAACTGCCTCACCAATGCCAGAGCAACCATCAGCACCAGGTTAGATTATTGCAATGCTCTCTTTTCCGGCACTTCGAGATGCCCTTAACATTCCAAAAAGAGACCACATTTCAGAGGCTAGAAGAAATGCCCACTGGCTCTTGATCAAGGAAAGGATCATTCTTCAAAACTCTATCCATCCCTCACAGATGTCTGTCCAAATCTGCTCATCCATTCCTGTCACAGAGATTCATGAAAGCCCAGTCTTCTAGACCAACAAGGCAGTCATATGCACACTGACTCGTCCACCACCCCCTTCCTGGGGAAACTGCTGGAGAAGTTGGCTTGCCCCAACTCAACTCTCACACTGAACTTGTTGGAGCTCTCCACGACCATCAATCTGGATTCCCAGCATCCAGAGGCATGGAAACTGCTCTTCTGAACACCCGTGAAGAACTGCTTGCATCCCTGGATTCCAACTTGCCAGCTGTCCGCATCTGTTTTGATCTCTCCTCTGCCTTTAACACAGTCAACCACTCCATCCTCATAGAAAGGCTCCACAACACCCCTGGTATCTCGGAGCAGGCCCTGGACTGGCTGACCTCC
Source organism: Ambystoma mexicanum (assembly GCF_040938575.1). Taxonomy (NCBI): domain Eukaryota; kingdom Metazoa; phylum Chordata; class Amphibia; order Caudata; family Ambystomatidae; genus Ambystoma; species Ambystoma mexicanum. Next base: position 184,348,301 of record NC_090929.1, read on the forward strand.
TTCCTAATTGACCACTCCTCCCAAGTCATCCTGGGCACCTTCTCCTCTTCTACTTCCTTTTCCACCTCTGGTGTCCGCCAGGGCTCTATCCTCTCACCATGGCTCTTTCACATATACCTTACTCAGCTGACACTCCTCATCTCCTCCTTCTTCCATAACTTCCAGTGTTATGCGCAACACACACACATCTTCTTCAAAGTTCCTGCTGACCCTCTTGCACCTTCCATCATCCTGACTGCCTATATCCCATTCAGGCCTGGTGCACCTCCAATGATCTTTGTCTAAATGCCAGCAAAACAGAGATCCTTCCCATTGCAACCCCTGCTCCTGACTTCTACCCCTCAGTCTGGCCTTCCTCCATGGGCTCTCCCCCTGCTCCTTCTTCTGAATCCAGAAACCATGGAGTCATCTTTGACTTCTCTCTCTCTCTCTCTCTCTCTCTCTCTCTCTCTCTCTCTCTCTCCCTCTCTCTCTCCTTCTGGCCTCACACTCAGGACATTGCCAAGAAGTCCCCCTTTCAGCTCTTCTTTCTCAAAGGAATTTTGCCTTTCCTCACCTGCCCCCAGAAGCTCAATGTTACCCGAGCCCTGGTTCTCTGTAGGCTTGACTATTACAATAGCCTCCTCCTGAATCTATCTTCTTCCACTATGCAATGCCTCCAGCTAATCCAGAATATGGCAGCAAGACTTATCCTTGGCCTGAAGCCCAGGGACCGCACATCTCCTGCCCTAAAAAGTCTTCACTGGCTCCCGGTTGTTTCACAGACTAAATTAATATCCATCTGTATCATTCACAAAGCTGTCTGGGGCCGAGGACCACCATATCTGCAACTCATTCTTACTAAATATTCCCCCATAGACCTCTGCACTCCTCTGGCACCAACTATTTGTGTGTAAAGCATTTAGCTAAACAGAGGGAAGGAGGTTGATCGCTTTCCTCAGATCGCACCCCTCTTTAAAACAGCCTCCCCCTCCCTCTTTTTCTTCAGCAGGACTTTCTTAAATTCCAGAAGCTCCTCAAGACTTTCCTCTTTATCTTCTCCTTCCCCTCTACTCTCCTCTGCTAATATCACAGTTGCTTGTCTGGTGTCCAGGGCTCTTATGCAACCTCAGGTCCCTGACCTCTCACACCAAATCGCCCCCAGCTTCTGTCTATCCTCAGCACTTGCCTCGGCACACCCTTCATCCTGGAGGCTTGCACTTACCATACATTGCACTTCACCTGTTGCTCACCCATGAGCAACCCAGCAATTCCCCCTATTCCCCCGCCCTTCTGCACTTGCACGTTGTAGGAAGAAAAGTCATTTTTTTTAGCACCCCGGGTTACCACTTTTAAACCCGGGGTGCTAATGGGCTTCTTCCCCCATGGCTTGCGCCGATAACTTGGGCTGCTGGGCCGTTATCCCCTGTTCCAGCCCCTGGAACGGGGATGAACGCACCATTATTCCCATTAGAATAACACAAAATGTTAATGGTTATGTCGGAAAATCTTATTGAGTATATGTACTTTACTGAGAAATGTAAAGAAGATGGAATCTATAAGATTTTTTTTTGTTCTATTTTTTAACTGTGAAAGTTCTTTTGTTGTTGTTTGCGGTTTTTTGTTGTTGCAGGAGAGCTTAGAACGTAAGGTGGGGATGGAAATAAGGGAAGCACTAATATGGAGGGGCAGGTGGACAGGGGAAGATGTGTGTGTGTTACTTTTAAGGTAGGGGGCAGTGTTTCTCATGCTCCTTGATTAAAGCTTTACATTTGTGATGTCATCTTTGATCTCCTGGGTGTTAGTCTTAGCAGTGTACGGCGGTGGCGCGAGTTATGGTTACTTAGCTTACCATAACTTGCAAATTTCTAAGGCTTTATGGTTTTACTTGTAACCATAACGTCCTTTTAACAACTTTTTTTCATTGAATTTCATAGGTTATTATTCGTGCAACTTAACCATAACGTCTGTTTAACAATGTTTTTTCAGCAAATATATAGTATAGATGGCAGCTATAGGTAATGCAATTGCACTTCGAATGGTATATATATTTCGAGCCATATGATGGTATGTGATACGAGGAATTATTTCATACCAGTCAATTAATAGTTACAATTGTAGTTCATGTTAACATGGCCCGATACAGTAAATCTTTTATATGTTACTCTTGGATTGGCAATACGTTTTTCGCATAGTGCAGTAAGACCAGAATATACCCACTGTACTGAGATTCTTCTTCTTACAATAACTCCATTCATTTTGTTCCAGTAATCACACAGGTTATTACTCATATGTAAACTCTTAGCAAATTCAAAACAGAAGTTTATAGTTATAAAAGAAAAAAGAGAAAAGAGAAAAAAGGAAGAGAGAATCAGACAATATTGTCAAATCACTGATTCAATCTTTACAATAATATTAATTAGCACATGTGTCATGATCTTAATATTGTTTCTTATTTTAAAGACTTTATGCGTGACCTTTATATGGGTCTCTTCAAATTTATGACACATTTATTTGTTTCAAATCTTACTAGAATTGTTGATTCTATTCTAACTTTATTGCTCTCCAATCTTTGTTAGATTATTCCATACTCAAAATCAATTCACAGATTTGTTTGTCGCAACAAAGTGTATATTGTAAGTAATGTTTTATTCTTTGATTTAAAGTGATCAAATATTATGAAATTGTAGAGATTGCCCTAGAATCAATTTTCGAGTTTGATAGAATCAATTGTCCGATTGATGTACATGAATTGAAAAGATATAATTGTCTATTTTTTAAGTTCTCTCAAAATGAGTTTTTGTTATTCATCTAATGTTCTTTCTTTGATTACTTGCCTTGGTAAAGGCTGTGTTATAATTTCATACATCCACTTTCTTAAATAGATATGTTTACGTTAAAGCCTACATCAATTTCCATGTTGAGTATATGTTCTTCATAAATACACAGACACAACAACCAGCTGAATAATTCTGGATATTGGATATGTGTGTGAATACATCTATGTCATGCACAGCTACACACACACACACACACACACAGACACACACAGACACACACACACAAAATAAAAAACAAAAACTAGAGGTTGAATATCCAAAGGTATGCACATACAATACACTCTAAATATGATGCACACCACACTCCCCCAACACAGACAGCACACAAACACACATGTAAACCTCCACACACACAAAGAACTTCCCACACAAAACCACACCATACACTCCCCACCCACACTTACCAAACCCACACATGCAGACACACATCTGTATGTAAACGCACACACAAAATACAAATACTAAAACACATGGACACCCCCAACATGCCTGTGTGCAGGTGCACCGCACACACACTAACACACTACTAGAAATACTGGGAAATATGGGCACATACACAATGAGCAATGCACTCGCACAAAGTCACGCACACTTAGAAAGAGAAAATCGGTGGAAAGGGTTTTTGGAAAGGAGCTAGAGACACTATCTATAAAAGGTTAGAGCCTGCAAATGTGGGGAATGTCAATGTTACCAACTGTAAAACAGCAGTGCCGGATTACCCATTAGGCAAAGTAGGCAACAGCCAATGGGCACCACTCCTTTTAGGGGCCCCGCCAGTGCTTCATTTGTGCTGGTGTTTGCTCGACTGGCCAACGGCACTCTTTTTTCGCCACTTCTCAGCTGAGCAGGCCATTTAGCAGCAAGTCAGAGGCCTTGGTGTGCTCCGCCACGTTAGCATTCTTTTTTTTCTTCTTTCAAATCATATCAGTCTCCCACCACATCCGGGTGGCTACACACTCCGGCTGACTTGCATTTCAGTTATTTATTTTCACTTGTGTGCCTGTGCGTGCGTCCAGACACTTTTCCAAGTAGCTGTTGTACATATGGCAGTACTGCAGATGGAGAAGGCATTCCACAAGCAGGGTGCCTTTACAAAATGACGATTATATCGATGAGGGTGAGTCAGTAGCTGAGAGGCAATTTGTTGATGCATTGGTGAGGGAGGAATGGTGGCAGTGAGACATACACAAAATATGGTGTCCACTGAACCAAGATAGGAATTTGCTATTTAATAAATTAGGCTGTTTCTCATTAGGGTAGGGTAGGTATGGCAAGGTGAAAGTGCCCTTAGGTGGTCAAGAGTGCCTCGTTAGTGCTATTACCCCAATGCCAGTTTTTGTATCATACAGAGAAGGGAAGGGAACACCGCCAGCCAGACATGATTTCAACTCAGCCTGCGCAGAGCTACAATAATCTAATGCAGAACGCTTGTTTTAAGCAACACATCATCAAAACGTATTAAAATTGTTGGTTGGTAAAATTAACCCGTTAAGTGCCACCGCCGAGCCGGCTCGTCAGTGGAAACCGCTCCAGGTTGCCACCGACGAGCCGGCTCATCGGTTTTGGCACTCTGCTTTGCACGATCCCTGCAAGACAGGGATCGACCAAAACTCTAATCCAACCCCCATGCTATGTGAGGGGGAGATGGATTACTTTCAGTTTCACATCGGCGTGCGTACGGTAAGAGCCCCTCTCCCTCGATCTCCGGCTATATTTGAAGCCGGAGTTCGAGGGAGGTGTCGTTGGAAAGGGGAGATTCTCCCCTTTCCAACAACACCCTTTGTGTAAGCATTGCTGGCCGCGGATCGGGCGCAGAGCGCTCGATCCGTGGCCAGCAATGCAGCTGGACCACAGGGATCAGTTTATGTTGTGGGAGGGAGTGGGCTGCTTACTGTAAGCAGCCCTCTCCCCCCCCGGCCCTCAAAGCTTGGGGGCACATGCATGTGAACCATGGGGGCACATGCATGTGAACCCTGGGGCAGATGGCTGACCAAATAAAAATGAATGATGGGAAAAGGGGGTGGGGGCCACTAGACACCATGGATTTCTTACTGAATGAAAGGGGGGGTGGCCCTTCATCCCCCAACCGAAGTAGAAAGGGGAGTACCCTTTGTAACCCTCCCTGGGGGCAGATTTCTGCCCTCAGGAAGGAGTACATGAGGTGGCCCCCTATCCATTTGGAGGGAGGGGGAGAGGGCCACCAGGAAAGTGTGGGCAGGCCCCCCAAAGGTGGCCCCAGGGAAGGTAAAAAAAAAGTAAACAAAAAAGTGAAAAGGATGGGAAACAGGGTGGGGGTAGCGGTGGGGGGCCACTAGCCACCATGGATTTCTTGCAGCATGAATGGGGGTTGTCCTCTCCCCACCCACCTGAAGTAGAAAGGGGGGCACCCCTTATAACCCTCCCTGGGGGCAGATATCTGCTCCTAGGAAGGGGCATCTGACCCCAGGGAGGGATGCATGAGCCCCCCCCCCTATCTGATGCCAGGGAGGGATGCATGAGGTGGGGCCCTCCATTTGGGGTGGGAGGGGAGAGGCCCACCCCCCCTTACAATAGAACATTTTCCGGCAATGTATGGTGCCCCTCAGATGGCTGGGGGGGACACCTCATGCAGCCCTCCTTGAGCCTCCTACGAAGGGCTGCATGATGTGCCCCCCTCCATTCGGGGTGGGTGAGGAGAGGGCCACCACAAATGGTGGGACAGGCCCCCCAATAGATGGGGCAGTAGGTTTTGGGCACCCTGGGGGCATATTGGCACACTAATGTGGCCATCTGCGCCAAACGAAGTAGGGTAAACAAAATAAATAATACAAAATCGTAGGCTGCATTTTAGGGGGGGCTGAGGGCCACCCTAAATTGGCAGCAAATGTTGTACTGCAACGGGGGGGGTGGCACTCACACCCCCACCCGAAGTGGAGAGCCCCACCTCGTGCAACCCTCCATGGGGGCAGATATCTGCTCCTAGGAAGGGGCATCTGACCCGAGGGAGGGATGGATGAGGTGGGACCCCCTATCTGCCGCCAGGGAGGGATGCATGAGGTGGGGCCCTCCATGTGGGGTGGGGGGAGAGGGCCACCCCCGTTACAGTACAACATTTGCCGGCAATGTAGGGTGCCCCGCTGCCCCCCCCTAAAATGTAGCCTATGATTTTGTATTATTTTCTTTGTTTACCCAACTTTGCTTGGTGCAGATGGGCACATTAGTGTGCCAATCTGCCCCCAGGGTGCCCAAACCCTACTGTTCCATGCATTGGGGGTCCTGTCCCACCTTTTGTGGTGGCCTTCTCCCCCCCACCCCAAAAGGCTGTGGGGGAAACCTCATGAAGCCATTTGTAGGAGGCCCAGGGAGGCCAGCATGAGGTGCCCCCGCCACCCATTTGGGTGAGGGGGAGAGGCCCCCCAAAAATGGTGGGACAGGCCCCCCAGTGGGAGGGGCAGTAAGGTTTGGGCACCCTGGGGCCAGATTGGCATATCAAGGTGCCTCTCTGCACCAACGGGAGTTGGGCTACCAAAGGAAAAAAGTGAAAATGGTGGAACGCTTTTTAGGGGGGGCTGTGGGGCACCCCAAAGGGTCGGGGAATTTTCTAATGGGATCGGGCGTTGACCCCCTCCCCCCACCCGCAATGGAGTGGGTGCCATGTCATGCAGCCCTCCCTGGGACCAGATATCTGCTCCTAGGAACGGACGCGTGAGCCCAGGGAGGAGTGCAGGGCAGCCCCCCCTTATCCGCCCCTGGGGAGGGCTACATGAGATGGGCTGGCCCTCCAATTGGGGTGGGGGTGGAGAGGTGCACCCCACTTTATGTTAGAAAATTCCACAGCGGTGTAGGGGGCCCTTCCGCACCCGCTAAATGGCAGCCTGCCATTTTGAATTGTGTTCTTTGTTTGCTATATCTGCCTTGGCGCAGAGGGGCACATTGGTGTGCCAATCTGGCACCGGGGTGCCCAAACCTTACTGCCCCACCCACTGGGGGGGCCTGTCCCACCATTTTTGGGGGCCCTCTCCCCCCCACCCCAAATGGAGGGGGGTGTACCTCACACAGTTGTTTGTAGGAGGCCCAGGGAGGTCTGCATGGGGTGCCCCCGCCACCCATTTGGGGCGAGGGGTGAGAGAGCCTCCAAAAATGGTGGGACAGGCCCGCCAGTGGGTGTGGCAGTAAGGTTTTGGGCACCCCGAGGCCATATTGGCACATCAATGTGCCTCTCTGCACCAAGGGGAGTTGGGTTACCAAAGGAAAAAAGTGAAAATGGTGGAACGCTTTTTAGGGGGGGCGGTGGGGCACCCCAAAGGGTCGTGGAATTTTCTAATGGGTTGGGGCATTTACCCCCTCTCCCCATCCATAATGGAGTGGGTGCCATGTCATGCAACCCTCCCTGGGACCAGATATCTGCGCCTAGGAACGGACGCCTGAGCCCAGGGAGGAGTGCAGGACAGCCCCCCGTTATCTGCCCCCGGGGAGGGCTACATGACATGGGCCGCCCCTCCAATCGGGGTGGGGGTGGAGAGGTGCACCCCCTTCACATTAGAAAATTCCATAGCAGTGTAAAGGGCAGCCTGCCATTTTGAATTATTTTCTTTGTTTACTATACCTGCCTTGGCGCAGAGGGGCACATTGGTGTGCCAATCTGGTGCGGGGGTGCCCAAACCTTATTGCCCCACCCACTGGGGGGCCTGTCCCACCATTTTTGGGGGTCCTCTCCCCCCCACACCAAATGGAGGGGGATGTACCTCAGGCAGCCGTTTGTATGAGGCCCAGGGAGGCCTGCATGAGGTGCCCCCACCACCCATTTGGGGCAATAAAGGTGCCCCCGCCACCCATCTGGGGTTCTGGGTTATAAATTCTGGGACGCTTCGCGCAAGTCATTCCCACGGGTGTCCTCTTTTGGGAAATGCATGGGGTTCCCTGTTTTCCTTGCTGGGTTCACCAATCTAGTTGCAAAGGGAAAAGGCTCACCCACTGATAACCACAAAAGGGTTTGGGGAGATAACCTACAGATTTGGGCATAGGGTGTCCAAGCCACCAAGGAAAACTGGGAAACCCATGCATTTCTGAAAAGAGGGCACCAGTAGGAATCCACAGAGGTCCAACCTGCATGAACCGGACCAGATTGTTTTACCCAGAACTCCTGACAAAGTGAAAAATGTGCACATTTCAGACTTTGCCGGGGCTTCCGGGTAATAAATTTGTGGCCGATTTGCGCAAATCATACCTCTGCGGATTCCCACGGGTGTCCTCTTTTCAGAAATGCATGGGGTTCCCTGTTTTCCTTGGTGGCTTGGACAACCGAGGCCCATATCTGTATGGTGTGCCGGTCGGCAGAGAGTCTGAAATTGAGGTGTCCAAACAGACTTGGGGTTAATTGTGTTTTAGGCTTTCCCCTTTGGCGCCCAGGTGGGTACACCCACACAGTTGAGGTACTGTTTTCATCAGGACACCTGTGGGAACGCGGGACGGTAGGGCATGTGTTGTCGGGGGAGTGTTTCGATGGGTGAGCCGAGCAAAATGTGCGGAAAATGCGTTTTTTCCCCACATTTCGGACTTTGCGCGGGTGTCTGGGTAATAAATTCTGGGCCAATTTGCGCAAATCATACCTCTGCGGATTCCCACGGGTGTCCTCTTTTCGGAAATGCATGGGGTTCCCTGTTTTCCTTGGTGGCTTGGACACCCGAGGCACTTATCTGTATGGTGTGCCGGTCGGCAGAGAGTCTGAAATTCAGGTGTCCAAACATACTTGGGGTTACTTGTGTTTTAGGCGTTCCCCTTGGTGCCCAGGGGGGTGCACCCACGCATTTGAGGTACTGTTTTCATCGCGACACCTGTGGGAATGCGGGACCGTAGACCATGTGTTGTTGGGGGTGTGTGTCGATGGGTGAGCCGAGCGAAATGTGTTGAAAATGTGTTTTTTTCCCCACATTTCGGACTTTGTGGGGGTGTCTGGGTAATAAATTGTGGGCCGATTTGTGCAAATCATACCTCTGCAGATTCCCACGGGTGTCCTCTTTTTGGAAATGCATGGGGTTCCGTGTTTTCCTTGGTGGCTTGGACACCCGAGGCCCATATCTGTATGGTGTGTCCCGGTCGGCAGAGAGTCTGAAATTCAGGTGTCCAAACAGACTTGGGGTTAGTTGTGTTTTAGGCTTTCCCTTTGGCGCCTAGGTGGGTACACCCACACAGTTGAGGTACTGTTTTCATCAGGAAACCTGTGGGAACGCGGGACGGTAGGGCATGTGTTGTCGGGGGCGTGTTTCGATGGGTGAGCCGAGCAAAATGTGCGGAAAATGCGTTTTTTCCCCACATTTCGGATTTTGCGCAGGTGTCTGGGTAATAAATTCTGGGCCGATTTGCGCAAATCATACCTCTGCGGATTCCCACGGGTGTCCTCTTTTCGGAAATGCATGGGGTTCCCTGTTTTCCTTGGTGGCTTGGACACCCGAGGCACTTATCTGTATGGTGTGCCGGTCGGCAGAGAGTCTGAAATTCAGGTGTCCAAACAGACTTGGGGTTACTTGTGTTTTAGGATTTCCCTTTGGCGCCCAGGTGGGTACACCCACACAGTTGAGGTACTGTTTTCATCAGGACACCTGTGGGAACGCGGGACGGTAGGGCATGTCTTGTTGGGGGCGTGTTTCGATGGGTGAGCCGAGCGAAATATGCGGAAAATGCGTTTTTCCCCACATTTCAGACTTTGCGGGGGGTTTCTGGGTAATACATTCTGGGCCAATTTGCGCAAATCATACCTCTGCGGATTCCCACGGGTGTCCTCTTTTCGGAAATGCATGGGGTTCCCTGTTTTCCTTGGTGGCTTGGACACCCGAGGCACTTATCTGTATGGTGTGCCGGTCGGCAGAGAGTCTGAAATTCAGGTGTCCAAACATACTTGGGGTTACTTGTGTTTTAGGCGTTCCCCTTGGTGCCCAGGGGGGTGCACCCACGCATTTGAGGTACTGTTTTCATCGCGACACCTGTGGGAATGCGGGACCATAGACCATGTGTTGTTGGGGGCGTGTGTCGATGGGTGAGCCGAGCGAAATGTGTGGAAAATGCGTTTTTTTCCCCACATTTCGGACTTTGCGGGGGTGTCTGGGTAATAAATTGTGGGCCGATTTGTGCAAATCATACCTCTGCAGATTCCCACGGGTGTCCTCTTTTTGGAAATGCATGGGGTTCCGTGTTTTCCTTGGTGGCTTGGACACCCGAGGCCCATATCTGTATGGTGTGTCCCGGTCGGCAGAGAGTCTGAAATTCAGGTGTCCAAACAGACTTGGGGTTAGTTGTGTTTTAGGCTTTCCCTTTGGCGCCCAGGTGGGTACACCCACACAGTTGAGGTACTGTTTTCATCAGGACACCTGTGGGAACGCGGGACGGTAGGGCATGTGTTGTCGGGGGCGTGTTTTGATGGGTGAGCCGAGCAAAATGTGCGGAAAATGCGTTTTTTCCCCACATTTCGGACTTTGCGCGGGTGTCTGGGTAATAAATTCTGGGCCGATTTGCGCAAATCATACCTCTGCGGATTCCCACGGGTGTCCTCTTTTCGGAAATGCATGGGGTTCCCTGTTTTCCTTGGTGGCTTGGACACCCGAGGCACTTATCTGTATGGTGTGCCGGTCGGCAGAGAGTCTGAAATTCAGGTGTCCAAACAGACTTGGGGTTACTTGTGTTTTAGGATTTCCCTTTGGCGCCCAGGTGGGTACACCCACAGAGTTGAGGTACTGTTTTCATCAGGACACCTGTGGGAATGCAGGACGGTAGGGCATGTGTTGTTGGGGGTGTGTGTCGATGGGTGAGCCGAGTGAAATATGCAGAAAATGAATTTTTTTCCCCACATTTCGGACTATGCGGGGGTGTCTGGGTAATAAATTCTGGGCCGAATTGCGCAAATCATAGCTCTGCGGATTCCCACGGGTGTCCTCTTTTCGGAAATGCATGGGGTTCCCTGTTTTCCTTGTTGGCTTGGACACCCGCGGCCCATATCTCTATGGTGTGCCGGTAGGCAGAGATTCTGAAATTCAGGTGTCCAAACAGACTTGGGGTTACTTGTGTTTTAGGCTTTCCCTTTGACGCCCAGGTCGGTGCACCCACACATGTGAGGTACCATTTTCATCGAGACACCTGTGGGAATGGGGGACAGTAGGCCATGTGTTGTTGGGGGCGTGTTTCGATGGTTGAGCAGAGCGAAATGTGTGGAAAATGCGTTTTTTTCCCCACATTTCGGACTTTGCGGGGGTGTCTGGGTAATAAATTATGGGCCGATTTGTGCAAATCATACCTCTGCGGATTCCCACGGGTGTCCTCTTTTCGGAAATGCATGGGGTTCTCTGTTTTCCTTGGTGGCTTGGACACCCGAGGCCCATATCCGTATGGTGTGCCGGTCGGCAGAGAGTCTGAAATTCAGGTGTCCAAACAGACTTGGTGTTACTTGTGTTTTAGGCTTTCCCCTTTGGCGCCCAGGTGGGTACACCCACACAGTTGAGGTACTGTTTTCATCAGGACACCTGTGGGAACGCGGGACGGTAGGGCATGTGTTGTCGGGGGAGTGTTTCGATGGGTGAGCCGAGCAAAATGTGCGGAAAATGCGTTTTTTCCCCACATTTCGGACTTTGCGCGGGTGTCTGGGTAATAAATTCTGGGCCAATTTGCACAAATCATACCTCTGCGGATTCCCACGGGTGTCCTCTTTTCGGAAATGCA